>NC_072403.2:85316818-85619848 GCF_028858775.2 Pan troglodytes | reverse complement strand
GCTGGGTGTGGTGGCACGCACCTGTAATCCCAGCTACTCGAGAGGCTGAGGCAGGAGAATCGTTTGGACTGGGAGGTAGAGGTTGGAGTGAGTCAAGATTGCACCATTGCATTCCAGCCTGGGCAACAAGAGTGAAACTCCAGCTCAAAAAAAAAAAAAAAGAAAAAGAGGCCATGCCCAGTAATAGAAGTCTAAGTCCCTGACTCCTCTGGAATTCTTTTTTTTTGTTTTGTTTTTTCTTTTTGAAGTGTCTTGCTCTGTCACTCAGGCTGGAGTGTAATGCCTGGATCATAGTTCGCTGCAGCCTCGAACTCCTGGGCTCAAGTGATCCTCCCACCTCAGCCTCCCCACGGGGACTACATGCCACCACACCTGGATAACTTTTTTTATTTTTAGTAGAGATAAGGTCTCACTGTGTTACCCAGGCTGGTCTTGAACTACTGAGCTGAAGCAATTGTACCTCGGCCTCCCAAATCCCAAAGCGTTGGGATTACAGGTGTAAGACATCACACCTGACTCCTCCGGACTTCTTTTTTCTTTTTCTTTTTCTTTTTTTTTAAAAAAAAATAATATAATTACATAAATCTGTATGTAATATATTTAGAAAATAGTCATTGTAGAAATATAAAAATGGCTTGAAATGGAAACAAACCAAATAGAAATGAATCACGAATTCACTCATATCTCTGGGTTTATGGTCTTGGCTTTACTTTCTTAAGTTACCTGCCTCCAGATCTTGGGCTGAATCCTTTATCAATCCTTTAAAAAAAAAAACAGGGTCTGCCTGTGTCACCCAGGCTGGAGTGCAGTGGGGCAATCTCAGCTCACTGCAACCTCTGCCTCCTGGGCTCAAGCAATCCTCCCACCTCAGCCTCCCAAGTAGCTAAGACCACAGGTGCATGCTAGTACACCCAGCTAATTTTTTGTGTTTTTTGTAGAGACGGGGTTTCACCATGTTGCCCAGATTGGTCTCAAACTCCTGAGCTCAAGTGATCTGCCCGCCTCGGCCTCCCAAAGTGCTGGGATTACAGGCATAGCCACCACTCCCCCACCCTCCTCTGGACTTCTTGTGAGAGAAATAAAAATCTATCTTGTTTAAGCCATTGCAACTTTGAGTTTTCTATCACTCACAGAAAGAGATAACTAATGTACTACATGTATATCAATTTGCCGTGTATCCTTCAGTCTATTTCCGAGTTCTCATTTCTCTTCCATTGATCTGTTCGTGTATCACTGGGCCAAACACCTCATGCTTTAATTAATATAATTTTGTGTTAGGTTTTGATATCTAATAGGCAAAGCTCCTCCCTTAGTTCTTTTTCAGAATTGTTTTTGACTGTTCTTAGACTGTTACTTCTCCATTTGAATTTTAGTCTGTCTAGTTTCAGAGGAAAAAGTGTGGCAGCATTTTTATTGCCATCATGTTTCCATTTAACTTGTAGATTAACTTAGAATCAACACCTTTATGAAATTGAATGAGCATGGTATAGTTCCATATTTATGTTTTTGTGTACTACAATAATATTTTGTACTTTACTCCATAAATGTCTACGTACCCTATGTCAGATTTATATACCTAATGTTCTTGTAAATGGTGTATTTTATTTTATTTCATTACCTGATGGGTTATTGGTGATATACAAGATTTTTTGCATGTTGGGCTTGTATTCAACAACCCTATTGAAATCTTATAAGTTCTAAAAGTATGTCTGTAAAGTCTTTTGAATTTTCTCCCTTTCTTTTTCTTTTTCTTTTTTTTTTTTTTTTTTTTTTTTGAGACAGGGTCTTGCTTTGTCACCCAGGCTGGAGTGCAGTGGTACAATCACGGCTCACTGTAGCTTCAAATTCCTGGGCTTAAGCCATCCTCCCACCTTAGCCTCCCAAGTAGCTGGGACTAAAGGCATGAGCCACCATGCCTGGCTAATTTTTTGTATTTTTAGTAGAGACAGGGTTTCACCATATTGCCCGGGCTGGTCTCAAACTCCTGAGCTCAAGCAATCTGCCTGCCTCGGCTTCTCAAAGCGCTAGGATTACAGGCATGAGCCAACACACATGGTCCTCCTGAATTTTCTATTAATTTGTTTCCATAAAGCAACCACAGGGAAATGAAAAAAAAGTAAAAGTGAATTGCCTTGAGTGTGAATAGCACTAAGAGTCTCAAAATAGAAGTGTAGTATAAGTAAGAAGTTCAGGTGCCAGCTGTAGAGCCTCATCAATAACACAGCAACAGGACTAACAAGGCAACCTTGGAATACTGAGCAAGGATATAAAATAGCTCACCTCAGGGGGACAGGCTAGCACTGGAACCAGAAGTCAGGCCATGAAAGACAAGAGCTGGGGTGGAAGGAGAGAGGGAAGGAGAGAGTCTGGGAAGATTCAAGAACCAGAGGCAGTAGCTCAACCAGACAACGTCACTCCCATGGAGGTCATTTATGGCAGATCAATTTGTCAGTCTCCAAAATAGAATTTGTTCAATATAAAAAGCTTGAGAGCAAAAGTTTCTTTATTTTGGTTAAGATACTGGCCTTCCCCTCCCAATACTGGAAGTAATAACATTACAAAGGAGAAAAGAGTAAAGTAAAAGATAAAAGATCTGGATCCTTACCAGGGAAGGATCCCTGAAAGCCAATTCAGCCTGAAACCTTTGACTTCTCATAAACAGTGAAAAGTGGAGATAATTCTATTGGGCTGCAGTGTCTCTCCAGGGACCGTAGTTAATACTTTCTTTACAATTCCCATCACCACTTCTGGGTTCTATGGTGTTTTGTTTGTTTTGTTTTGTTTTGTTTTGTTTTTTAATCTTTGTTACATGTTTATATGGGTTTTCAGAAGTGACTCAAAATTTTAGACTGTGACCCCTGTACATTCCAGATGTCTCTCTAAGGACACCTGGAATAACAGTAAGATAATAATTTTCCTCAATAAGACACTTAGTTTTTTGTGTATGAAGGTCTAAAGCAGAAATGAAGAATAGTCATTGGGGCTGAAGGTCCATAAGGTGACAGACACTTGAGTTCATCTACATTTTACATTCTGAATACAGGAAAAGCCTGCTGCAGCTGGTCATCATCATGCTGGTGTCCATAGAAGTCAGTCAGAACACTGTCCAGTTTCCCTAGCAGCTGCCATTCTGCACCAGCCTGCCACCTAGTGGTCAAGGAAGTTGATGCAACATATTATTGGAGATACCACAGGAACCCTATATAGCCTCATCCTTCTCTCGTGTCTCAGAGTTAATGATTACTGGGTAAAATCAAGGGAAAGAGAACAGATATTTCTGTTACAAGCCAGCAGCAGTGGCTTGCACCTGTAATCCCAACACTTTGGCAAGCCGAGATAGGAGGATCGCTTGAGGCCAGGAACTCAAAACCAGCCTGATCAATATAGCGAGACCCCATTTTTATATATTTAAAATTTAAAAATTTGATATATATATATAAATTTTGTGTGTGTGTGTGTGTGTATATATATACATATTATATATATACGCATATATATATATATATATATATATATATATATATAAAAGATATTTCTGGCCAGGCTCTGTGGCTCACACCTGTAGCCTGTAATCCCTGCATTTTGGGACACTGAGGCAGACAGATCATTTGAGGTCAGGAGTATGAGACCAACCTGACCAACATGGTGAAACCCTGTCTCTATAAAAAATACAAAAATTAGCTGGGCAAGGTGATACACACTTGTAATCCCAGCTACTTGGGAGGCTGAGAGAGGAGAATTGCTTGAGCCCAGGAGATCGAGGTTGTAGTGAGCCAAGATCACACCACCGCACTCCAGCCTGGGTGACAGAGTGAGACTCCATTTCAAAAAAAAAAAAAAAAAGATATGTCTGTAACAATGTTTCTTAGTCCATTCAGGCTGCTGTAACAAAATAGACATAAACACAGAAATTTATTTCTTACAGTTCTGGAGGCTGGAAGATCAAGGAGCTGGTGGGTTCAGTGTCTGGTAAGGACCCTTTTCCTAGTACATAGATAATACTTTCTTGCTGTGTCTTCACATGATAGAAGGGGCAAGGCAGTTCTCTTGGGGCCTCTTTTATGAGGGCACTAATCTCATTCATGAGGCCTCTGCCCTCATGACCTAATCACCTCCCAAAGCCTCCACCTCCTAATACCATCACATTGGTGATTAGGTTTCAACATACGAATTTGGGGTAGTGGGTGGAAGGACATAAACATTCAGACCTTAGCACAGTGTGACAATGGTAATACAGTTATTGATAAAACTATGAAAAGATGCTCCTAACTGTAAAAAAAAAAAAAAAATTTTTTTTAAGTAATTTTTTTTCAAGTAATTTTTTTTTCAGATGGAGTCTTGCTCTGTTGCCCAGGCTGGAGTGCAGTGGCACAATCTCAGATCACTGCAACCTCTGCCTCCCAGGTTCAAGCTATTCTCCTGCCTCAGCCTCCCTACTAGCTGGGATTACAGGTGTGCGCCACCACACCTGTCTAATTTATTTGTATTTTGAGTAGAGATGAGGTTTTACCATGTTGGCCAGGCTGGTCTCGAACTCTTGACCTCAGGTGATCTGCCTGCCTTGGCCTCTCAAAGTGCTGAAATTACAGGCATGAGCCACCGTGCCCAGCCAAAAAAGTAATTCTTTTATTTTTTTCTTGAGACAGGGTCTCACTCTGTTGCCCAGGTTGGCGTGCAGTGACATCATCTTGGCTCACTGCAACCTTGGCCTTCAAGGTTTAAGTGATTCTCCCACCTCAGCCTCCTGAGTAGCTGGGATTACAGGTGAGCACTACTGTGCCTGGCTAGTTTTTGTTTTATTTATTTATTTATTTATTTATTTATTTATTTATTTGAAATAGAGTCTCACTTTGTCACCCAGGCTGGAGTGCAGTGATGCAATCTCGGCTCACTGTAGCCTCGCCTCCTGGGTTCAAGCTATTCTCCTTCCTTAGCCTCCGGAGTAACTAGGATTACAGGCATGTGCAACCACGCCTGGCTAATATATATATATATATATATTTTTTTTTTTAGATGGAGTCTCGCTCTGTCACTCAGGCTGGAGTGCAGTGGCGCAACCTTTGCTCACTGCAGCCTCTGCCTCCCAGGTTCAAGTGATTCTCCTGCCTCAGCCTCCTGCGTAGCTGGGATTACAGGCACACGCCATCATGCCCGGCTAATTTTTGTATTTTTAATGGAGGCAGGGTTTCACCACGTTGGTCAGGCTGGTCTCGAACTCCTGACATCGTGATCTGTCTGCCTCGGCCTCCCAAAGTGCTGGCATGAGCCACCACCGTGCCACCCGGCCTAATTTTTTGTATTTTTAGCAGAGACGGGGTTTCACCATGTTCACCAGGCTAGTCTCCTGACCTCAAGTGGCTCACGTCTGTAATCCCAGCACTTTGGGAGGTCGAGGTGGGTGGATCATTTGAGGTCAGAAGTTTGAGACCAGCCTGGCCAACGTGGGGAAACCCTGCAGGAGGCTGCAGTGTGCGGAGATCATGCCATTGCACTCCAGCCTAGGAGACAGACAGAGACTCTATCTCAAAAAAAAAAAAGAAAAAAGAAAAGGAAAGAAAAAAAGAAATAGGCACTGCTTAGTAGACCTTGACTAGCTTTAACTCTTCATTGGCCAGACTTTTTTTTTTATCCCATCAGTTAACATAAAATCAAATTATACAAAAACTGTCACCCCAGGCTCACACTTGTAATCCCAGCACTTTGGGAGGCCGAGACAAGCAGATCACCTGAGGTCAGGAATTTGAGACCAGCCTGGTCAACATGGTGAAACCCCATCTCTACTAAAAATACAAAAATTAGCCGGTTGTGGTGGCAAACGCCCGTAATCCCAGCTGCTCAGGAAGCTGAAGCAGAAGAATTGCTTGAACCCAGGAAGAGGAGGTTGCAGTGAGCCAAGATGGTGCCACTGCACTCCAGCCTGGGTGACAGAGCAAGACTCCGTCTCAAAAAGAAAAAGAAAAAGAAAATAAAGAAATGGTTATCAAACAATGAAACAATATGAAGGAACCTTAAATGCTTATTGATAATGAAAGAAGCCAATCTGAAAAGACTACATACTGTATGATTCCAACTATTCTGGGAAAGCACAGTCGGCCAACATTATTTCTATAGTTTCAATTAAGTCTCAGTGAGTGTTTTCATTGTTGACAGTTTCTGATTATTTAGGCACAGGAATGAGTGAATTAAATGTTATGACGCTGGTTTAAGGAAATTAAAGCTATCATGACTTTATAAAGCTTAGAAGGGATAGACTTCCTTTTTTTTCCGCCCAGGCTCACTGCAGTGGCACGATCTGGACTCACGCAACTTCTGCCTCTAGGGCTCAAACCATCATCCCACCTCAGCCTCCCGAGTAGCTGAGACTATAGGCGTGCGCCCTGGCTAATTTTTTGTATTTTTAGTACAGGCAGGGTTTCACCATGTTGTCCAGGCTTGAAGGGACTTTCAATGATAGCTTCAGTTCTATCTCAGAGTCATTGTTTCTCATTGGTTTATTTCTGATTACTTAGGCATGGGAATGTATAAATTGAATGTTATGATAAAGTTTTAAGGAAATTATCCTACCTTTGGATTCAATGGCCAATACAACACAAGGCTTCAAAAGGAATTCCAATTATTACATAGTTAAAACCCAGTCATCCCCACCCTGTCCCTCTTCATTGTTGTGCAACAGGTGGTGATTTGGAAACCTAGACAACATTCTAATTCCGTTTCTTATACCCTACTGTCATGAGGAAACAGATCCACACAATCCTTTAAAAACAGTATATTCCTTAAAAAACCTTTTCATTATGAAAAATTTCAAATCTACACCAGGTAACGAATAGGTTAATCAACTACTACAGACTATTTTGCCAAATTTGTTCCATCTATCTCCCATTCTACCATCTTGTACCTCCCTGTGCATGAGGAATACATAAATGATCTACTGGAACTCAGCATGGAAAAAGCAGGGGATTTGGAGTAAGCCTGACATACATTCTAACCCCTGTGCTTAAGCAGGTTACTCTCTCTGATGTCAGATTTTCTCAACTACATAATGAGAATAAAGATACCAAACATGGCTAGGTGCCATGGCTCACGCCTGTAATTTCAGCACTTTGGGAGGCTGAGGCTGGCAGATCTCTTGAGCCAACAAGTTCAAGATCACCCTGAGCAACATAGCGAGACTCCATCTCTATTTCAGTTAAATTTTTTTTTTAAGGCCAGGCGTGATGGCTCACGCCTGTAATCCCAGCACTTTGGGAGGCTGAGGCGGGCAGATCACATGGTCAAGAGTTTGAGACCAGCCTGATCAACATGGAGAGGCCCCGTCTCTACTAAAAATACAAAAATGAGCCAAGCTTGGTGGTGCGTGCCTGTAATCCCAACTACTCAGGAGGCTGAGGCAGGAGAATCACTTGAACCCAGGAGGCGGAGGGTGCAGTGAGCCAAGATTGCGCCACTGCACTCCAGCCTGGGCAACAGAGCAAGACTCTGTCTCAAAAAAAAAAAAAATTAAGATACCAAACACTGGAAGCTAGAGAGTTAAATAACATGTGTAACTGCTTACTATGGTGTCTGACACATACCAGGCACTGAGTATTCATTTTCTTTTGCTTCTTATTACATTGGACCAAAGCAGTGGCAGGTATATTCTTTTCATGTGAGTTTTAGCTTGCAAGCACTGTTGCCACAGAGTTATTAAGAAGTTAATAATTGTATTAGTCCATTTTCACACTGCTGATAAAGACATACCTGAGACTGGGCAGTTTACAAAAGAAAGAGGTTTATTGGACTTAACAGCTCCAAGTGGCTAGAGAAGCCTCATAATCATGGCAGAAGGTGAAAGGCACGTCTCACATGGCAGCAGACAAGAGAAGAGAGCTTGTGCAGGGTAACTCTCGCTTTTAAAACCATCAGATCTCATGAGACTCATTCACTATCACTAGAACAGCACAGGAAAGATCCACCCCCGTGATTCAATTATCTCTCACCAGATCCCTCACACGACACGTGGGAATTATGGGAGCTACAAGATGAGATTTGGATGGGGACACAGAGCCAAACCATATCAATAACCTTAGTTTCTGGCTTTACTATGAACATCTCTTCTCCTTTAGGTAAAAGTCCTCCCCACAGTCCACCCATGATTTTTTTCCAGGAAAAACAAAAGCAACCCTGTTGTCCCCATAAAAGGCATTATCATTTCCTTATTAACTCACTGAGGCTCTTCTCCACAAAAAGTATTGTATCAGGTCTGCCTCTCTTGACATCACAATGGCTAAGCTGGCAACTTGGCTACATGAGAGATAATCAGGTAACGATAAAGCAATAGAGCGATTGAATTTTTTCAAATAAACACAAATTAATGTAAAAGAGAATGCAAATTTAACAGATTAAATACCTTTTCTCAATTGTTCTAGCCTTCAAAATACTTTTGGAACTTTTGTCCTAGAACTGTCTTAACAACTATTTCTTAGATCTCTCTCCTTCACACATCTCATTATTTTATGCTCACAAGTTAAAACTAAAACCTAGTAGAAGTGCATCCCTTTATTGTTATTTTTTATTTTTAGACACCAGGTCTCACTGTGTTGCCCAGACTGGCAGGCTGGCACGATCATGGCTCACTGCGCACTGACGTCCTGGCCTCATGGAATCCTCTCACCTCAGCCTTGTGCTTTCCTTTATATGTAAGGATGTCACCACACAGCATGCTTAATTATCTACTTATTGCTGTTGGCTTTTATTTGGGGTTTAGGGAGTAGATCAATCAATCACATTCTGTAGATTAAGTTTTGGTTTTCTGTTGTTGGATATTTGTTCTTTGGGGTCTTTGTATTTGTTTATTTCCACAAAGAGGCCTGTCAGTAGGGATTGGAGTCATTTCACCAACTGATATAACCAATTCTGATGGAATTTTTTTAATAGGATTGAACTTAAATATTCTGATTCATTGCATTATAACTACTGACTTACAAGGTTACAATTTTTATTCATGAGGAATTGAATGGATAAACTATTGCTCTGCTCTAGATACTTGCCAGTGAAGTATTAAATCTTTTCATTAAAAAAAAAAAGATAAACAAAGCATGACTACATTTCTCATTTTACTGAAATTACTGAATGGAAAAACCAGTATAAATGTGCCCTATTAAAAGAACACCTAAAAAATGAAAATCCAGCTATTTCTTTTCAAAAGAATTAATCACAGCTTCTCTATACATCATAAACTCTACTGTGTCATCTTAAATATGATTGAATTTATATAAAACTCGAAGAATATATTTATCAGAAAAAGAGCTATAATTGTATTAATTGGCAGGTTGCGATGATGTTTTAACATGAAATATCAAAATCCATTGATTCATGGACTGGCTTCAGTGGAGAAAGACCTTTACCAATAGGCCAGGCTAGAGATCCTAGGAGCCTCTCAAATGTTTTCTATGTCCTGAATGATACTCAGTGCTTAAAGGATAAATAAATAAATAAATAAGTAAATAAATAGTTTCTTATTCATTCATTCCTCCCTTTTCCTGGAGGAGTAATTTCAGGGTTGTGTACATTCTCCCAATCTCGCAGAGTCATCAGACTGCCATCAACCACCCATCCCATTTCCTTAGGGCAGTGCACTAAAAAAAAAAAAAACAGGACTGTAAAACTCCTAGAAAAAAACATAGAAATACAGAGTGTTGGCAATTATTTCTTGAATATGACACCAAATGCACAGACAAAAAAGCCAAAAGCAAAACTAGACAAGTAGGACTACATCAAACTAAGAAGCTTCTACATAGCAAAGGAAACAACAGAGAGAAAGGACAACTTACTAAATGGGAAAAAATATTTGCAAACTATACATTTGATAAAAGGTTAATACCAAAAATATATAAGTAGCAAAAAAAAACTAAATAATCATATTAAAAAATAGGCAAGGGACTTGAATAGACATTTCTCAAAAGAAGACATATAAATGGCCAGCAGATATTTGAAAACATGCTCAACATCACTAATCATCAGAGAAATGCAAATCAAAACCACGAGATATTATCTGACACCTGTTAGGGTGGCTATTATCAAAGAAATAAAAGATAACAAGTGTTGGCAAGGATGTGGAGAAAAGGGAACCCTTGTATGCTTAGGGTAGTAATGTAAAATCATGCAGCCACTATGGAAAACAGTACAGAGGCTCCTCACAAAATTAAAAATAGAACTACCATATGATCCAGCAACCCCATTTCTGGGTGTATATCCAAAAGAATTGAAATCAGTATCTGGAAGAGATATCTGCACTCTCATATTCATTGTAGCATTACTCACAATAGCCAAGACATGGAAACAACTCAAATTTTCATCTATGGATGAATGGGTAAAGAAAATCTGGTATATTCATACTATGGAATATTATTCAGCTTTTAAAAAGACGGCAATACTGTCATTTGTGACAACATGAAGTGAACCTGGAAGACATTATGTTTAGCGAAATAAGCCAGACACAGAAGTTCAAATACTGCATGATTCCACTTGTATGAGGTATTTAAAATAGTCAAACACATAGAAGCAAAAAAATAGAATGAACTTGCCAGGGGTTAGAGGGGGAGAAAATAGGGAGTTTTTGTTTAATATCTACAAAACTTCAATTATGCAATGTGAATAAGTTCTAGAGATCTGCTGTACAACACAATGCCTATAGTTAGTAACACTGTACTGTGCACTTAAAAAGTTAAGAGGGTGGATCTCATGTTAGGTGTTCTCACAAGAAGAAGAAACCAAAGAGGCATATGGAAACTTTTGAAGGTGCTGTATGTGTCTACTACCTCAATTGTGGTGATGGTTTCAGAGATGTGGGTATATGTCTAGACTCATCAAATTGTCTACACTAAATAGTGCAATTTTCATATATCAGTTATACTTCAATATAGCAGTTTTTTAATTCCATTGATTTTGAGATTTTTCCCTGTTATAAAACAACAGCAATTAGTTTCTGAGCCCCTGTATATTTCCTTGGTCAGAAAATATGAATATATGATGTGTGAAAAGATTTCAGACCAAAAAGGATTCACAGGAAAGGCTGACTCGACAGCCCTCTTTGGCTTCACATATTACTTAAAAGAATAGATTTTAACCTTAATCTTTTAATCTGCCTGAGTCTTGCAATTTTTACTTGCTTTGCATGCACTTTTAGCTCATGTCTAAAGGTCATTCTGTTTCTTGTGTGATTCTACCAGCTGATTTTCTATCTGATCCACTAATATTTTACAATACCTGCAAAATTTGATTTATTTTAAATTCTCTGGAGTCAAAAAGATAAAACTGGTCGGGCGTGGTGGCTTACACCTGTAATCCCAGCACTTTGGAAGGCCAAGGCAGGTGGATCACGAGGTCAGGAGTTCAAGACCAGCCTGACCAAGATGGCGAAACCCCGTCTCTACTAAAAGTACAAAAATTAGCTGGGCGTGGTGGCAGGCATCCGTAATCCCAGCTACTCAGGAGGCTGAGGCAGGAGAATCGGTTGAACCCAGGGGGTGGGGGTTGCAGTGAGCCGAGATCACACCACTGCACTCCAGCATGGGCAACAGAGTGAGACTCCATCTCAAAAAAAAAAAAAAAAAAAAAGAGAGATAAAACTGTGACAAGTCTTTTTATATTTTTCAATGTGTTTAAATTTGAAAGATTGCTCTCTTCCAAGCTTTTCACAGATGTAACATTACTAATGTGTATGTGTGTGTGTGTGTGTGTGTGTGTGTGTATTTACAGTGGCTGTGTTTTCAGCTCCCCTAAAGCAAGTAACTGAAATTGACAAAGAAAATGCCACATAATTTGTAATCAGCAATTGAACACATATTATATACTTATCATTGAAATGACTTCCAAGACTAAGTGAAATTGTGTTCCAAGTTTTAAGATGCAAAAATAACATACAACATGTACAAAATTAAGACAGTTATGAAGAAGCACCACTTAGAATTTGAATACTATGAAAGGCAATAAATCTGAATTGTAATAGTGGCTGTCACTAACCTCGGACAAATCACTTCATTCGGTTGCCATCTCTTAAGTTTTCCTCTTTAAAATGGTTATAATAATACTCATGTCTCTGTGGGTATGTCACAAGAACTACCCAGTTGTTAAGTTGAAAAGCACTGAGGAAATCCAAATTCTGCTATAAAAACAATGAGTGCATGCCGTAAGATAAGCAGAAAACTATGCACATATGCCTCTCCTATTTTGAACACTATCTGAGGACATCTGACAGTACAGCTGCCTAGAGGAAATAGGATATGGGAAAGTATGTCCAGATTCCATTATTGAAACCCTTTGCTAAAAATATTAATCACTCTTCTTCTGGAATACATTAATCATATGCCACTTGCTTAATAGAAAATAGATATAAAAATATGTCCTCTGACTTCCATAACTGTTAGGAAAATACTTTACATTTCCCTTGCACAGTTTTAAGAAATATTTCCTTCAAGGTGCCTTTCACTTATAAGCTCCTTGAAAGCAGAAACCATGCTTATACATCTTGTATATCTATCTGCTCCACTAATAGTGTATATCCCCCATAGCAACCAGGACAGTGCCTTACAGATAATATGGGGCTCCATAAATACTCATCTCTGCTTAAAGCAGGAAATGAAAAATAAGTCAAGGTTCCTGCTCTCAAGGAATGACTCACATACCATTCAACTGCCTTAGATAATTTTAACACAGTATGCTATAACAAAGGTGTGTACAATATACATAAGAGCACAGAGTAACGGAGAGATTATCAAGGAATCATTAAATAAAAGGTTATCTTTTAGCCTCAAAGGACAAATAAGAACTTACCATACACAAAAGAAGCAAACAGGTGGAGGAAACGACACAAGGAAAACATGGTATCTATGAAGTTCAATGAATAGAACAATGTGTGCAGCACAGAGCAGGTGGCCACAGTTGTGGAAGATAGGACTGGAAATGTCAGCTGGGGCCAGTTTGTAAAGGCCTTGTGATCTATACCAAAGAATTCTGATTTTGTCCTCTAGACAGTGATCTCCAAAGTGGGGTGCACTCACCCGAGAGCATGTGCAAATGATCCAGAAAAAAATCAGAGAATTTATATTTTTTCTGATCCTTTTTAATTCTTTAGATGCACTTTTTTATTACTATTTAATAGTTATACGTATTTTGGGGTGTACATATGATATTCTGATACCTGTATACAATGTGTAATGATCAAATCACTGTAATGGGAATATCCATCACCTCAAACATTTATCTCTTCTTTGTGTGGGGATCATTCCGATTCTCTTCCAGCTATTGTGAAATACATAATACATTTTTGTTAACTATAGTCTCTTTCCTATACTATTGAATACTAGAATTTATTGCTTCTATCTAAGTGTATTTTTGTACCCATTAACCAACTTCTCTTCATCCCCTCTTCTCCCTACCCTTCCCAACCTCTGGTAACTACTATTCAATTCTCTGCCTCCATGAGATCCACTTTTTTCGCTCCCATACATGAGTAAGAACATATGAATTTGTCTTTCTGCACCTGGCTTATTTCACTTAACATAATGACCTTCAGTACCATCCATGTTGTTGCAAATGACAGGACTTTATTCTTCTCTATGGCTGAATAATATTCCATCGTATATACATACCACATTTTCTTTATCCATTCATCTCTTGATGGACACAGGTTGATTTCATATCTTGGCTACTGAGACTAGAGCTGAGCTATGATAAACACGGGAGTGGAGGTATCTCCCCAATATACTGATTTCCTCTCTTTTAGATATATACCTAGCAGTGGGACTGCCAGATCATATGATAGTTCTATTTTTAGTTTTTTGAGGAACTTACATACTGTTTTCCATAATGGCTGTTACTACTTTACCTCCCAACAACAGTGTACAAGCATTCCTCTCCCTGCATCATCACCAGAATTTGTCATTTTTTTGTATTTTTGTAATAGCCATTCTAAGTAGGGTGAGATGATATCTCATTGCGGTTTTGGTATGCATTTCCCTAACAAGTAGTGATACTGAGCATGTTTTAATATACCTGTTGGTCACTTGTATGTGTTCTTTTGAGAAATGTCTATTCAGGTCTTTTGTCTATTTTTAAATTGGATTATTTGTGGGGTTTGCCATTGAGTTGTTTGAGTTGCTTATATATTCTGCTTATCAATAGTCTGCAATTCATGCTTTTTAAGTGTTTGTTGAGTGTTTATAGTGTCGGTGTACTTTATAGAGAAATATATACATATTGGATATGTTGTGGCTCAGAAAAAGGTATCCCAAAGTATGGCACTTTGTCATGCTGAGTACTTTGAACTAAAGGAGATTGGGAAGCCTCAGAAGCAATCTCAGAAACAAGGTCTCTCTGACTTTCTCCTGCCCTCTTGCCTCCCGGTCCCCTTTCTTCTTCAAACTGAGTAATAGAAACCAGGATTCTTCTTCTCCAAGGCAGGTCATAGAAACTAGAACCCCTGTCCCCCAAAGCAAGCCATAAAACATAGAAAGATCACTTCTCCTTTCTCCCTTGAAGGCCTTCATTCCAGAGGCACCCTGTCCCATATCTAGGAGGAAAGAATGCTACACAGAGACTAAGATTTTGAACTGACAAGCTTTGCTGGGTTTCCCCATTCTCAGTCTGTTGCCACTAGATCATACCCTTTTATTCAATCACATTTCTACACAGCTCTCCATTCTTCACTGAACCCGAGCATAAAAAGAGACAGTTTGCCCTGGGTCTTTGGAGATTCATTTCTGAAGCTCCCATATCACATAAAACTTCGATTAAATTGGCCGGGCGCGGTGGCTCACGCCTGTAATCCCAGCACTTTGGGAGGCCGAGGTGGGTGGATCACGAGGTCAGGAGATCAAGACTCATCCTGGCTAACACGGTGAAACCCCCGTCTCTACTAAAAATACAAAAAATTAGCCGGGTGCGGTGGCAGGCGCCTGTAGTCCCAGCTACTCGGGAGGCTGAGGCAGGAGAATGGCGTGAACCCGGGAGGCGGAGCTTGCAGTGAGCCGAGATCGCACCACTACACTCCAGCCTGGGCAAAAGAGCAAGACTCCGTCTCAAAAAATAATAATAATAATAATAATAATAACTTTGATTAAATTTGTCATCTGTTATCTTGTTAACCTGTCTTTCGTTATAGAGCATCAGCTGTGCCCCTTATGATGCGTGAGGAAAGATATCTCACTCTGCCCTTATCAGTGCATATTCAAAATTTTTAGTGATGGGATGCACAATCAAAAATGTGAATATCTAAGCAATAAGCTACTATTGAAAAGTTTTTAAAAGGGATAACAGGCCGAGCACCGTGGCTCAGGCCTGTAATCCCAGCAATTTGGGAGGCCAAGGCAGGCAGATTGCTTGAGCCCGAGTAGTTGAAATTACAGGCACCCACCACCATGCCTGGCTAATTTTTGTATTTTTAGTAGAGATGGAGTTTCACCATGTTGGCCAGGCTGGTCTCGAACTCCTGACCTCAGGTGATCTGCCCATCTCAGCCTCCCAAAGTGCTGAGATTACAGGCGTGAGCCACCACGCCCCGCCAGTTTTTTCTTTTAGGTTTTGTTTGTTTGTTTTACAGAGATGGGGGTCTTGCTTTGTTGTCCTGGCTGGTCTCGAACTCCTGGGCTCAAGCAATCCTCCCACCTTGGCTTCCCAAAGTGCTGGTATTACAGGCATGAGCCACCATGCCTGGCCAATAATCTTTATAATTTATTATAATTTATTTTAGAGGAAAAGCTGGTATTAAAAAAGGGATTATTATTATAATTTTTTTTTTTTTTTGAGACAGAGTTTCGCTCTTGTTGCCCAGGTTGGAGTGCAATGGCATGATCTCGGCTTATGGCAACCTCCGCCTCCTGGGTTCAAGCGATTCTCCTGCCTTAGCCTCCCGAGTAGCTGGGATTACAGGCATGAGCCACCACACCCGGCTAATTTTGTATTTTTAGTAGAGACGGGGTTTCTCTGTGTTGGTCAGGCTGGTCTTGAACTCCTGACCTCAGGTGATCTGCCTGCCTCGGCCTCCCCAAGTGCTGGGATTACAGGCATGAGCCACTGCGCCCGGCAAAAAAGGATTATTTTATAGAACCATATCATTCATCAAAAAATTCCTTTACCAAGTTTATCAAGTCTAAATTAATCATTCAGCCTGGGTGCAGTGGCTCACGCCTGTAATCCCAGCACTTTGGGAGACCAAGGCAGGCGGATCACTTGACATTGGGAGTCTGAGCCCAGCCTGGCCAACACGGTGAAACCTGTCTTTACTAAAAATACAGAAATTAGCCAGGTGTGGTGGCAGGTGCCTGTAATCCCAGTTACTCAGGAGGCTGAGGCAGGAGAACTGCTTGAACCCTGGAGGTAGAGGTTGCAGTGAGCACAGATTGCACCACTGCACTCCAGCCTGGACAACAGAGTGAGACTCCGTCTCAAAAAGTAATTAATTACTAAATTGGTGATTTAAATATCTGCCCCTCCATTTACTTTTTATTCCCCATATATTCCTACATACTTGAAAATTTAACTAAGGCCAATATGATGAGGCACTGTGAAACACAATGAACACAGTGAAAGGACGAGAACTGGGATCTGCTCAGGTTGCAAAAAATAAATAAGACTTGGTTCCAGCTCCTAGGAAACCTACAGTTATAAAAGGAAACTAAAACATTAAACAATCAACTACTAACTATAAAATTCCATACAGAAAATGATATGTATCCTAAAAGAGATATAATTAAAATCAAATGGGTTGTTCCTAAGATAGGTAAGCTCATTTTGCAAAGCAAATTTAACTCTAAAAAAATGGTAATGGCGGCCAAGCGCGGTGGCTCACGCCTGTAATCCCAGCACTTTGAGAGGCCAAGCGGGGGTGGATCATCTGAGGTCAGGAGTTCAAGACCAGCCTGGCCAACATGCTGAAACACCATCTCTACTAAAAATAACAAAAATTAGCTGGGCATGGTGGCAGGCTCCTGTAATCCCAGCAATTCAGGAGGCTGAGGCAGGAGAATCGCTGGAACCCAGGAGGTGGAGGTTGCGGTGAGCCGAGATCACGCCATTGCACTCCAGCCTGGGTAATGAGGGTTAAATTCCGTCTCAAAAAAAAAAAATGCTAATGGCTAACATATATTGAAATGTAATAATTACAGTACAGTACCCACCAGGTACAGTACTATAATTTACAGGTATTATCTTATTTAATTATCTAATTCTTACAACCCCCCCTATGAAAATGTTTCTATTATTATCTTCATTTGAGAGAAGAAGAAACTAAGAAAAACAGCTAGAGGCTTTTGAACTAGATACTCTATCCAAAAGGTGTTCCTTGCCCATCCAAAGACAGGATGGCGGATGGGAGAGACAGAGAGTGTAAGCCCTCACATGGTCTAGAACTATGCTGTCCAATATGGTAGACCCAGACACAATGTGGCTATTGAGCACTTGAAATGTGGCTGGTCCTAATGGAGATGTGCTGTAGGTATAAAATACACACCGGGTTTCAAAAATTTAGTACCAGGCCGGACCTGGTGGCTCCGCCTGTAATCCCAGCACTTTGGGAGGCCGAGTCAGGCAGATAGCCTGAAGTCAGGAGTTCGAGACCAGCCTGGTCAACATGGTGAAACTCCGTCTCTACTAAAAATACAAAAATGCTCCCTCTCCCTCTCCCTCTCCCGCTCCCTCTCCCTCTCCCTCTCCCCATGGTCTCCCTCTCCCCATGGTCTCCCTCTCCCTCTCTTTCCACAGTCTCCCTCTCATGCCGAGCCAAAGCTGGACTGTACTGCTGCCATCTCGGCTCACTGCAGCCTCCCTGCCTGATTCTCCTGCCTCAGCCTGCGGAGTGCCTGCAATTGCAGGCGCGCGCCGCCACGCCTGACTGGTTTTCGTATTTTTTTGGTGGAGAGGGGGTTTCGCTGTGTTGGCCGGGCTGGTCTCCAGCTCCTAACCGCGAGTGATCCGCCAGCCTCAGCCTCCCGAGGTGCCGGGATTGCAGATGGAGTCTGGTTCACTCAGTGCTCAATGGCGCCCAGGCTGGAGTGCAGTGGCGTGATCTCGGCTCGCTACAACCTCCACCTCCCAGCAGCCTGCCTTGGCCTCCCAAAGTGCTGAGATTGCAGCCTCTGCCCAGCCGCCACCCCGTCTGGGAAGTGAGGAGCCTCTCTGCCTGGCCACCCATCATCTGGGATGTGAGGAGCCCCTCTGCCTGGCTGCCCAGTCTGGAAAGTGAGGAGCGTCTCTGCCCAGCCGCCATCCCATCTGGGAAGTGAGGAGCGCCTCTTCCCGGCCGCCATCACATCTAGGAAGTGAGGAGCGTCTCTGCCCGGCCGCCCATCGTCTGGGATGTGGGGAGCGCCTCTGCCCCGCCGCCCCGTCTGGGATGTGAGGAGCGCCTCTGCCTGGCCGCCACCCCATCTGGGAGGTGAGGAGCGTCTCTGCCCGGCCGCCCCGTCTGAGAACTGAGGAGACCCTCCACCCGGCAGCCGCCCCATATGAGAAGTGAGGAGCCTCTCCATCCGGCAGCCGCCCCGTCTGAGAAGTGAGGAGCCTCTCCGCCCGGCAGCCACCCCGTCTGGGAAGTGAGGAGCGTCTCCGCCCGGCAGCCACCCCGTCCGGGAGGGAGGTGGGGGGGGTCAGCCCCCCGCCAGGCCAGCCGCCCCGTCCGGGAGGGAGGTGGGGGGGTCAGCCCCCCACCCGGCCAGCCGCCCCATCCGGGAGGTGAGGGGCGCCTCTGCCTGGCCGCCCCTACTGGGAAGTGAGGAGCCCCTCTGCCCAGCCAGCCGCCCCGTCCGGGAGGGAGGTGGGGGGCTCAGCCCCCCGCCCGGCCAGCCGCCCCGTCCAGGAGGTGAGGGGCGCCTCTGCCCGGCCGCCCCTACTGGGAAGTGAGGAGCCCCTCTGCCCAGCCAGCCGCCCCGTCCGGGAGGGAGGTGGGGGGGGGTCAGCCCCCCACCCGGCCAGCCGCCCCGTCCGGGAGGGAGGTGGGGGGGTCAGCCCCCCGCCCGGCCAGCCGCCCCGTCCGGGAGGTGACGGGCGCCTCTGCCCGGCCACCCCTACTGGGAAGTGAGGAGCCCCTCTGCCCGGCCAGCCGCCCCGTCCGGGAGGGAGGTGGGGGGGTCAGCCCCCCGCCCGGCCAGCCGCCCCATCCGGGAGGTGAGGGGCACCTCTGCCCGGCCGCCCCTACTGGGAAGTGAGGAGCCCCTCTGCCCGGCCACCACCCCGTCTGGGAGGTATGCCCAACAGCTCATTGAGAACGGGCCAGGATGACAATGGCGGCTTTGTCGAATAGAAAGGGGGGAAAGGTGGGGAAAAGATTGAGAAATCGGATGGTTGCCGTGTCTGTGTAGAAAGAAGTAGACATGGGAGACTTTTCATTTTGTTCTGTACTAAGAAAAATTCTTCTGCCTTGGGATCCTATTGATCTGTGACCTTACCCCCAACCCTGTGCTCTCTGAAACATGTGCTGTGTCCACTCAGGGTTAAATGGATTAAGGGCGGTGCAAGATGTGCTTTGTTAAACAGATGCTTGAAGGCAGCATGCTCATTAAGAGTCATCACCACTCCCTAATCTCAAGTACCCAGGGACACAACAGCTGCAGAAGGCCGCAGAGTCCTCTGCCTAGGAAAACCAGAGACCTTTGTTCACTTGTTTATCTGCTGACCTTCCCTCCACTATTGTCCTATGACCCTGCCAAATCCCCCTCTGTGAGAAACACCCAAGAATGATCAATTAAAAAAATAATAATAAATAAATAAATAAATAAATAGAAGTCACTTAAAAAAAAAAAAATACAAAAATTAGCCAGGTGTGGTGGTGGGTGCCTGTGATCCCAGCTACTCAGGAGGCTGAGGCAGGAAAATTGTTTGAACCCGGGAGGTGGAGGTTGCAGTGAGCCAGGATCACACCATTTCACTCCAGCCTGGGTGACAGAGCGAGACTCCATCTCAAAAAAATAGAATAAAATAAAAAATAAAAAAAAATTAGTACCAACAAAAGAGCTTATCTCATTAATCATTTTATATTGATTACATGTTGAACTGATATATCGGATTAAAAATGCATGTTATACAATTAATTTCCCCATTTTTGTTTTGCTTTGTTTTACTTTTTTAATGTGGCTACTAGAAAATTTAAAATTACATCTATGGCTTGCATTATATTTCTACTGAACAGTGCTAGTCTAAAGTGTTGATAAAGGAAAAGTATCAACTAAAGAATAAATATGAGGCCGGGCGCAGTGGCTCATGCCTATAATCCCACCACTGTGGGAGGCCAAGGCGGGCGGACTACCTGAGGTCAGGAGTTTGAGACCAGCCTGGCCAACATGGCAAAACCCCGTCTCTACTAAAAATACAAAAATTAGCCAGGCGTGGTGGCACACGCCTGTAGTCCCAGCTACTCGGGAGGCTGAGGCAGGAGAATTGCTTGAACCTGGGAGGTGGAGGTTCCACTGAGCCAAGATTGTGCCACTGCACTCCAGCCTGGGCAACAAGAGTGAAACTCCATAAAAAAAAAAAGAAAGAGAGAGAGAGAGAGAAAGAAAGAGAGACAGAAAGAGAGAGAGAAAGAAAGAAAGAGAGAGAGAGAAAAAGAGAGAGAAAGGAAGAGAGAAAGAAAGAAAGAAAGAGAAAGAAAGAAAATAAAGAAAGAAATTGCAAGGAGAAAACATAAAGACATGTGAGAGATTTCTACAGTATGTGAGGTCTGAACATGAATGGATCCAGATTCAAACAAACCATGTAAGAAAAAAAAAAAAAAGACCAGGAAAGGAGAGAAAAAAAATAGGCTGGGCATGGTGGCTCATGCCTGTAATCCCAACACTTTGGGAGGCCGAGATGGTTGGATCACCTGAGGTCAGGAGTTCAAGACCAGCCTGGCCAACATGGTGAAACCCTATCTCTACTAAAAATACAAAAAATTAGCCGGGCATGGTGGTGGGCGCCTGTAATCCCAGCTACTCCGGAGGCTAAGGCAGGAGAATCGCTTGAACCCAGGAGGTTGCAGTGAACTGAGATTGCACCACTGCACTCCAGCCTGAGCAACAAGAGTGAAACTCTGTCTCAAAATAATAATAATAATAAATAAATAACACCAACAATGATCTTTTATGGTAGTGTGCAATCAAGAAATAAATGCCAGATATAAGGGGGGAAAATGTGTCATCATACTTTTTTTTAATCTTCCTGGGGCCAGGCACAGTGGTTCACACCTATCATATCAATACTTTGGAAGGTCAAGGCAGGAGGACTGCTTGAGCCCAGCCTGGGCATCACAGGGAGGCCCTGTCTCTAACAAAAATTTTTTTAAATTAGCAGGGCATGGTGGCACATGCCTGTGGTCTCAGCTACCGGGGAGGCTGAGGTAGGAGGACCACTTGAGCCCAGGAGGTGGAGCCTACAGGGAGCCGTGATCACACCTCTGCACTCAAGCTTAGGTGACTCTTCTTGGGAAGATTATAAAACAAAACAAAAACCAAAGTACCTCCTCTGAACCTAGAATCAATGACACTGCAATAGGAAGAAGTACACCCAATGCTCAGATGTTAGTTTGTAATATCATTCTCCTTATAGAAATGGCAGAGGTAGAGAATACACAAGATGAGCCTGGAACATCTTGTTGTACCAGAAAGTAAGGGAATGCTCAAAAAACACAACAATGGAGGCATGCAAGACACAAGAGCCAACTGAAAGAGCTCTTAGTCACCAAAGCTGGAACAATTTGAGCAACAAAATAAATAACATAGTGTTGGGAGTATAACCCAAAGTATAAAATAATAACCATGACATCATACTAATAAAAATAAATGATTGAATAAGTAAATAAATGTAGGAGAATAAACAAATCTCCCAAACAAAAGAATTCTTCCCCTGAAACTGGTGGAGTATAGATAACTCCCCACCCCTTAAGTGAAGGCTGCACATACTGATTTCCTTCCAAAGAGAAAAGGCCGGGGGAAAAGAGTTAACTTCACAGTGAAAACACCTGACAAACACGACCTCAGGCATGCGATGAGGCTTACCATCACTAGTGATAATCATCAGTGATAAATAAGTTGACAGCACATTCCCTTGACATTACATGATGAGAATGGCCCTTTACCTCTATGACCTTTCCCTCAAAAATCCATAACCCCAGTCTAATTATAAGAAAAACATTCAGGCCGGGGGTGGTGGTTCATGCCTGTAATCCCAGCACTTTGGGAGGCTGAGGCAGGGGGAGGCTGAGGCAGGAGGTCAGGAGATGGAGACCATCCTGGCTAACATGGTGAAACCCCATCTCTACTAAAAATACAAAAAATTAGCCTGGCGTGGTGGCATGCACCTATAGTCCCAGCTACTCGGGACGTTGAAGCAGGAGAATCGCTTGAACCTGGGAGGTGGAGGCTGCAGTGAGCCGAGATCGTGCCACTGCACTCTAGCCTGGACAACAGAGCGTGACCTCGTCTCAAAAAAAAATTCGACAACCCAAATTAAGACACTTTCTACAAAACCTACCAGTACTCTACAAAACTGTCAAGGTCAGCAAAAGCAATGAAAGTCAGGAACTGTCAATCTAGAGGAGCCTAAGGAGACATGTAATGTGGCATCCTGGATGAGATCCTGGGACCGAAAAAGGATATTAGGTAAAAATTAAAGAAACGCAAATTAAGTATGAACTTCAGTTAATAATTGTCTATACTGGCTCGTTAGTTATGATATATGCATGATACTAATGTAAGATCTTAATAATAGGTCAAACTAAGCAAAGGGTATGGAGAATTCACTGTACTATCTTTGCAACGTTTATGTAAACCTAAAATTTCTAAAATAAAAAATATTAAAAAAAAGAATTCCTCTGGTTTGAAGTCTTTCAAGTCTGTTGCAACTATATTCCCTGGCCCAAGTTATCTATAACCTTGGTCATCTGGGAGCTTGTTAGCAATACAGAATCTCAGGCCCATCCCAGATGTACTGGGCTTCTCAGAGAAACAGCCCCAATTGGGTAGTTTGGGTAATAAAGTTTTGGCTTTCACAATATAGGCTGGCCGACTCCAGACCCAAAACAGATGATGGTGCACATGCTTGGAGACCCAGGAGGACCTGTGGTGCAGATCAAGTCTGAGGACGCTCTGCTGGAGAAGTCTCCCTTGCTTGGGGAAGAGAAGTGGGGGAGTCGGATTTTTTATTCTAGACAGGCCTTCAACTGATTGAAGGAAGCCCACCCATATTATGGAAGGCAGCCATCTTTACCCAGAGTTCAATGATTTTAGTGTTAACCTCATCCAAAGACATCCAGCAAGTTAACACATAAAATTAACCATCACACCAGATCTGCTGAATCTGAATCTAGATTTTAAAAGGATTTGCCAGGTGACTCTGCATAATCAAGTTTGAAAATTGCATTTTTCTACAACCCTTAGAGAGTGTAAAAATCTACATGGTAATTCAGTAACTCAGAAACAAGGCTTGATTTGCTGCTTTAACTTGAGAACTTTCCTAGCATTTACTGATCTGGAGGTAGGGATGCCTACAGAAATCCTCGCCCTCCCTTCTAGGTAAAGGACCCTCCCCTTTGTTCTCACGTGGACCTCACTAAGCTTCTAACCTGGTTTGCTGAATTAGTGGCTTGCGGGTCTTCCCTGTCTACACCAAACTCTCCGAGAGCATCTACATCTTATTTTCTACCTCCACAGAGACAGCCTTTATTGGCGGATCCAGATCTGCCCTGCCAAGGCGAGCTGGGTTTTCCTAGTTTCACTTTCAGAGTCCGCAAATGCTAGCACAATCTATCCAAATTCTATCGTGGAGATATAACATGCACACATACATCAGAGGATTCCATAGGTCGAACCATTTGAAACTACCTATGTTGATTATTTTTACCTATAAAACCAGCAACATCATAGGACTCAACAAATTTCCATTGCTGTTTTTCCGCCTAAAAGCTATTTTAGGACCAGGAGCAGTGGCTCACGCCTGTAATCCCAGCACTTTGGGAGGCCGAGGAGGATTGCTTGAGCCCAGGAGTTCGAAACCAGCCTGGGCAATATAATAAGACCACGCCTCTACAAAAATAAAAAGTAGAAACAAAATTAGCCAGATGTGGTGGCATGCCCCTGTAGTCCCAGCTACTTGGGGGAGCTGAAGAGAATCGCTTGAGTCCAGGAGTTGGAGGTTGCAGTGAGCTGCGATTGCGCCACTGCATTCCAGCTTGGGCAACAGAGCAAGACCCTGTCTGGGAGACCAAAAAAAAAAAAAAAAAAAGCTATTTTAGGGACAATATGCTGTCACAGTCACGAGGTAGATAGTACAAAGGTTGCTAACAGTATGGCAACTGACTGCTAACAAGTGAATGTCAAATTGTGAAATGCACACCACCCACTTCCCTAGTTCGGTCGAAGCCCTCCCCTTAATTATGTGCAATTCAAGTCCCCACTGCCCGCCCGCAAGCCCCCACTCATCCTCGCTGCGGGCAGGGTGGCCCCTGCACTTTACAAGGGGGTGCAGGAGCGGGAGACAGTCGTCTGAACACCGGCTCCCCGGCATGCGTAGACCGGCGGGGCGAGCTCACTTTGCGCCAATCCTACGAGAACTCCCAGAACTCCGCTTCCCTAGTCCAACCCAAGCCAGAGTTGCCCACACCTAAGATGGCGGCGGGGGCGGAGTCGGCGCGGCCGCCTCTGGGCGGGACCGCGGGGACTAGACGTGGCCGCGGGGCGGTGTCATCGCCCCCGCCCCGCCCGGTCCAGCCAGCTCGGCCCGGGGGCTTCGGGCTGTCGGGCCGGCGCACCCTTCTCTGCCAGGTGGCGAGTACACCTGCTCCACGTAGGCGTCATGAGGTCTCCGGTTCGAGACCTGGCCCGGAATGATGGCGAGGAGAGCACGGACCGCACGCCTCTTCTACCGGGCGCCCCACTGGCCGAAGCCGGTAAGCGGCGGGGTCGTCCAGGGGCTTCGAGTGGGCGGCGGTCCCGGGGGCGGCGGTCTCTGGGCCGGCATGGCCCGGGTACCCGCACCCTGCGCCGGCGGGACCGGAACTGCTCAGGCGCGAGGGGACATTAAGAGGGGAGCCCGTTCAGAGTGCCGCTCAGTCCCGCCTGCCTCGGTGCGCAGAAGCCCCTCGGGGACCCCGGGGGCCGCGACCGTGATCGCGGAGCCGAGCCGGGGCCTCGGCAGGTGCAGCCCCACGGGGCGGGGGCGGGGGCGGGGGCGGGGAGCGGCGGTGCAGCCGGCGCTGCGCTGGTGGTTATTTTGGGTGGTGCTGAGCAAGGGACCCAGTGGAAGAACGAACTGGGAGAGAATCATCAAATGAATGGGCTAAGGTCCGAGCGGAGGACCCGGTGTAAGAGCAAACTGGAGGAGAAACCTGCAGATCAGTAGGCAGAGGGCTGTCCTTCCCTGTCACCGCTAGGTTTCCGCCACTGCGTATCCGCCAGCATGTGACCTGGTAGCTTCTTAGGCGGGGAGGGAAGACAAAAAAGGACTGGAGTTAACATTTGTGAGTATGCAGAGGGCAACTATTGTATAACCCAGCTAATATCTTGACATTGTGCAGTAAGAGACTAAAAACATCGAGGACATTTTTTTTTCCGTCTGGCAGTCTATGATTTAAGTTAGGAAAAGGTTCAGTTATCCTCAAGATACCTATGGAGTTCTAAGGTAATTTGCCAAAGGTCTTGGAACAAATCGAAAAGCAGGTACGTCGTAAAGCATCTTCCCTGAATTTGAGAAAATTAAAATATTTTGCTATTTGACACTTTTGTAATATAGTTTATTTGAAAGTAACGAAAACTAAAGAACAAATCAGTTTGAATGCATTCTACAGTTTCAAAGATCTGTGTGTGAGAAAGAGTTGTGTTGGAAATTTGACTTTGGCTGACCCAGAATTGTATAGTTTCTATATTTTTATTTGTTTTTAATGTTACCAGATGGTGGCAGTAGAGGTGGCAACATTACAGCTCCATCTGGCAGCTGGGAGCTTATTTTAGTCAACACAAACTGTAAATACCATACCATAGTTACGTTTTACCTGGAAGTCGGACTTAGTTCCATAAACTGATCATTTTCTGTGGCTTGTAGTGTTCAAATTGTATAATATTCCTCATAAAATAATATAGAAATATAGAAATAAAAATTATAATAAAGATATTTGCCAGAGATTATTACATTGTTACAATTGAAAAATATGTATATGTATAATCAAAATTTAGCACAAATGTTAAACATTATTCTCAGGAAAATACAGACTAAAATTACAACGAGGCACTATACACCCACTAGAATAGCTAAAATCCAAAAGGCTGATAATACCAAATGTTGGCAGAGATGTGGATAGAAAAGTTATACATCTCAATAAAGATTGAGATGGACAAATGTATACATTTATCATGTAAATTATACTTCAATAAAGTTGATTTTTTAAAAAGTAGCTTATAGCATCCCTTTTAAAAACAATCCCTACTTGATTCATGGGTTGAGTATATGGATCTTATGGTACTGGCCCTGTCCTTCCTGGCTTTAGGTGGCTACCTTTGTTATAACAATTTCCTTTTTTATTTTCCCTCTTTACATACCCACTGGAGAGCAAGTGAAGTGGAAATAGTAGTAACATACTGTTTTTGCTATTTAGAATATGATAAGTTTTATAGAGAAGGAGCATATATGGCAATTAAGAGAAGTATATAATGAGCCCCCATGTAACCAGCACCCAGATTAAACAGTTATCAATTCATGGCCAGTCTTGCCTTATGCTCATACGTACTGTGTATTTTGAAGCAAATCCCAGATACCATGTCATTTCATATGTAAATATTTCAATTATTTACCTCTAAAAGATAAGGACTCTTTTTAACATAACTACAGTACCATTATCACAGCAAATAAAAATAATGCTTACGCACTTTGGGAGGCCGAGGCGGGCGGATCACCTGAGGTCAGCAGACCGAGACCATCCTGGCTAACAAGGTGAAACGCCGTCTCTACTAAAAATACAAAAAATTAGCCGGGCGTGGTGGTGGGCGCCTGTAGTCCCAGCTACTCGGAGGCTGAGGCAGGAGAATGGCGTGAACCTGGGAGGCGGAGCTTGCAGTGAGCCGAGATCACGCCCCTGCACTCCAGCCTGGGTGACAAGAGCAAGACTTCGTCTCAAAAAATAATAATAATAAAATGATTATAATACTTACAAAATACTCAGTGTTCATATTTCCTCAATTATGTCCCGATTTTTTTTTTTTTTTTTTTTTTTTTTTTTTTGAGACGGAGTTTTGCTCTGTCGCCCAGGCTGGAGTGCAGTGGTGCGATCTCGGCTCACTGCAGCCTCCGCCTCCCCGGTTCAAGTGATTCTCCTGCCTCAGCCTCCTGAGTAGCTGGGATTACAGGCCCACGCCACCACACCCAGCTAATTTTTGTATTTTAGTAGAGCCGGAGTTTCACCATGTTGGCAAGGCTGGTCTCTAACTTCTGACCTCAGGTGATCCACCCGCCTTGGCCTCCCAAAGTGCTGGGATTACAGGCCTGAGCCACCGGGCCCGGCCTATGTCCTAATTTTTTATAGTGTGTTCAAATCAGGATCTCAATAATGTCCATACCTTCCAAATGATTGAAATGTTTTTTTAATCTGTTTCCCCCGCCCCGCTCCTTTTTTTTCCCTGCAATTTTATATCCTTATGTTGTCCTTTAACATCTTCTGCCCTCCTGATTTACTGTAAATTGGTAATTAGTAGATCTGAAGGTTTGATAGGATTATGAGTCTGTCTGTCTTAATTACCGTCATGACTATTCCATAAGTAGAATACAAAGTGTAGAAAGTAGAATTGTGTCAGCATGCTAATTCTCCCATACACTGCTCTAGGCACTGGAGATACAAAGAGGTAAACAAAACAGAACAAAAGCTCCTGCCCTTATAGACTTTTATATTCTAGTGTATATTTTCCTAAACTTTCAGCCCTCTCCATTTTGCTTTCTTCTTGGGTTACAATCAAAGTCCAACACTTTATTTCCTTTTTTTTTTTTTCAGGATCTCACTCTGTTGCCCAGGCTAGAATGCAGTGGCTCAAACAGGTCTTACTGCAGCCTCAACCTCCCAGGTTCAAGTGACCCTCCTACCTAAGCCTCCTGAAGAACTGGGACTACAGGCATGTGCCACCACGCCTGCCTAATTTTTTTCTTTTTCTTTTTTTTTTTTTTTTTTTTTTTTGAGACGGGGTCTTGCTCTTTCGCCCAGGCTGGACTGCAGTGGCGCTATCTCGGCTCACTGCACGCTCCGCCTCCCGGGTTCACGCCATTCTCCTGCCTCAGCCTCCGAGTAGCTGGGACTACAGGCACCCACGACCACGCCCGGCTAATTTTTTCTATTTTTGGTACAGACGGGGTTTCACCGTGTTAGCCAGGATGGTCTCGATCTCCTGACCTCGTGATCCACCTGCCTCGGCCTCCCAAAGTGCTGGGATTACAGGCATGAGCCACCGCGCCCGGCCTTTTTTTCTATTTTTTTTTTTTTGTAGAAACAGGGTCTCACTTGGTTGCCCAGGCTGGTCTCAAACTCCTGGGCTCAAGTGATCCTCCTGCGTCAGCCTCCCAAAGTGCTAGGATTACAGGCGTGAGCCACAGCACCCAGCCCAACACTTTATTTTCTTGCCAATACTCTCGATTCCCTTGCCCCCTGCTTTGTCATCACATCCATCTCAGTGCCAGCTCTCTGCTTTCTTAGTGCCTACTCCTGAGCACAGGCATGCAGTGCTTATGAAGTTACACACTAGGGCAGATTGTTCCCACCAATTCTGTATGAGTATCTGCTCAGCATTCCTGTGTTTCACTGAGAACCTCATGCCCCCACTCTCTTCAACAATTTCTTACTTTTCCCAGATCCCAATTTCTCACAAATGAGAACTAACCTCAATTCCTAAGAAATAACCTCAATTCCTAATTTCCAGAAAAAAAAACCATGATAATTCACAGTTACTCTGTGCCAAGCACCCTTCTAAGTATTTTACATTACTAACTCAGTGAATCCTTATAATAACCCTAATTCAGGCAAAATACTTCGACTAGTGCCAAGCGTATAGAAAGTGCTTAGTAATATTTGTTTTTTGAGACAAGAGTCTTATTCTGTTGCCCAGGCTGAAGTGCAGTGGCACAATCACAGCTCACTGCAGCCTAAACTTCCCAGACTCAAGCCATCTTCCCACCTCAGCCTCCCAGGTAGCTGGGATTACAGGTGCACAACACCACAACCAGCTAATTTTGAAATTTTTTGTAGAGATGGGGTTTCATCATGTTGCCCAGGCTGGTCTTGAACTCCTGGGCTCAAGCAATCCTTCCCCATCTCAGCTTCCCAAAGTGCTAGGATTACGAGTGTGAGCCACCATGCCCGGCTTGTAATAAATATTATCTATTATTGTCCAGGCATGGTGGCTCACGCCTGTAATCCCAATGCTTTGGGATGCCAAGGTGGGCGGATTGCCTGAGGTCAGGAGTTTGAGACCAGCCTGGCTAACATGGTGAAATCCTGTCTCTACCAAAAATACAAAAATTAGCTGGGTGTGGTGATGCATACCTGTAGTCCCAGCTACTCGGGAGGCTGAGGCAGGAGAATTGCTTGAACCTGGAAGATGGAGGTTGCAGTGAGCAGAGATTGTGCCACTGCACTCCAGCCTGGGAGACAGAGAAAGACTCCATCTCCAAAAAAAAAAAAAAATTATATATTATTTTATGTTATTAAACTTAATACCACTATCCCACTCAATAGTGTTAGTTCTTAGAGTTACTACAATACGTAATCTAGATACTGCAGATCATTTAGAATGTCCTGCTCTCCCTATGTTTATCTGTCTCATTTCCATACCTCTGTACATGCTGCTGCCTTTGCTTGGATTGTTCCATCTGTCCCTACTGGTGACTTCCTGCTCCTTGAAGAAGACTTCTCCAAGAGGCCTTCTCTGACTGTCTCCACTGTCCCCTCCATCAGATTAATGTGCCTCTTTTGTTCCTTTTTATATATATGTACATAGTACTTTGTCTTATTGGCATAACTTTCTCCAGATAAAAAGGAGGAAGAAATCCTTTTTACTAAGTGCCTGCTATAATGTCTTGCAGTATTTCATTTAATCCCCATGCAGCCCAGTGGGTAGATGGTGGTCTCTACATATTATAGCTAAGAAACCTGAGGATGAAAACTAGTAAGTAATTTCTACAAAAGCACACAGCCAGTGAAAAATCAGAAACAGATTCACTCCCAGGTCCCACTCTAAATTAGCCTGTGTACTTTCAGTTACACCCACACACATTCCTAAGTTTAAAACATATTTTAGAAGCTGATGTTTGTTTTTGACGGGTGCCATGTTCCTTATGCAAGCATGATTTTGCTTTGAACTTGATGCTCAATGGATGTTCTCTCTCTTGGTCATGCAAGCATGCTTTTGTTGGATCAATTTCAAATATTCACATTCACAGGCATGTTTTTCTTTACTGCTATACCTTCTTGAAATAAAAATTTTCTGATTGAATATATTTGTAATCAGCAACCATTTTATTAGCTAGTAATTGTTTATTTTTAATATTTCTTAGAATCTCATAGTAATATACTTTGTGACACCTAAGTTGGCTTTTTATTTTCTTTTTTTTTTTTTTGAGACGAAGTCTCGCTCTTGTCCCCCAGGCTGGAGTGCGATGGCGTGATCTCGGCTCACTGCAACCTCCACCTCCTGGGTTCAAGCGAGTCTCCTGCCTCAACCTCCCGAGTAGCTGGGATTACAAGTGCCTGCCACCACGCCCGGCTAATTTTTGTATTTTTAGTAGAGACGGGGTTTCACCTTCTTGGCCAGGCTGGTCTCAAACTCCTGACCTCAGGTGATCCACCCGCCTCGTCCTCCCAAAGTGCTGGGATTACAGGCGTGAGCCACCGTGCCTGGCCGCTTTTTATTTTCTAATTACTGACTATGCATCCAAAAGTTAAAGTTGCCTGATCTATAACTTGTAGGTCAGATTTCCAAGTAATACCACGAGTAATTTGAAATCATTTTACTTACCTTTCTTTCACTTCTCAACCTTCTAGCCCCTTGTAATTCACATGATAAGGTATATCATAGTCCCAATAAAGCATCACTTAGGGAAAACTAATAATGTACAGTAAAATAAGATAACTGCAAATAAGGATAGAATGAAGTAATAACATTACAAATTACAGTAGCATAAAATACAGTTTTTTAGAGTAAGAGAATTACTAATAACTTCATCCCTCCCCTTCACTTACTCCCACATCTAACATTTGGGCAAGGCCTGTTAATTCTGCCTTTAAACATCTCAAATCTGCCCATTTTTCTTCACTGCTGCTTTCACTCTAGTTTAAGCCACCTTCATCTCTTAGCTGGAAAGCTACAGTAGTCCTTTAAGTGATCTCCCTGACTGTACATTCCTTACACCCTTCACACTTCTCCTTTCTATAGTCTCCATGCAGGGACCAGATGAGCTCTTTAAACCATCAACCAGATAAGCTCTTTAAACCATAAATCACATCTCATCACTCCTTTGCTGAAATAGGTAATGATCTTTTTAAATGCTGCATTGACAAAACAGACATAGTACATAAATCTGGATTTTTCTTGCTCCAAATTGCTCAAAGTAACACATTTTAATGCACAAATTTAGCTAGATTTTTGAGTCCCCCATCCAGACTTCTAGGTAATATCACCTGACACAGAGCAATGATAAAGAAAACATGTTCTGCTGGGCACAGTGGCTCACGTCTATAATTCCAGTGCTTTGGGAGGCTGAGATGGGAGGATTGCTTGAGGCCAAAAGTTCAAGACCAGCCTGGGCAAAATAGTGAGACCCTGACTCTACAAGTAAAAATTTGAAAATTAGTCAGATATGCTGACATATGCCTTTAGTCCCAGCTACTCAAGAGGCTGAGGTGAGAGGATCACTTGAGTCCAGGGGTTCGAGGTTACAGAAAGTTATGATCACCCACTGTACTCCAGCTTGGGCAACAGAGCAAGACCCTGTCTCTAAAAAAAAAAAAAGAAAAGAAAAAAGAAAATGTGTTTTTTTACAAAACATGCCTCACAATATCCAAACTGTCATTAACTGGACAACTGCTCATTTGGTTGCAGCAGAAAGCAAATTCGCCTAGATTCTAGTAATAGAGACAATGTGAATAGAACTTTAGAAATTCAGTTCTTACAGATCTGGATCTAACTATGGTAGTGGTACCATAAATTTCATAGCTGTACCCCTGAAGAAAGGATTTAAGAATGCCAAATGAAAAGTTTCCTGTTAAAAGAAGTAAATCTTACACAGGGAAAAAAAAAAATAATAGCAGTTGTTAAACATAGGAGGGCATACAGAAAAGTGAGTTGGATCATAATATATTAATATAAACCTAAGTATAGTTGTGCATATTCATTAATGTTTCAGTCTCAATCAGTTCATCTGAGCCAGTATCAAGACTTTTGTATTCTGTAAAATATATTCTCTCCTTTGATGCTAGGTTAATGAAAACACCAGGATTCTTAAGTAGGGGAAAAACATACAACATTTATATGATGTTGATGTGTCATTGCCAAATAAAAGCACACATATTTTCATTTAATTTTAATATGTCATTGCTTAATGAAATACATGTTTACATCTTTAAAGAGGTATTTATCAGCCACTCAGAGTTTACTAAACTTAAAGATGTTCAGACTCTGGATTAGCTAATTTCTCTTTGTTACTAAGAGGTTGATTATCCTAAGTCAGCATCCTGAATCCCATCCCTCTCCAATTCTGCAACTCAATAAAAGAAGAAAAAAGAGAAACTATGCATAAGCCCACAGTTAGAGTAATAAATAGGTCAAACTCCTCCTCTCACATGATCCTTTTGTTGGTTCCTCCAACCTACTCTGCATTCCTTTTTTTTTTTTTTTTTTTTTTTTTTTTTTTTTTTTGAGACGGAGTCTCTGTCTCTGTCGCCCAGGCTGGAGTGCAGTGGCGCGATCTCGGCTCGCTGCAAGCTCCGCCTCCCGGGTTCACGCCATTCTCCTGCCTCAGCCTCCCGAGTAGCTGGGACTACAGGCGCCCGCGACCACGCCCGGCTAATTTTTTGTATTTTTAGTAGAGACGGTGTTTCACCGTGTTAGCCAGGATGGTCTTGATCTCCTGACCTCAGGTGATCCGCCCGCCTCGGCTTCCCAAAGTGCTGGGATTACAGGCGTGAGCCACTGTGCCCGGCATCCTTTTTTTTTAATCATGGTGGTACATTCACTGATTTCCCTTTTTACTGTGAGCCCTTTACGCTTGATAACTACTGAGCAACTGTCACAGATGCTGCAACTGTCATAGGTTCTGCAAGTTTGCTTCTAGATTCTTAAATACATTTAGTTTACGATGGCTTTAAGTATTAATCATGGCTTCTGATTCAAACCCAGCCTCTGAGGATACTCTTCGAGGTAAGAAATTTATCAAGAGAAATTTCATGCCCTACCCTTGGCAGTAAATTTTTTTTGCTATGCTACATTTAACAATGAGATGGCTACTAACTCATAATCAGTAATATATCATGTCATTGTAAGTACTCAAGTACTTATTGACCATGTTTCAGATAGTTTTTCAGAAATAGTAATACCATTAAACCTCCTTACCTGCTTTTCTCATGCCGTATATCTTTGCCAGCTGACAAGGAGTAGGGGTTCAGTTTGAATCTGGAATAGATCTTTTTCTCAGCAAAGGTGATAAAACTACTACCTCCATGTTTTAATGAACTTTCTTATAGTTCAGGCTCTCGTGTGAAATTTTTACCAAAACTACAGATATGAGGAACAGCTAATCTTTGACAAATGTTTCTTAGATTTGCTTAATCTAAGAATATTCTTTAACATTTTTTCATAATTATTTTTGTACTTTTAAAAAGCAACCTTTTTCATTATTTAGACAATATCATGTAATTAACTCTTTTAATTAAAGCAGCCGGGTGTGGTGGCCAATGCCTATAATCACAGCACTTTGGGAGGCTGAGGTGGGTGGATGGCTTGAGCCCAGGAGTTCAAGACCAGCCTAAGCAACATGGCAAAACCCTGTCTCTAAAAATAAAAATTTAAAAATAAATAAAAATTTTCCCCAATCTTTATTTCAGCTCCAGTGTGCTGCTCTGCTCGTTACAACTTAGCAATTTTGGCCTTTTTTGGTTTCTTCATTGTGTATGCATTACGTGTGAATCTGAGTGTTGCGTTAGTGGATATGGTAGATTCAAATACAACTTTAGAAGACAATAGAACTTCCAAGGCGTGTCCAGAGCATTCTGCTCCCATAAAAGTTCATCATAATCAAACGGTAGGTGCTATTTTTTAAGGAAACAATTTTAATTATCCTAAAATACTTGCAAGTAAAAATATTAAAAGGTCTTTTTTCATCCTACAGAAACTGTACTTTGTTTGTGTATACTCTGAATCACTTTCTTTTTGTGTTTTCCCAGGAACTGATTGGGCAATAACTTGTAGCTATAGCTACTACTGCTATGCCATAATACACCTTCATCTGTTTGAAAAGTAGTTCTTCCATTCCCTCTATAAACATACCATGCTTAAAGAAAATTTGGAAAAACCTGTTTTATATAACAGAAAATTAAACTGTTTTAAATTTTCTAAATAGCTTTTATAGGAGTATTATTTATAACCCTATATCACTTATAGAGTTACAGCTGCAAGAGAGTTTAGGTAATCTCAGTTGCAAGATGAAAAACAAGAACTGGCCAGTTTCTTAGGACATTCTTTTCTGAATGTACACATGCCCAACCTAAGCCACATAAGTCATTTTGCCTACCTTATGTTATAGTGGAATTGATAAATGTGTATTCATCATTTGTTTATAATTAAGTTATATATACTTCATTTTATGTTGCTTATCACACAAGGAGATAGTACAGAAAGAAAAGCTAGTATTCTTTTTAGAAGTACATTTGCAGGCTGGGCGCCGTGACTCATGCCTGTAATCCCAGCACTTTGGGAGGCTGAGGCAGGTGGATCACCTGAGGTGAGGAGTTCGAGACCAGCCTGGCCAGCGTGGTGAAACCCTGTCTTTACTAAAAATACAAAAATTAGCTGGGCGTGGTAGCACACACCTATAATCCCAGCTACTCAGGAGGCTGAGGCAGGAGAATTGCTTGAACCTGGGAGGTGGAGTTTGCAGTGAGCCGAGATCACGCCATTCCACTCCAGCCTGGGCAACAAGAGCAAGACTTCGTCTCAAAAAAGTAAATAAATAAAAAATAATAAATTTTTGGCCGGGCGCGGTGGCTCACACCTGTAATCCCAGCACTTTGGGAGGCCGAGGCACGTGGATCACGAGGTCAGGAGATCGAGACCATCCTGGCTAACACGGTGAAACCCCGTCTCTACTGAAAATACAGAAAATTAGACAGGCGAGGTGGTGGGCGCCTGTAGTCCCAGCTACTCGGGAGGCTGAGGCGGGGGAATGGTGTGAACCCCAAGGGGCGGAGCCTGCAGTGAGCCGAGATCGCGCCACTGCACTCCAGCCTGGGCGACAGCGAGATTCTGTCTCAAAAAAAATTTTTTTAAATAAATAAATAAATTTTCACCCATTTTCAGTGCTCACGAAGATACTAGTTCATACTTAAATGAATCTCCTCTATCATTCACAAGCAGAGCATTCAAGCAGGAAAGAGGGTTTCTCTCTAAACAAAATAAATCTCTCCAAAAATCTTTATATTTGACTTTAATAATGTTGCTGAGTAACATTTGGGTACACATCACTCACTTTTCTCCACTCCAACCTGTGACCTTCAGGGACAATACTGCTGGAATGTACATGAAATCCTAGAATTCCACAGATAAACTGCAAATTGGTACCCTAAATAAGGAAAAGTAGGAGTTTGCTTTGTGTCTTTTTCTTTGCAAAGTGCTTTTGTTGACCCTGCTACTTATCTTCATCTGCCTTATATCAGCAGTAGAAAGAAATCCCGGAATGGTTCTTGACATGTTGGCTTTGTTATACAGCTACACTGCATTAAAAATGTCAGATACTCAGATCAGTCACTAAATCTTCATTAGTACCTTGCTATGTGCTACTACTAATGAAAACACAGGTTCTATTCACATGAAGTTTGTGGCTTGATTTAAATTCTTGCTCTTTGGAATTGTTCCATGTGCTTGTTTAAGTGCTTGGTCTGAAATGGGGAGATATTATTAATATCTACATTTATGCATGTTAATAGCCAGCACTAAGTGAACACTAACTGTACATCAAGCCTTATTTTATGTGCCTATTTCATTTCCTCTTCCCAGATCACACATTCGGTAAGTAATAGAGCTAGGATTAAAACCAAGCCTGGTTCCCAAAGCCTAGCTCAGCCACTACAGTTTTCTGTTTAATAGCTTTCTGGATTAAGCCTGTGACTCTTTTTTTGGGAGGGGGAGGCAGGGCCGGGGGGACGGCAGCCTCCCGAGCCATAGTAGGCTCAGAGATACCCAAACCATTTTTGTGATTCTTTTGTGAGCCTTCTTGGTCATAGTTATTATAAAGCTTCTGGCAGCTCATCCTGCAGTCTAGTTTTATAAAATTGCAAGCCTTCTTGAAGTTTACGACTGTCAGTTCTTTTTCATTCACTTCTAAATACTGTATGTCTATATTGTTATGACTCACCCACCTACTAGAAAGTTTGCATGTTCTTCAGTCCAAAATAGTGGTTCAAAATCTCATTTATATGTACTTACATGCCAGTAAGAGAAAAGAGCTGCTCTGTGAAGGTCTTAAAGGATTGTTTTATTCTTTTCTGATTTTTGTAGGGTAAGAAGTACCAATGGGATGCAGAAACTCAAGGATGGATTCTCGGTTCCTTTTTTTATGGCTACATCATCACACAGATTCCTGGAGGATATGTTGCCAGCAAAATAGGGGGGAAAATGCTGCTAGGATTTGGGATCCTTGGCACTGCTGTCCTCACCCTGTTCACTCCCATTGCTGCAGATTTAGGAGTTGGACCACTCATTGTACTCAGAGCACTAGAAGGACTAGGAGAGGTAATTTTCTTTTCTCTCTTGTTTTACTTCTTACCCTGTGTCTCCTTCTCTTCTTCTTAAAGATGTCATTCTTTGGTATGAATATGAACCAAAAAATAACGTTGGATGATAACAGGGGTTTATTTTTTAGAGAAAGGACTAACTAGAAAATTACCTGAATAGATTTTGTTTGTGGTAAATGAGGTCTCTAGTAGGAGCACCCCGAAATTGGAACCTTTACTCAAAAACCAGAGAAAACATTTTTCCAAAAGAGACTTCATAGCTCATACTTTAGGAGAGAAGAAAATAAACCATTAATAAATGGTTAAGATAGGCCGGGCGTGGTGGCTCATGCCTGTAATCCCAGCATTTTGGGAGGCCGAGGTAGGTGGATCACTTGAGGTCAGGAGTTTGAGACCAGCCTGGCCAACAGGTGAAACCCCATCTCTACTAAAAATACAAAAATTAGCCGGGCATGGTGGTGCACACCTGTAATCGCAGCTACTCGGGAGGATGAAGTGGGAGAACTGCTTGAACCCGGGAGGCAGAGGTTGCAGTGAGCCAAGATCGTGCCACTGCACTCCAGCCTGGACGACAGCAAGTCTCCATCTCAAAAGAAAAAAAAATGGTTAAGATTGACCATCCTTACCTCTTGTACTCTTGCCACCGTTAAACTCTGCTCTATCATTGATGCCCAAGTCTGAAGCACATTTTACACAATAGACTGTTGAGTTGCATTTAATTTCTTTTTTATCACTTATTCTTTTATTTTTTCTGGTCTTGTAACTTAGAGACAAATATTTTATGATTTTATATAACTATCTCAATTTAGTTCTATGATTCTGCTCTTTTTAGAAGTATTATTGATTTTTGCCTATTTTATTTCCCTCCTCTTAATAGTTTTATCATTTTTTAAAATTTTGATTCTTGTCTTTCTTTTCCTTCCCACTTTTCTTTTGTATTTCATCATGTGTACCCCCATACTTAATAATTTTCTCTCTTCCTTTATAACTTTGAACTTCTACCTCTGAAATCCAGGGAAAGGTGTATTTTGCTCTCTTGCATTTCTTTAATTCAAGCAAGATAATGGCCACTGGGCTTGGTGTAGAGCATGAAGATTATTTTAAGTAGCAGTGTATCATGCTGTTGGAATGAACACTGGACCAGAGTTTGAATAATAGCTCTATTGTATCTAACAGTGAAACCTTAGGTAAGCTCTAATCTCTAGATCTCAGTCCCATCATTTTTTAAACTGGGACTAAAATACCTTCCCTGTTTTCAGTCACAGATTAGATATAAAATTCATATGTGATAAGGATTGCTAGAATACTTTGGAAATTGCCAGGTACTATTAAAAGATTTTTCATTCATCTGAATGTTTTTATTTTGTTCTTATCAGTAGAGGTCCATTAAGTAAACCCTTCCTGATCACAAAATTAAAATTACTCCTCTATTACCAGGTTCCTATTCTTCTTGACAAAGTAAAATATACTTAAATCTAGCATATTTTCTCTGATCCTAGTATTCAATCTCCTTGCTGAATGTATTCCCATATTTTACTTCCAGTTTATGCCACTAATTTAACATTACAGCATATTGATCATATTACCACTGTTATCTCAGGTGACATTTTATTTATTCATTTATTTATTTTTTTCTAGTCTTTGAGGCGGAGTCTCACTCTGTTGCCCAGGCTGGAGTGCAGTGGCATGATCTCGGCTCACTGCAACCTCCGCTTCCTGAGTTCAAGCAATTCTCCTTCCTCAGCCTCCCAAGTAGGTGGGATTACAGGCATGCACCACCATGCCTGGCTAATTTTTGTATATTTAGTAGAGGCGGGGTTTCACCATGTTGGCCAGGCTGGTCTCGAACTTCTGGCATCAAGTGATCCACCTGCCTCCGCCTCCCAAAATGCTGGGATTACAGGCATGAGCCACCGTGTCCAGCCAACAACTAAATAGAATTTAAGTTGTATTTATACTCAGGTTCTCTCGTCCTTCTTCAGCCCTTCAATATGTATCACAGGTGCATTTCCTCATTCATAAAGGACACTTAGATTACTATCTTGCATTCCTACCATCTGATTCACCATAAATATACCTACATTGTCGCTAGGTTTTATAATAAAGTTTTCTACAACATAATCTCTGTGGGCATTTCCAAACATCTTAAGTTTTCTTCTATAATGACTCATCCTGTGGATGCTCCATGATATAGATTCTTATTGATTTGCAATGTACCTAAATCATCTTTGCCTTCCATTGGTATTACTTTTTTTTAATTCCTTTTGTTTTTGTTTTTGAAAGAGTCAGCGGAAAGTACAAAGTATTAAAACATTTATTCTTCTCTCCACTAATAATAGCACTAGCTACCATTTATCTTTACAACAATTATGCAACCGCCTTGAAGTTCAGGGAGGTTAACTAATCTTTCTGAAGTGACACAGAGAGTGTCCAAGGAGAGCCGTTCTCTCTCACTCTCCTGTGGTATCTCCTCATTTACCCAGTCTCTATGAAACTCCCTGTTTCCACATCCTGTTACCTCTCCGTGTCAGTAATTGGCATCTACTAGGCTTGTTATCACAGGAAAAAAAAGAAGAAAGGCTGTAAACATGCTAATTGAATTCATCCTTTTTTTAATAGGACTGTTTTTCTGGTTGATTGTCAGCTTGAATTTTTTTTCAGTATCCCAAAATATTAGCTCAGTATTTTTTAAAGTTATAAGTTAGTAATATTCCCTTTCATTCAGGTGATTAATAAAGTGAATGAGTAAAATTAACCTTGAGCAAGATCCCTTTATGTCCTCACTCAGTACAATTATTTTAGATTTATTGTAACCCTTATCTTGTTGTCTTAAAACCAGTTCCAAAATCCATGAATCTTTGGGGAGTTTTACTTTTTTTTTTTAAGAAATGGTGTCTCACTATGTTACCCAGGCTGATCTCGAACTCCTGGGCTCAAGCAATCCTCCTGCCTTGGCCTCCCAAAGTGCTGGGATTACAGGCATGAGCCACCACACCCAGCCTCAAATTCTGAAAGTACTTCATTATAAGATATTTTCACTTAACACTGTAAAAATTTCTCATTTCATGGAACCTGATTCTTGTTTGATTCTTATCCAGAGAATGCTTTTGTAGCAAAATACTTAACTTACTTTAAAGCATTAACAAAACTACCTTACATTTCATCAGAAATATCATGTTCCCTTCTCTCAGGGTGTTACATTTCCAGCCATGCATGCCATGTGGTCTTCTTGGGCTCCCCCTCTTGAAAGAAGCAAACTTCTTAGCATTTCATATGCAGGTGAGATAACAATTACCAAATTTTGCTGTAATATGTTATGTATATATCAACCTTTGGGAAAAAGGGCCTGCATACCAGAACGATGCAATGTTGGATTGGATGCCCCTTTGGGGAGAACATTAAGTTTCGGTAGTATAACTTTATTACCAATTTTTCTCTTTGGCTCAACAACTTATAGTAATGCAGCTTAATTGACTAATGTCATTTTCCCCATCTGCCATCATCTATTTCAAAGTATGTTGTGTTTTCAGATATTGGTATAGAGATGCTATTTTTTTTTCTTTTTCTGTTTACTTTTTTGGGGGTTTTAAATTTTATTTTTGTTTGTTTAGAGATGCTATTTAAAAAAAAGGAAAAAAAAGGCCAGTAGCTAGAAAATTGAGTGTTTTTGTCCTTAAATTGTGATTTCTGTTTTGATTAACTAATGAATGTATCATGATTCTCAACCCCTCTCTTCATGCATCTTTTTTCTATTGCATCTTTATTTGCCATCATTTTGATCTACAGGTGAGATAACATGAGTTTTATATATGTGAATTATAATTTTATCAGATTGCATAAGAAATTCTAGCCTTTCTTTCATTGACTGAATTAAAATTTTTCCACCGGACTGCTTTCTAAATACAGTAGTTGAGAAAAGGCCTCTCTGTGGTACTTTTAAGCTAAAATCTGAAGGATAAGAACAAACCATTCATGCAGGGAGAAGAGCATTTCAGCCAATCAAAACAGCATGTACGAGGGCACTCAGGCAAGAAATAACATAAGGGTTAAAAGAAGTGGAAAACTACTTTGGATGGCTAGAACTCAGTGAGTAAGGAGGATGATGGCATAAGATGAGGTTAGAGAAAGAGATAAGCGCCGGGTTATATCAGGTCTTACAGGCTACAGGAAAAAATGTAGATTGTTTTTTAAGAGGCATGATTCAATTACATTTTAAGAAGATTATTCTTGCAGCTATGTTGAGATTGACATGAGAAATCTGATGATAGGTTCAAGAACAGGTACTATCTAAGGTTCCCCTTTACCTATTGAATAAATCCCAAACTCCTTGAACTAGGGGCAAGATTCTTTACAGTCTTCACTACTTTGTTGCAGCTAGCCTTATATCTCTGGCAGATAGTGCCTAGCCTGGAGTAGGTACTCAGTAACTGTTCAACTGTCCAACCTATTTTTCCAGCTTTATCTGCTTTTCCTTTCCTTTACCCAAATGAAGTTCCCAAGCCTACTGTCTGCTTTACTACTTCCATTCCTTTGCTTGTCCTGTTATACTACCTCTATATCTTTTTTCTAATCTTGTTTCTATGGGACCAAATTTTAGCCTTTTTTTTTTTTGAGCCAGGGTCTCACTCCAGGCTGGAAGGCAGTGGCACAATCGCCCCTCACTGCAGCCTCAACAGCTGAAGCGATCCTCCCACCTCAACCTCCCAAGTAGTTAAGTAGCTGGTACTACAGGCGTGCATCACCACCATACCCAGATAATTTTTGTATTTTTAGTACAGATAGGAGTTTGCCATATTGCCTAGGCTGGTCTCAAACTCCTAGGCTCAGGTGATCCACCCGCGTCAGCCTCCCAAAGTGCAGGGATTACAGGCATGAGCCACCGTGCCCAGCCTGTTACCCATCCTCTGTAAGCAGTAGACTTGTCTGTCCCATCCTTGTTTCTCTCTCTCCAAAGTTTATAAAATAGTCTTATGTGTTGTTCTAGGAGCACAGCTTGGGACAGTAATTTCTCTTCCTCTTTCTGGAATAATTTGCTACTATATGAATTGGACTTATGTCTTCTACTTTTTTGGTAAGTTTAAAATTTTAGCTAAATTATAATGTAACAAATTCAAAATGTAATAATAGTAGCCTAATAATGTTTTAAAAATATATCTTCCAAATCACTGAACCACAGTTCTGAAACACTTCCTGATAACCTGTTTTTCAAGTTGGTATGATTTACTTGACCTATTTGAGTTACGAGCTGATGTTAGTTTTGGAATATTTCTCAGTAGAAATGACTGTTGATCCTGTACTTAAATAGTATATTTGCTATCAAAAAATCACTATCTTAGGTATTTTGAATTTCTTCTCAAGCAAAGTAGGATGTTCTCACTTGGTAGTTTTAATGTTTTTTTTTTTTTCTCTTTACTTAGTCCCAAGGCATTTTATTGCTCAATTTCCTTGGCAGCATGATACACATTTTTAATAAATTAGATTTTCACATAGACATGTCATGCAAGAAATATATCTGCAATCAAAATTTAAAACTCAACTAACAAAAACAGACACCTTTGGAAATATGTAGATTGTGGAAATGTATCTTCAAAAAGATTTGTCTGGTAGACCCTGATAGGCAAAGTCATGTGGTTAAAAGTTGTTTTCTTCTGGCTGGGTGCAGTGGCTCACACCTGTAATCCCAGCACTTTGGGAGGCCGAGGCGGGTGGATCACGAGGTCAGGAGTTCAAGACCAGCCTGGCCAACATGGTGGAACCCCATCTCTACTCAAAATACAAAAATTAGCCAGGCGTGGTGGCACATGCCTGTAGTCCCAGCTACTCAGGAGGCTGAGACAGTAGAGTTGCTTGAACCCGGCAGGCGGAGGTTGCAGTGAGCCAAGATCACGTCACTGCACTCCAGCCTGTGCGACAGAGCAAGACTCTATCTCAAAAAAAAAAAAAAAAAAGTTGTTTTCTTCAAAATGTATAAGCAATAATACAGTTATAGCAATTATCCCATTAAAGAATTGAGAGAAACTTGAAATTGAATCCAAACTGAAGTCAGTTTTACATTGAATTTATAGTTACATAATTTTTTCAAGACATGTAAAAATTGTTGGTGCATTCTAATTTTGTGTTTTTGTTTTGTTTTGTTTGTTATTTGGTACATTCTAATTTTATCTAACTATTATTTTTCTATTTTAAGGTACTATTGGAATATTTTGGTTTCTTTTGTGGATCTGGTTAGTTAGTGACACACCACAAAAACACAAGAGAATTTCCCATTATGAAAAGGAATACATTCTTTCATCATTAAGAAATCAGGTATGGACTTTGACACATTTTAAAATTAATGTCAGAAACTTTTTTTCTTCAGAATTAAGATATCAATTTTTAAAAATAGATATTCCTATTGTGCATGCTCTAGACAAAGTAGAATAGGCAAATGAAATAAACATCCAAAGTATTGTCTGGCTGGGTGCAGTGGCTCACACTTGTAATCCCAGTACTTTGGGGAGGTCTAGGTGGGAGGATCATTTGAGGTCAGGAGACTAGCCTAGTCAACATAGTGAGACCCTTTCTCTACAAAGCATTTAAAATATTTTTAAAAAATTTTTAAATACATAAATATGAACAAAGTATTGTCTGAAGAATTTCAGTTCTTTCCTTTTTTATAGAAAGTATAGTTTTATAAACTATAAAAAATATTTTTAAGTCATTTTAAAACCTTTTAGTGTAGTGATTATCAAATGAGTCTTAAGTTTGCTTTTTCCACTTGATTAGTAGAAAATAAAATGTGTTATTCATGCAAGGATTCTCATTCTGACCATTAGTTGTTAGAAAACCAACTAGTGTGTTTATACAGTTGTGCATCCCAAATCTGAAAATTCTAAATCCAAAATACTCTGAAATCCAAAAGTTTTTGAGAACCCACATGATGCTCAAAGGAAATACTCATTGGAGCATTTCAGAGTTCAGATTTTTGGATTTTAAGATTTAGGATGCTTGGCCAGCCTGATGGCTCACTCCTGTAATCCCAGCACTTTGGGAGGCTGAGGCAGGCGGATCGCCTGAGGTCGGGAGTTCGAGATCAGCCCGGCCAACATGACAAAACCCCATCTCTGCTAAAAATACAAAAATTAGCTGGGCATGGTGGCACATACCTGTAGTCCCAGCTACTCGGGAGGCTGAGACAGGAGAATTCCTTGAACCCAGGAGGCAGAGGTTGCAGTGAGCTGAGATCGTGCCACTGCACTCCAGCCTGGGTGACAGAGCGAGACTCCATCTCGAAAAGAAAAACAAGATTTAGGATGCTTAACTGGGAAGGTATGTGATACAAATATTCTAAAATCCAGAATCCAAAACACTTCTGCTTCCAAGCATTTCAGACAAGGGATATTGGACCTGTATCTATATTTTAAATGAGTGTCATTAAAGAAAGAGAACAGCACATTTATTATGATATAATATTATAATATGATATACATCTGTTTGCTCTTCTAGAGTAGGTCTTTAGAAAAAAATTTATATCTTATTAAAACCAGATTTCAATCACTTAATCGAGCACAAAGGCAAATCACAAATAAAAATCTATAATAATTCAATATACTAAATTCTCAAACCATGGAAACAAAATGTTTGCCTTTTGAGTAAAATAAAAGAAGAACATAAAAACATTAGGAAAGATTAAAATATACACAGTTTGTTTTCAGCATTCTTATTGGCTTCAAAGTCACTTTATTAGTTTAAGAACATAAAATATTTAAAACTTTTCCTATTAAATTATCATGATTGATATTTTATTTTATTTATTTATTTTTTAGACAGAGTTTCACTCTCTCACCCAGGCTGGAGTGTAGTGGCACAATCTCAGCTCACTGCAACCTCTATCTCCCTGGTTCAATCAATTCTCCTGCCTCAGCCTCCTGAGTTGCTGGGATTACAGGTGCATGCCACCACTCCCAGCTAATTTTTTGTATTTTTAGTAGAGATGGGATTTCACCTTATTGGCCAGGCTGGTCTCGAACTCCTGGCCTCAAGCGATCCTCCCACCTTGGCCTCCCAAAGTGCTGGGATTACAGGCATGAACCACTGTGCCTAGCCCAAGATTGATATTTTAAATATTTATATACAGTATAACCAGGCAGTAAAATTAAAAACTTAGTCTTGGCTGGGCATGGTGATTTACGCCTGTAATCCCAGCACTTTGGAAGGCTAAGGCAGGCAGTTTTCTTGAGCCCTGGAGTTCAAGACCAGCCTGGACAACATAGCGAGACCCCATCTCTAAAAAGAAGAAAAAATGTACTCTTTAAATTTCTTTTTAAGTTTTTTATTTTGCTATAAATGTCTCTACAAGCAGCTGAACTTTAAGAATTATGACCTGTCTTGATCTTTGCCAAAGATTGGCAAAAACTTAGAAACAGAAGAAATCAGCACTGTAATAAAGTTTTAACCAGGTGGAGAGCTCATATCCAAGGTTACTTGGGTCTGAGTCTTCCCAGCAAAAAAAAAAAAAAAATTAATACAAGTAAAAAAGAAAGTTTTAGCTGGGTGTGGTGGCACACAAGTGCAGTTCCAGCTCTTCAGGAGGCTGAGGCAAGGGGACTGCTTGAGTCCAGCAGGTCAAGGTTGCAGTGAACTATGATCAGCCATTGCACTCCAACCTGGGCAACAGAGCAAGACTATGTCTCAAAAAAAAAAAATTAAGTTACTTTGAAAGTTTAGAGTCCTACATGATGTTAATTGAGTTACCCACTTTTTTCCCCTTAAGGAACAGGTTAAAAAAATTTAACACATTATAAACAGATGTCGCCATGTAAAACTTGATATGTTTTGTCATTTTCTCAACATTGATGGGTAACAGCTTGCTTTCTCCAATATTTCATTTTTATCATGATCTTCCAGAACTTATAAAACTTTTGAGTTTGTTTAAATTTTTTAAAAAGCTTTCCCTTGGCCAGGGGTGGTGGCTCACATCTGTAATCCCAACACTTGGGGAGGCCAAGATGGAAGAATTGCTTGAGCCCAGGAATTGAGACCAGCCTGGGCAACATGACGAGACCTCATCTCTACAAAAAATTTAAAAATTAGCCAAGCATGAGGTTATGCACCTGTAGTCCCAGCTACTCGGCTAGCTGCGGCAGGAGGATTGAGTGAGCCTGGGAAGTCAACGGTGTAGTAAGCTGTGTTTGTGCCACTGCACTCCAGCTTGGGCAACAGAGCAAGACCCTGTCTTAAAAAAAAAAAAAAAAAGCTTTCTCTACATTGATATGTGTCTTAATCTCTCCAAACTTAGGTTGTTTCTCCACACACTTCAGAAAAAGGAGTTAGGAGGAGAAGCCCAGATTGCATTCCTTTTTTTTTTTTTTTTTTGAGTCTAGCTCAGTGCCCAGGCTGGAGTACAGTGGCACCATCACAGCTCAGTGCAGCCTCAACCCTACAGGTTCAAGCAGTCTTCCCACCTCAGCCTCTCGAGTAGCTGGGACTACAGGTGCACACCACCATGCCTACCTAATTATTTTTTGTAGAGACGGAGTCTCACTATGATGATCAAGCTGGTCTCAAACTGCTGGGCCTAAGGAGTCTTCCTGCCTAAGACTCTCCAAATGCTGGGATTACAGGCATGAGTCACCTTGTACAACCAGACTGCATTCTTAAAGCACATGACGTTATAGTTGACAATGTTGTAAAATGATATGTTACATGAAGCTCCACCTTTAAATCTTGGACCCAAGAAATGTGCAGCATCTACTCATTCATTCTTTAAACATTTTTTTTTTTTGAAACTTTACTATGACCTAGGTTCTTTGTCAGCTGAGGACTTAAAAATGAATAAGAGGAAACAAATAAAACATGGTTCCTGTGGGGCCCAAGGTCTCCAGAGGGAGACAGACATGGATGGACAGAATTTCAATATAATATAGCCTGCATAATGCAGTGCTATAAGGTACAGGACATCTTTGGAACAGAGAAGGTGGCAGTCCTCAGCCAGCCTGGGGCAGACAGGAAAAGCTTCCTTGTGTCAGTGCCTTTTGGCCAAAGGAACACACTTGTAGTTGAACAAGTTGGGTTTCTTGGTTCATTGCAGTGAGGAAGAAAGCACACCATGAAGAACCATGGGGCATCTCAGTGCAGAGTTGAGAGGAACTTGTTGCAGTTTAGATTTGCATTAGGTGACTTTGGGAAGGGTTTAAAGAATCAATATTTTGCTCTGGATTTGATAATTCTATGATGAATTTTTATCTAGAAGGTGGGGTAAAGCTGTGATTAGTAAGGGCACAGCAGTCACTCATATTAGCTAGGAGAGGAAGATGTTTCTCATTTTTTGTAGTTTATGGCATTCGTGTTTTTGTCTGTGTTCAGACATGACTGTGGAGTGGTTTTTTTTTCTTTTTCTTCTTCTTTGTAGAGACAGGGTCTCGCTCTGTCTCCTGGACTGTCATGCAGTGGGGCAATCTGAGCTCACTGTAAAGTGGTCTTATTTTTGTCTTGCTCCAGCATGCTCATAGAGTGGCCTGGTTTCAGTTCAACAGGACAACCCCAGGCCTAGATGTTAGAACCAGGACAGTTTAGCTTACCGCAGCCCAGGACTGCTTTTTTTCTTTTCTCTTTTTTTTTTTTTTTTTTTTTTGAGACAGAGTTTTGCTCTTTTTGCCCAGGCTGAAGTGCAATGGCACGATCTCAGCTCACTGCAACATCCGCCTCCCAGTTTCAAGTGACTCTCCTGCCTCAGCCTCCTGAGTAGCCAGGATAACAGGTGTGCACCACCACGCCCAGCTAATTTTGTATTTTTAGTAGAGACGGGGTTTCTCCATGTTGGTCAGGCTGGTCTCGAACTCCCAACCTCAGGTGATCCACCCGCCTTCATCTCCCAAAGTGCTTGTATTACAGGTGGGAGCCACCACACCCGGCCTGACTGCTTTTTTTCTTTCTCACTTTCCTGAGAGAGAGTGATATCTTCTAGAGAGAGAGTGACACCTTCTAGGAAGTGTGGCTGTTGGGTGTTGCTCTTGTGCATAAGGTAAAGGCAAAAAACAGCAGGAGGAGGAACAGGTGGAAGTCAGGTCACAGAGGGTCCTCTGTGCCTCCCTAAGGAGCTTAGCCTTTATCCTTTAGGCACTGGGATGCCATGAAGTATTTGTAAGCTCAAAGTGACAGAATCAGGTTTGCATTGTAGATAGCTTATGCTGGCAGTCATGTCGAAGGAAATCTGAGCTGGACAAGCAAGAGTTGCAGTTCGAATGTTTTCTCAGTTATCCAACCAAGAAAAAGTCAGTACTTATAGGTAGAAATGTGATTTCATTCTTACAATAAGTGGATTTTACAATTATGATAGAATATATAGTTCTAATTCTGATTCAGAAATTTCTATAAGAAGAGAAATAGGCTGGGTACGGTGGCTCACACCTGTAATCCCAGCACTTTGGGAGGCCAAGGCAGGCAGATCATGAGGTCAGGAGTTCGAGACCAGCCTGGCCAATATGGCAAAGCTCCGTCTCTAGTAAAAATACAAAAATTAGCCAGGCATCATAGCGTGTGCCTGTAGTCCCAGCTACTCGAGAGGCTGAGGCAGAAGAATCACTTGAACCTGGGAGGCGGAGGTTACAGTGAGCCGAGATCGTACCACTGCACTCCAGCCTGGGCGACAGAGCAAGACTCTATCTCAAAAAAAAAAAAAGAGAGAAATAAAAATCTTCATTGCACGCTGCAGTTAAATTCAGAAGGACCATCTCATGACTAGTGAGTACTTTAAGATCATCAGCTACTCCTCTATGTTGAAGATCTCCTTTTAATGAATTGTGGAAAGACATTACCACTTCACCCATTGAAGTGTTCTTTCCTATATATCTGCTATTTTTTATTTTTGTTGTTCTTCTTCTTTTCTTTCTTCTTTTTTTTTTTTTTTTTTTTTTTTTGAGACAGAGTTTCGCTCTTGTTCTCTTGTTGCCCAGGCTGGAGTGCAATGGTGCGATCCCGGCTCACTGCAACCTCCGCCTCCTGGGTTCTAGTGATTCTCCTGCCTCAGCCTCCCAAGTAGCTGGGATTACAGGCATGCACCACCACACCCGGCTAATTTTTTTGTATTTTTAGTGGAGACAGGGTTTCTGCATGTTGGTCAGGCTGGTCTCAAACTCCCAACCTCAGGTGATCTACCAGCTTCGGCCTCCCAAAGTGCTGGGATTACAAGCGTGAGCCACCACGCCCGGCTTCTTCTTCTTTTCTTAATTCCGAGGATATCATGGGGTTTTCTTGTTTGGTTGGTTCTGGGTTTGTTTTTTGTTTTTGTTTTTGTGTTGTTTTGTTTTTTGACACAAAGTCTGGTTCTGTTGCCTAGGCTGGAGTGCAATAGCATGATCTTGGCTCACTGCAGCCTCCCTCTGCCTCCCGGGTTCAAGCCATCCTCCCACCTCAGCCTACCAAGTAGTTGGGACGACAGGTGTGTACCACAAAGCCTGGCTAATTTTTGTATTTTTTGTAGAGACAGGGTTTTGCCATGTTGCCCAGGCTGGTCTTGAACTTGTGAACTCAAGTGATCTGCCTGCCTCAGCCTCCAAAGTGCTGGGATTACAGGCATGAGCCACCATGCCCAGCCTGAAGATAGCATGTTTTGTAACTGTTTTACTTCTCCTTTATGCCTTTTAGGAAGAGTATACAATTTTGCAGCATTGCGAAGCAAATCAAATGGGGACCTTGGTTTGAATATTTAGTTGTCAAATTAAGACAGAAATTAAGAGCATTTTTTACATGTAACTTTGCTAAATCAATTTACTGTTACTTGCATTTGACAAGAAAAATTTTTTTTAAATGGCATATTAGAATATATTAAAGTATTTGTCGAGTGATCTTACCCTCTATATTTCACACATTTCATGACAAATAATTTTTATAGTTTGTCCCTTTCTGTTTCAACTTATATGGAAAAAAAGTTGATTGAGCTATTATTAGAAATTCGATGATACATTCTGAATACAAGATTCAGGATCTCATTGATTTTTCCTTCACAAATTCCATTATCATTTAAATCTCCAAAGTATATTTGCTTTCAAAATGTTGGCTGAGCAAATGATCTGAGCAATTTTAAATTTTTTTGCCTATATGTATTTTCCTTTTTGGGGGGTGGGGGTGGGGAGGACAGAGTCTCCCTCTGTTCCCCAAGCTGGAGAGCAGTGGCACTATCTCAGCTCATTGCAATCTCTGCTTCCCGGGTTCAAGTGATTCTCATGCCTCAGCCTCCCGAGTAGCTGGGATTACATGCACGCATCACCATTCTCGGCTAATTGTTTATATTTTTAGTAGAGCCAGGGTTTCACTGTGTTGGCCAAGTTGGTCTCGAACTCCTGGCCTCAAGTGATCCACCTGCCTTGGCCTCCAAAGTGCTGGGATTACAGGTGTGAGCCACCATGCCCAGCCACGCATATGTATTTTCTTTTATCAGCAGTGGTATTTTAGAATAATGTAGCCCTCTAATAGGAACTTTCAGGACCAGGTGCAGTGACTTATGCCTGTAATCTGATCACTTTGGGAGGCCTAGGTGGAAGGATCACTTGAACCCAGGGGTTAGAGACCTGCCTGGGCAACATAGGGAGACCCCATTTCTACAAAAAATTTAAAAATTACCCGGTGTGGTGGCACATGCCTGTAGTCTCAGCTACTCAGGAGGCTGAGGTGAGAGGATCACTAGAGCCCAGGAGGTTGAGGTTGCAGTAGCCGTGATCGCGCCTCTGCACTCCAGCCTGTGCGACAGAGCGAAACCCTGTCTCAAAAAAAAAAAAAAAAAGTGGCAGGCACAGTGGCTCACGCCTGTAATCCCAGCATTTTTGAGGCAGGTGGATCGCCTGAGGTTAGGAGTTCTAGACAAGCCTGGCCAACGTGGTGAAACCCTGTCTCTACTAAAAATACAAAAATTAGCCGGGCGTGGTAGCAGGTGCCTATAATCCCAGCTGCTCAGGAGGCTGAGTCAGGAGAATTGCTCGAACCTGGGAGGCAGAGGCTGCAGTGAGTTGAGATCGCGCCACTGCACTCCAGCCTGGGCAACAGAGTGAGATTCCTTCTCAAAAAAAAAAATGCTTTCATAATTTTTAATTTTTTGCCAACAATTAGATATGATGAAGCCATCGAGAGTATGTGTTTACATTGCTTGATTGGCAAGATAGTAGTGTGTTAGAAACAATAGCAAGAGAATAATTTCTAGATCCAGAACATCAAAAAAAGCTGTTTTGTACCTTCTTAAGCCCAACCTTGTGTTGTCCAGTATGGTAGCCACTAGCTCCACGTGGCTGTTATATTTTTAATTTAACTAATTTAATTAAAAATTTAGTTTTGGCCAGGCACGGTCGCTCACACCTGTAATCCCAGTACTTTGGGAGGCTGAGGCAGGCGGATCACGAGGTCAAGAGATCGAGACCATCCTGGCCAACATGGTGAAATCCCATCTCTACTAAAAATACAAAAATTAGCCAGGCATAGTGGCACGCGCCTGTAGTCCCAGCTACTCGGGAAGCTGAGGCAAGAGAATCACTTGAACCTGGGAGGTGGAGGTTGCAGTGAGCCGAGATCACGACACTGCACTCCAGCCTGGCGACAGAGCGAGACTCCGTCTCAAGAAAAAAAAAAAAAAAATTAGTTCTGGCCAGGCGTGGTGGCTCACACCTGTAATCCCAGCACTTTGGGAGGCCAAAGTGAGTGGATCACCTGAGGTCACGAGTTCAAGACCAGCCTGGTCAACTTAGTGAAACCCCCATCTCTACAAAAATACAAAAATTAGCCAGACATGACAGTGAGTGCTTGTAATCCCAGCTACTCGGGAGGCTGAGGTGGGAGAATCACTTGAACCCAGGAGGCGAAGGTTGTAGTGAGCCGAGATCGCTCCACTGAACTCCAGCCTGGGCAACAGAGCAAGACTCCATCTAAAAATAAAAAAATTTAGTTATTCAGTCACACATATGTCACACATATGACAAGGGTTTTGTTTCACTTCATTTTCGTTCATCAACCTGTTAGAAGGACAAGATTTAATAACCGCATGTAACTACTGGTTACCCTGTGGACAATGTGCATATAAAACATTTCCATCATCATGGAAAGTTCTACTGGACAGCACTACCTTAAACTCTTGAAGGATTTTTTTATAAATGTCTGCTAGATACGCGGATAGTTTCTCCTAGTAACATTTGAAACTTCATCTTTAACTTGAAAGTTTTTATAAATGAAGACTTTCCCCCTGAAATATAACTTGTAATGTGGAAATACTATAAGTTGATCTTACAATTCATATTGGGAGAACAGAAAACTGTTGTGTTGTACCTAGATTACAAATGAACACTAAGCTGGAATACATACATTTCACATTCTTCCTTCTAAGCCTCTAACCCTGTGAGCCTTGTATTCGTTTGATAAGCAGCTATTGAGAACCTGCCATGTGAAGGGCTTATGTGTTAGACATACAGCTCATCTTGGTTGGGTGATTGTTCAAAAACATCAGATTATCAAAAACTCAATTGATATTTATAGGTTGTGAAAACATACCAGTGTGACTAAAATTAAATATTTCTTATTTCAGGTTATATTTCCAAGAGGTAGGGTACATTCTTCAGAATATATTCAGTTTTCAGAGATCAAATACATTTACACTTGTACCTTTCAGCATAAAAGAATGATTTCACTTCCTTTGTGGATTTCAAAGCCATATAAAAAGAGCTATGTTCCAAATTCCTTCAAACTCTAAAATCCTCTCTGCCCTGAGCTTTTCAATCAAGAAGGATAAGGGCAGACTTTTTAAAATCTGATCTCTACAGCAGTGGGTCCCAAACTTGCTGCACATTGAAATCACCCAGGGATCTTCAAAAACTAGGGATACTTACCTCCCACCCACCCACAACCTATTCAATTGGTCTGTGGTGTGACCTTGGTCTCAGTGTTTTTAAGGCTCCCCTGGGTGATTCTTATATGCAGCAAAGTTTGGGAACCCACTGCTCTATAGAATCACCAGTGAAGCCTTTTAAAACTTAGATTCCTTGGCCCTGCACTCAGAGTTTTTTTGCCTTACTTGTTTTTGTTTTGTTTATTCAATAGGCAGAGAGTAGAACACAGGCCCCTATAATTGTAAAGTATAGCTGGAGTTGAAAACCACTGCTGTAAAAGAATCAATGTTCTCTCTCCTTCTGTTTCCCTATATCTGTACATCTTTGATCATATTAAAAAATACAAGCAAGCGCAATGGCTCACTGGCTCACGCTTGTAATCCCAGCACTTTGGGAGGCCGAGGCTAGCGGATCACCTGAGGTCAAGAGTTCACCACCAGCCTGGCCAATATGGTGAAACCCCATCTCTACTAAAAATACAAAAATCAGCCAGGGGTGGTGGCAGGCGCCTGTAATCCCAGCTACTCGGGAGGCTGAGGCAGGAGAATCGTTTGAACCTCAGAGGCAGAGGTTGCAGTGAGCCAAGATCGCGCCACTGCACTCCATCCTGGACAACAGAGCAAGACTCCATCTCATAAATAAATAATAATTTTTTAAAATTTGTAATTAAAAAACACAAGAGCATATCTACAAAGATGTCAAATAAAAAGTCCATATGAAAAAGGCCAGAAGAAGGTTGGGCAATACTGGTTCTTCCTCTTTTTAAAATAACAGCAACTGTGAACTCTGAAGGCAGAAACATAGATTGCTCTTGCTTTTGAGAAAAACAACAGTCTTAGCGTATAGAAAATATAAAAATCTGATGCCCTAAATATCAGTGGTATCCAAGCTTTCTTGATCATGCAAGAATCAATAAACAGGTGGGAGGCTCACAATCTGAATGTATATATATATATTTTTTTTTTTCTTTTGAGACAGAGTGTTGCTCTGTCGCCAAGCTGGAGTGCAGTGATGTGATCTTAGCTCAGTGCAACCTCCGCCCCCTGAGTTCAAGCGATTCTCCTGCCTCAGCCTCCCGAGTAGCTGGGACTACAGGTCGCGCCACCACATCCAGCTAATTTTTGTATTTTTAGTAGAGACGGGGTTTCACCATGTTGGCCAGGATGGTCTTGATCTCTTGACCTCATGATCTGCCTGCCTCAGCCTCCCAAAGTGCTAGGATTACTGGCGTGAGCCACCACGCCTGGCCGTATATTTATTCTTAAGTTATCTATATGTACTATGATACTTATGTATATCATAAAATATATACAGAAATAGACTTTTTAAAGGATTGATAGATGAAATAAACAGAATATACATAAAATTTACATCTTAATAGAAAAAAACTTCTTTGCTATAACTTAAAAATTACAAATAATTTGTTGTTTTTATTTTTTGAGACAGAGTCTCGCTCTGTCGCCCAGGCGGGAGTGCAGTAGCGTGATCTCAGCTCTCTGCAACTTCCACCTCCCGGGTTCAAGCAATTCTCATGCCTCAGACTCTTAACCAGCTGGAATTACTGCTGCGCACCACCACACCCAGCTAATTTTTGTATTTTTAGTAGAGACAGGGTTTCACCATGTTGCCCAGGTTGGTCTCGAACTGTTGGCCTCCAGTTATCTGCCCGCCTCGGCCTCCCAAAGTGCTGGAATTACAGGTGTGAGCCACCATGCCCAGCCATAATTTGTTGATATAATAATATTTAAAGGGAGCAATGTGTTTGACTATGTTATAGTTAATGATCTGCCATTATTTTGCTTGGCGAAGTAGTTGACAAAGGACTCATCAAGAAAAGTGGCAGCTCAGCCGGGTATGGTGGCTCACGCCTGTAATCCCAGCACTTTGGGAGGCTGAGGCGGACAGATCACGAGGTCAGGAGATCGAGACCATCCTGGCTAACACGGTGAAACTCTGTCTCTACTAAAAATACAAAACATTTGCCGGACATGGTGGCACGTGCCTGTGATTCCAGCTACTCAGGAGGCTGAGGCAGGAGAATCACTTGAACCTGGGAGAGAGAAGTTGCAGTGAGCCGAAATCGCACCACTGCAATCCAGCCTGAGCAACAGAGCGAGACTCCATCTCAAAAATAAATAAATAAATAAATAAATAAATATAAAAGACACTTAAAATAAATCACTTACGCTGGGGGCAGTGGCTCACACCTGTAATCCCAGAACTTTGGGAGGCTGAGGCAGGCAGATCACTTCAGGTCAGGAGTTCGAAACCAGCCTGGCCAACATGATGAAACCCCGCCTTTACTAAAATACAAAAATTAGCCAGATGTGGTGGTGCACACCTGTAATCCCAGCTACTTGGGGGGCTGAGGCCGGAGATTGCTTGAACCCGGGAGGCAGAGGTTGCAGTGAGCTGAGATTGCACCACTGCACTCCAGCCTGGGCAATAGAGCAAGACTCCATCTCAAAAAAAAATACATAGGCCAGGTGCAGTGGCTCACGCCTGCAATCCCAACACTTTGGGAGGCCAAGGCAGGCGGATCACCTGAGGTCAGGAGTTCGAGACCAGCCTGGGCAACATAGTGAAACCTTGTCTCTACTGAAAATACAAAAATTAGTCAGGCATGGTGGTGCATGCCCATAGTCCCAGCTACTCGTGAGGCTGAGGCAGGAGAATCCGACTTGAAGTGGGGAGGCAGAAGTTGCAGTGAGCCGAGATCATGCCACTGCACTCCAGCCTGGGTGACAGAGCAAGACTCTCTTAAAATAAAATAAAATAGTACTTAAACTGCAATATGCTATAATACTCTGAGGGCAAACAAACAAGTGAGGATGCCATTATTAACCCCTCTGAATTGGGGGACTCATACGATTTGTAATCACCTGACATACTCGAGGGCCAACATATTTATTAAATATTAATAGAGTGTGTTTTTTTATTTTTATAATAAAAATGAGTAAAAATGGAAATAAATAGAAATATGTCTTTCCTCACCCCCAACAGATCATCTTGCATACCCCTATGGTGCTTTTACCCTGCTTTAAAGACCACTACTGCATATGGCTGCATACAGAAACCTTGTATTGCCTAATTTTTATAAATCATTTCAATTGAATAAAGATTGGATAATTAAACATGAATTCTAACAGGACCTTCCAATCTCTTTCCTTTATCCTTATGTCAACCTCTGAATCTGACTGTGAAACTATATTTTAGAAATAGAGAATTCAGGCCGGGCACGGTGGCTCACGCCTGTAATCCCAGCACTTTGGGTCGGATCACTTGCAGTCAGGAGTTCAAGACCAGCCTAACCAACATGGCGAAACCCCGTTTCTACTAAAAATGCAAAAATTAGCCAGGCCTGGTGGAGTATGCCTATAATCCCAGCTACTTGGGAGGCTGAGGCAGGAGAATCACTTGAACTCAGGAGGCAGAGGTTGCAGTGAGCCGAGATTGTGCCATTGCACTCCAGCCTGGGCAACAAGAGTGAAACTTGTCTCAAAAAAGAAAAAAAGAAAAAGAAAAAAAGAAATAGATAAATCAATGCTGCAGGTGACTTCTGACATTCATAAAGAATGTTTAGGGTTGACATTATAGCTCTACGAATACATTTTTACTTTTTCCTCTAATCTGAATCATGGACTTTCTAGTTAATATATTTTTTAAAAAATCAAACAACTAAATATTTATCATGTATTTTGCTATTTAATATTTCAAAGGAGTTGATTTAAAAATTTGGAGTTTACTAATTAAGGTGATATTCTGTATGAATTCTGGATAGAGTTTTAGCTGATACGGTACAGATCTAAGCATTAACATAGCCGTAGTTTATCCTAATTATTCCTGTTTTCTTCAGCTTTCTTCACAGAAGTCAGTGCCGTGGGTACCCATTTTAAAATCCCTGCCACTTTGGGCTATCGTAGTTGCACACTTTTCTTACAACTGGACTTTTTATACTTTATTGACATTACTGCCTACTTATATGAAGGAGATCCTAAGGTTCAATGTTCAAGAGGTAAGAAAAAATAATCATCTGCTTCTTATATATATAGTATAAGACCATACACAGAATTTGTTCTCATCTATATAAAATTCAGTTATTTTGTATCTTCCATTTTACTCTGCTGTCCTAAATTTTAGAGATTCTTATACATCAAAGGACTATTAAGAAAATGAAAAACAACCCACTGAATGGGAGAAAGCATTTATAAATCAAACATCTAATAAGGGTCTAGTATCCAGACATATTAAGAATTCTTACAATTCAATAATAAAAAGACAACTCAGTTTTTAAAATGGGCAAAGGACTTGAATACGAATACACATTTCTCCAAAGATACACAGATGGCCAATAAGCACATGTAAGGATGCCCGACATCAGGCCGGGTGTAGTGGCTCACGCCTGCAATCCTACCACTTTGGGAGGTCGAGGCAGGTGGATCACTTGAGGCCAGGCATTCGAGACCAGACCGGGCAACATGGTGAAACCCTGTCTCTGTTAAAAATACAAAAAAGGCCAGGCGCGGTCGCTCACGCCTATAATCCCAGCACTTTGGGAGGCCAAGGCAGGCAGATCACCTGAGGTCAGGAGTTTGAGACCAGCTTGACAAATATGGAGAAACCCCATCTCTACTAAAAATACAAAACTAACCAGGCGTGGTAGTGCATGCCTGTAATCCCAGCTACTCGAGAGGTTGAGGCAGGAGAATTGCTTGAACCCGGGAAGCGGAAATTGTGGTGACCCAGGATCAAGCCATTGCACTCCAGCCTGGGCAACAAGAGTGAAACTCCATCTCAAAAAATAATAATAATAATAAATAATCCCAGCACTTTGGGAGGCTGAGGCAGAAGGACTGCTTGAGCCCAGGAGTTCGAGACCAGATTGGATAATACAGCAAAACCCTCTCTACTAAAAACACACAAAAAAATTAACCGGGCATGGTGGCCTACACCTGTGATCCCAGCTACTAGGGAGGCTGAGGCACGAGAATCTCTTGAACCCAGGAGGTGAAGGTTGCAGTGAGCTGAGATCATGCCGCTGCACTCCAGCCTGGGCAGCAGAACAAGACTCTGTCCCAGGAAAAAAAAAAAAAAAATGCTAACAAGGCTGACTGCACAACTGCACTGGCTACATGGACTTACCTGCTTTTAAAACTATTAAAGTGAATCCTCAGTCACTCACATTCCAAAGTATACTATAAACATTGGCCTGGCTATGTGGACCAAACCTTAAAACTTCAGGCAGCTAAGCTGTGAAGAACTCCTCTGTCTACTTCTGAAAAACAAGATCACTATATAGAAATATTTCCACAAATTGCACTGACAGAAGTTAAATTGAAACTAGGCTTTGGCAATATAATGGGATGGATTCATTGTGAGCAATCTTATTTTTCCCAAGTTCTCTGTTAACAGAGCCTGATTATAATCTACTACTACATTTCAACTATAAAGTGGGGCTGATTTTTAAAAAAGAAATAAATAATATACTACTACAGTGATTAATTGCATTCAACTGTGCATTGAAAGGTTAATTTGGTAATTATCATTTGGGGTAAAACTGAGATCCACAGGAAGATTAAAAATAGCAAATCCAGCCAGGCCCAGTGGTTCACACCTGTAATCCCAGCACTTTGGGAGGCCGAGGTGGGTGGATCACTTGAGGTCAGGAGTTCAAGGCCAGCCTGGCCAACATGTGAAACCCCATCTCTACTAAAAATATAAAAATTAGCCAGGCATGGTAGCAGGCACTTGTAGTCCTAGCTACTCGAGAGGCTGAAGCAGGAGAATCACTGGAACCCAGGAGGCAGAGGTTGCAGTGAGCTGAGGCCATGCCATTGCACTCCAGCCTGGGCAACAGAGCAAGACTCCATCTCAAAAAAAAAAAAAAAACAAATTCTCAAAATCATATTAACAAAATATCTTATTTTACTTATAAAGTATATTTAAAGATTACTACACTGATGTTTCTACTTGAGATTTTCCAGGAAGAACTATATATGGAAGAAATAAAATATCAATAGCTGGCCAGTAATTAATGTTGTGTACTTTAAAACAAGGATCTTTTATCTTGCATTTTCATAGACAAAAAGGTTTATCTTAATTAAAATTAAAAGAAATATGAATATAGGACCTTCTTTCATTCTGTAAAATAAAAAGAAATGTGAATAGAGTTTGAAAATAATTCTATAATTATATAGCCTATTTTTTAATTGATTTTTTTTTCTTGAAAATCAATGTGTTACATTCATGAAATGGCCTAGGTGTTTTTGTTTTTCTTTTTTTTAAATAGTAGAGATGGGGTTTCCCATTATTGTCCAGGTTGGTTTCATACTCCTGAGCTCAAATGATCCTCCTGCCTCAGCCTCCCAAAGTGTTGGGATTACAGGCATGAACCACCCTGCCCGGCCATCAGATGGCCTTTGTTCAAAATAAGCTTGCTTTGAGAAGCGTGGTGCAGGCATGCCTCCTTTTATTGCACTTTGCTTTATTATACTCTGCAAATATTGTATTTTTTATGAATTGAAGATTTGTGCTAACCCTGCATGGAGCAAATCTGTTAGCACCATTTTTCCAACAGCATGTGCTCACTTCAGGGCTCTTGATCTTTGATGTTAGTGTTGTAATTGTGGGGGGCACCATAATCCTTCCCCATATAAGATGGCAAACTTAATAAATGTTGAGTGTCTTCTGACGGCTCTGCCAAGCAGCCATTACCCCATCTCTTTCCTTCTCCTTGAGCTTCCCTATTCCCTGAGACACAACAATATTGAAATTAGGCTGGTTAATAACCCTACAGTGGTCGGGCGCAGTGGCTCACGCACCTAGCACTTTGGGAAGCCGAGGCGGGCGGATTGCCTGTGCTCAAGAGTTCGAGACCAGCCTGAGCAACACGGTGAAATCCCATCTCAACTAAAATACAAAAGAAGTTAGCCAGGCGTGGCAGCTCGTGCCTGTAATCCCAGCACCTCGGGAGACTGAGGCAGGAGAATTCCTTGAACCTGGGAGGCAGAAGTTGCAGTGAGCCAAGATCACACCACTGCATTCCAGCCTGGGTGACAGAGCAAGACTCCGTCTGTACAGAAAAACAAAATAAATAACCCTACCATGGCCTGCAAGTATTCAAGTGAAAGCAAGAGTCACATATCTCTCATTTTTTAAAATCTTTTATCTAAAATGTGTTTATTGAGATGGTTTTCCACTCATCTTGATTCAGAGTGCTCTTAGTGCTGCTTCCTCCTGAAGGAACATCCTTCCATAAGCCTTGCTTTTCCTCCTGTAGGCTGGCAGAGGACAGTGGAGCACCCAACACACAAAACTACTGTTTGTGCATGAGTAAAGACCGTGATGATTTTATAGCGTCCTGGACACTTCACATCCATGAAGTAGGAATTAGTGCTCTGCACCAGGCATTTCTTCTTGTGTTTCCTCTTCTCCTCTTCTGGAGAGGGATGAAGGAGATTTTTTGCACGAGGTGTGTTCTCGTGGGTAGGTCGTCACCACCAGAAACTCATTTTATTTTATTTTATTTTAAGACTGAGTCTTGCTCTGTTGCCCAGGCTAGAGTTCAGTGGTATGACCTCAGCTCACTGCAACCTCCACCCGCCGGGTTCAAGCAATTCTCCTCTGTCAGCCTCCCAAGTACCTGGGATTTCAGGTGTGTGCCACCACACCTGGCTAAATTTTTTATTTTTGTAGAGACAGGGTTTTACCATGTTGGCCAGGCTGGTCTCAAACTCCTGACCTCAAGTGATCCCTTTGCCTTGGCCTCCCAAAGGGCTGGGATTACAGATGTGAGCCAACGTGCCTGCAAAAAAATTGGAATCAATTTTTTTAAATAAATGAATACAAGGGATCATATCCTTGAAGAGAAAACTTAACAACTGTGGAAGGTGCCTGTGGAATGTATAAATGCTGAAGACTTTAGTGTATTTAGGTTGTTGCCCAGGCTGGAGCGCAGTGGCGCAATCTTGGCTCACTGCAACCTCCGCCTCTCGGGTTCAAGCGATTCTCCTGCCTCGGCCTCCCGAGTAGCTGGGATTACAGGCATCCACCACCACACCTAATTTTTGTATTATTAGTAGAGACGAGGTTTTACCATGTTCACCAAGCTGGTCTCAAACTCCTGACCTCAGGTGATCCGCCTGCCTTGGCCTCCCAAAGTGCTGGGATTATAGGCATGAGCCACCGTGCCTAGCCAGCAGTTTTTAACATTGCAATTTGAAGTGGAAAAATTACTAACTGTGAAGAATTATCAACCTTATCCCACCAGGAAACAAAATCAAGATCGGAAAATTCACTTCTCTGATTTACTACAGCTTATTCTTTTTTATTCTCCTACTAATATTTTGAAACCATTTATTCTTATACAGGATTTTGCCACAAATAATGATAGATGTGATCCCACTGTGCAGAAGTCTAAATGGAATGAAGTGTTTTTTTTTTTCTTGTTTTTTGTTTTTTTTCTTTCTGAGACAGAGTCTTGCTCTGTCACCCACGCTGGACTGCACCAGAGCAATCCTGGCTCACTGCAACCTCCACCTCCCAGGTTCAAGCGATTATTCTGCCTCAGCCTCCCAAGTAGCTGGGATTACAGTCATGTATCACGATGCCCAGCTAATTTTTTATATTTTTAGTAGATACAGGGTTTTGCCATGTTGGCCAGGCTGGTCTTGAGCCCCATCCTCAAGTGATTCTCCCACCGCGGCCTCCCAAAGTGCTGGGATTACAGGCATGAGCCACTGTGCCCAGCCAAGCCTTTTTTTTTTTTTTTAAGGGAAGTAGAATAGGCAATGCTTGGTGATTGGACGTGAAATATGAGGGAAAAGAAACCATCAAGAAAGACTCTCAGAGGCCAGGCGCAGTGGCTCATCCCTGTAATCCCAGCACTTTGGGAGGCTGAGGCGGCCAGATCACTTGAAGTCAGGAGTTCGAGATCAGCATGGCCAACATGGCGAAACTCCGTCTCTACTAAAAATACAAATTAGCCGGGCATGGTGACACACGCCTGCAATCCCAGCTACTCAGGAGGCTGAGGCAGGAGAATTGCTTGAACCCAGAAGGTGGAGGTTGCAGTGAGCCGAGATCACGCCACTGCACTCCAGCCTAGGCAACAGAGCAAGACTCTGTCTCAAAAGAAAAAAAAAAAATGACTCTCCAGTTCTGTTAAAAATAAACGTGTGTGTGTGTGTGTGTGTGTGTAGTAAATAAACATGTAATGCACTTTTGAGTTATGGTTTTACTGGACACTGATCTCCTAAAAGCAAAATGTGGCCTAGGTTCTTTAATAGATAAATTGTAAGAAAAAAATGAATGGAAGGGAACTTACAGATTTAAAGAGACATAAAAGGCAAATCAAAAAAATTTTAACGGCCAAGACTAAACTGAAGTGTCTAGGGATGTACATTTGGGTGATGTAACTATAAATAAAAGTGAGTACATGATTACTATACACCAAAACGAGGTTAATGCTTATTTAAGGGGGAGGAAGAGGGCTGTGATAGGACTAGGACCATGAAGGGTCTTCTGGTGAGGCTGGCAAAGTTCTATTTCTTGACCTAGATGGTCATTAGAAAGACTCATGAGGCCGGGTGCGGTGGCTCACGCCTGTAATCCCAGTACTTTGGGAGGCCAAGGCGGGTGGATCACAAGGTCAGGAGTTCAAGACCAGCCTGGCCAAGACGGTGAAACTCCGTCTCTAATAAAAATAAGAAAATTAGCCAGGTGTGGTGGCAGGCACCTGTAACCCCAGCTACTTGGGAGGCTGAGGCAGGAGAATCACTTGAACCCAGGAGGCAGAGGTTGCAGTGAGTCAAGATTGCACCCCTGTACTCCAGCCTGAGCGACAGAGTAAGACTCCATCTCAAAAAAAAAAAAAGAATGATTCATTAAGCTATGTTTGACTTATGTGGTTTTCTGCATCTGCGTTTTATTTTATAGTAAAAAAATGTTTTTAAAAAATAAATGAGTGAGAATGGAAGATGAAAATGTTCAGTAGGGAGAATCCATAGGCTAACAGGAAGGTTTGTCTTCTATCACAACCCAGATCCCAGAGAAACAGTCAAGATTACCCGAAGCAGACAGGACTAGGGCAAGGCTTATTTCCCTCTGAGACAGACTCTTAGGGACTGCCTTGGACTGAACCCTATAATCCTTCTGACAGCCAGACTTATTTACTGTAATTATATTAAAAAATTAACAACATATTGCTATGCATTTCCTTTGCTTTCGAGTGGTGGTCATTGGCTGTGATGAATGTGTATGTTTTGTTTTTTTCTCTCACCGTAATTAATCCTGTATCTTCTTATTCCTTCCAGAATGGGCTTTTATCTTCATTGCCTTATTTAGGCTCTTGGTTATGTATGATCCTGTCTGGTCAAGCTGCTGACAATTTAAGGGCAAAATGGAATTTTTCAACTTTATGTGTTCGCAGAATTTTTAGCCTTATAGGTAAGTGAAGCAAATCAGGTTTTGTTTTGGTTTACAGTTATTTACCATGTTTACAGTTATAGGAGATAGGAAAACAAAGTGTGTTTCCCACTTTTACACACAGTTAACACAATACTCAACACAGAACACCTCGCTCTGATCACCAAAATGTTTGTGGGGATTTCTGCCTACACATAACCAGTTCTGCAGCGGACACCAGCTAGGTATCCTGTAATTCAGTTCTGACACTGTCCAGCTGGCGGTAGCATCAGATCCTATAGGTTGAGGGCTCAGTTCCACAAGACCGCCCCCCTACTTCGGATACCAATCACAAGTCCCAGCTTGTGACCTCTGCTTCTGACTGACCAGCTATAAATCAGGGTTCCCATGACTGTCTTGTCAGGTTCAGTTAATCTGCTAGAGCATCTCAGAGAACTCAGAGAAACACTTTATTTTATGTTTACCCACTTATTTTAAAGGGTATTGCAAAGGATATAGATGAACAGCCAGATGGAAAAGCTGCATAAGGCAACATATGTGGGACCGGGTAGGGAGTTTTCATGCCCTCTCCTGGAACACCACCCTCCAAGAATCCCGACCTCAAAAGTTCATCCAAACCCTGTCCCTTTGAGTTTGTATGGAGACTTTGTTAAATGGGCATGATTGATTAAATCATTGGCCATTGGTGACTGACTCAACCTTCAGCCCCTCTCCCATCTCTGGAGTTTGGGGGTGGTGCCAAAAGTCCCAGACCTCTAATCCAGCCACCATCCTGAAGCTGTATGGGGACCCCCAGCCACCAATTGTCTCATTAGCATACAAAAGACACTGTTACCACTCCAGAAATTCCAAAAGTTTTAGGAGCTGTGTGCCAAAAAACCAGGGGCAGAGACCAAATATATATTTCTTTTTTAAAACATTTTTTAATAGAAATGGGGTCTTGCTATGTTGCCCAGTCTGGTCTTGAATTCCTGGCCTCAAGTGATCTTCCTGCCTCAGCATCCCAAAATGTTGGGATTACAGACATGAGCTACTGCACTGGCCATCTTTCTTTTCTTATTTTTTTTCTTGAGACAGGGGCTCACTCTTAGCCCAGGCTGGAGTGTGGTGGCATGATCTTGACTCACTGCAGCCTCAACCTCCTCAGCCTCAGGTGATCCTCCCACCTCAGCCTCCTGAGTAGCTAGGACTACAGGCACACACCACCATACCCAGCTAATTTTTTAATTTTTACTGAAGACGGGGTTTCACCACGTTGTCCGGGCTGGTCTTTAACTCCTGAACTCAAGTCATCTGCCTGCCTTGGCCTCCCAAAGTGCTGGGACTACAGGAGTGAGGCACCACACCCAGCCCCAGCCATTTTGTTTAATTTCTTTCTTTAATGGGACAAGGCCTTGCTTTATTGCCCACATTGGCCTTGAACTCCTGGCCTTAAGCAATCCTGCTGCTTCAGCCTCCCAAAGTGCTAGGATTACAGGTGTGAGCCACCACACCCAGCCCCCAGCCATATTTTTTAAAATCACAATATCACAACAGTTCAAGACAAAATAAAAATGATAATATTAGTCTTTTATTTTGTTCACATAACAAAACACTATGATGCATTTAAGTGCATTTCTTTACAATATGTTTCTTTTTGAATCACACATTTTGAGGATTAAGATTTATAATATTCACTGGGCGCAGTGGCTTATGCCTGTAATCCTAGCACTTTGGGAGGCTGAGGTGAGCAGATCACAAGGTCAGGAATTCGAGACCAGTCTGACCAACATGGTGAAACCCTGTCTACTAAAAATACAAAAATTAGCTGGGCGTGGTGGCAAGTGCCTGTAATCCCAGCTACTTGGGAGGCTGAAGCAGGAGAATTGTTTGAACCCAGGAGGCAGAGGTTGCAGTGAGCTGAAATCGCGCCACTGCATTCCAGCCTGGGCAACAGAGTGAGATCCTGTCTCAAAAAAAAAAAAAAAATTTATAAAAGATTTATCTCCACCATGGCTTATAATTATTTTTAAAATGGCTTGCTGTGCCAAACATCATCCCTCACAATTTTATATATCACTGTGCTTTCAGCTCAGACTTTGCAATGAAGATTTTTATATCAACTTTAGACAAGATGTAATCAAAGTATTTTTAAGCCTCCATCCCTTTTCTAAGTGAATGCATTTTAAGTTTCAATCCAAAAATATTTACTAGCATTATTATATCAAATAAGGAGCTATAAATCAAAGAACTCAAAGAAACCATAAATAATCATGTGTTTCAGACTCTGCTTTCGGAAAGGGAATTTTTTTTTTTTTTTTTTTTGAGACAGGGTCTTGCTCCATTGGCCAGGATGGACAACCATGGCTCACTGCAGCCTCAACCTCCTAGGCTCAAGTAATTCTCCCACCTCAGTCTCCTGAGCAGCTGGGACTACAGGTCATGCCACAGCACCCGGCTAACTATTTTTTAACTTTTGTAGAGACATGGTTTTACCATGTTGCTCAGGTTAGTCACAAATTCCTGGGCTCAAGCGATCCTCCCACCTCAGCCTTTCAAAGTGCTGGAATTACAGGCGTGAGCCACTGTGCCTGGCCTAGAAAGGTAACTTTTAAAACTATCTAATCAGTTAGGCATGATGGTATGTATCTGTAGTCCCAGCTACTCCAGAGGCTAAGGTGAGAAAATCTCTTGAGCCTAGTTGTTTGAGGCTGCAGAGAGCTATGATCACAACACTGCACTCCAACCTAGGCAACAGAGCAATACCCTGTCTCTAAAAATAGTTAGAAAAAAATGTACGTAAAAATAAAACTGTCTAAGACAATCATTTAACTTTTTAAAAGTCTTCAGTAGAGACCCTGGAAGTCTCAGTGACTATACTTCAGTAATTACATTATAAAAAGACCCTGGCTGGGCTCGGTGGCTGTTGCCTGTAATCCCAGCACTTTGGGAGGCAGAGGCGGAGGCGGGCAGATACTTGAGGTCAGGAGCTCGAAACCAGGCTGGCCAACATGGTGAAACCCCATCTCTAATACAAAAATTAGCTTGGCGTGGTGGTGTGTGGCTGTCCCAGCTATTCAGGAGGCCGAGGCAGGAGAATTGCTTGAACCTGGGAGGCGGAGGTTGCAGTGAGCCAAGATTTTGCCACTGCACTCCAGTCTGGGCAAAAAGAGTGAAAAAAAAAAATCAGCCAGGCATGGTGGCACATGCCTTTAATCCCAGCTACTCAGGAGGCTGAGGCACAAGACTTGCTTACACCTGGGAGGCAGAGGTTGCAGTGAGCTCAGATTGTGCCACTGCACTCCAGCCTGGGTAACAGAATGAGACCCTATTTCAAAATAAATAAATAAAAGTAATGAAATTAAATTAAATCAGACATGGTGGTGTGCACCTGTAGTCCCAGCTATTCAGGAAGCCAAGGCACAGGATCACTTGAGCCTGGGAAGTCAAGGCTGCAGTGAGCCATGATCGCACCACTGCGCTCCAGCCTGACGACAGTGAGACCCTGTCTCAAAAAAATAAGAAAATAAATAAATAAGTAAGTTAATGTAATTGAAATGTTTTTTAAAGTTCCTTAGTTGCAGTATATACAAATACAACATTTCCATCATCACAGAGAGCTATTGGATAGCACTGCTGTAGACAGAAAAACTGACAGCCCACTCATTAAGTCTCTTCTCATATTTTACGCTTAACTGCCTGTAATGACCAATGTGTATTCTTATCAGTTGTTAATAATAGGGAGGATTCCTGCAGATTAGGTGGGGCAGAAAAAAAAAAAACCAAGGCCGGGCATGGTGGCTCACACCTGTAATCCCAGCACTTTGGGAGGCAAGGTGGGTGGATCGCTTGAGGTCAGGAGTTCGAGAATGGCCTGGCCAACATGGCGAAACCCCATCTCTACTAAAAATACAAAAATTAGCTGGGTGTGGTGGCCCAGGCCTGTAATTCCAGCTATTCAGGAGGCTGAGGCAGGAGAATCACTTGAACCTGGGAGGCAGAGGTGGCAGTGAGCCCAGATCACGCCACTGCACTCCAGCCTGGGTGACAGAGTGAGAGACTCCAGCTCAAAAAAAAGAGAGAGAGAATGAAGACAGAGATTTTAAAAAATCTTTTTAAGAAACAAGGTCTTGCTCTGGCAACCCAGGCTGGAGTGCAGTGGTGCCATCATAGCTCACTGTAACCTTGAACTTCTGGGCTCAAGCAATCCTCCCACCTCAGCCTCCTGAGCAGCCAGGACTACAGGTGTGCACCACCATGCCTGGCGAATTTTGTTTTTAATATTTCGTAGAGACAGGGTCTTGCTGTGTTGCCCAGGCTGGCCTCAAATTCCTGGCCTCAAGTGATTCTCCCGCCTCAGCCTCCTAACGTGCTGGGATTACAGGTGTGAGCTGCCACACCCAGGCAAGATGGAATATTATTCTAACCTCATCCAACAGAGTTTATTATTCAGTTTATCTCCTTTGGTTATATGTATTTTAAACCACATTCTGTGTCAGCTATTGCTTCTCTCTAGAAACATATTTTTAAGTTGTTCTTGTCTTGTTCTTCTCTAACACCATGGAATTTTAGCTGAGTTTTGGCCACATGTAGATTTAATAACATTGCATAATGAGATTTTCCTTTTATAGTATATTAGTTGTACCCATGTTTTCCAGAAGTTTTGTTTTTTTTTTTTCATGAAATTTGTTAGTCTTCCAGGCAATATAGTGTTTCTACAGTAGGTGGCAGCAATTTCAAATTTCAGATTTATACCATATTAAGGTAGAGCAAATATTAATGCTGGGTGTTTTTTTCCCTTTTATAACTTTTTAACTCCAGGAATGATTGGACCTGCAGTATTCCTGGTAGCTGCTGGCTTCATTGGCTGTGATTATTCTTTGGCCGTTGCTTTCCTAACTATATCAACAACACTGGGAGGCTTTTGCTCTTCTGGATTTAGCATCAACCATCTGGATATTGCTCCTTCGTGAGTACTAATATAAAGATTTGCTGTGATTGACTTTAAATTATATTTTTTAAAATCCTGATAAAAGGCCAGAGGCGGTGACTCACACCTGTAATCCCAGCACTTTGGTAGGCCAAGGCAGGCAGATAACCTGAGGTCAGGAGTTTGAGACCAGCCTGGCCAACATGGCGAAGCCCTATCTCTACTAAAAATACAAAAATTAGCCAGGCATGATGGCGGGCACCTGTAATCCCAGCTACTTAGGAGGCTGAGGCAGGAGAATCGCTTGAACCCAGGAGGCAGAGGTTGCAGTGAGCTGAGATCGCATCATTGCACTTCAGCCTGGGCAACAAGAGCAAGACTCCATCTCAAAAAAAAAAAACCTGATAAAATAGATATGATATAAAACTTACCATTTTAAGTATGCAGTTCTGTGGCATTAAGTATTCACATTGTTTCATAACTAGCACCACCAACAATCTCTAGAACAATTTCATCTTCTCAACAGAAACTGTACCCATTAAACACAATCTCCCATTTCTCCTTCCTCCCAGGCCCTGGCAACCAACATTCTACTTTCTGCCTCTATGGATTTGACTACTGTAGGAATGACTTTAAATTCTTAACAAGATTTTAATTTACACAATAATTAAAGCAGGAAGTTGTTTTTAAATTTATACTTTTAACTATCATCACCTCTGTCCACAGTGCTCTCATCAGAACATTGCAATAACTCATTACTGTGTCTGTTCACCCAGCTAGACTAGGAACTCTGTGAAGGCAGAAACTCCCTTATTGTCCTCAGGGCTCTCCATGGCACTTGGCATGTAGTAGGCATTTTGTCAGATGAATGAATGTCAAAGAGTAGACCAATTGATTTGTCTAACTATATTACCTATGTGCAAATATATTTGTGTAGCCCTTGATAGTTTACACATCACTTTCATAAACACTATCCATTTTACCCTTAAAGCATTCCTTTGAAGTAAGTATTTTTGCCCTATTTGAACGCTAAAGAAACTTAAGAGAAGTTAAGTGATTTATCTTACAGCACACAGCTAATATAATAAATGATAGAGCCAAAACTTGAACCTAAAATTTTTACTTTTAAGCCCTAAATTCTTTCTACAGCTACCTCTCTGGAAATATTCTTTGAGCCACATCTAAAACCATTTTGTGCCAGTTGACAAGGTAAATAAGGGAGCTATGTAAATAGTTTAACCCAAAAGTTTTAATACACTTTATTTGTAAAAATAATAGATATAAATTTATTTTGGAGAAAAGACAGATGGACTCTTACCCTCTTTTCACTACCTCAAAATCTTCACACCTGGACTCCTACAGAATCTTCTGATTTCTATGAATCCTCAGTCTCCTATCTCTTCAATAAATACTCTAAGATAAGCTGCACTCTGTCACCCAGGCTAGAGTGCAGTGACGCCACTGTAGTTCACTGTGGCCTTGAACTCCTGGGATCAAGTAATCCTTCCTGCTCAGCCTCCTGAGTCGCTGGGACTGCAGGCACACATCACCATGCCTGGTTAATTTTTCAAAAAATATTTTGTAGAGATGGGGTCTCCCTATCTTGCCCAGGGTGGTCTCAGTCTCCTGGCCTCAAGTAATCTTCCCGCCTCAGCCCCCCGAAGTGCTAGGATTACAGGCGTGGGCCACAGCACCTGGCCAAGACTTGAGGTTTTGTCAAGCCTAGGGTTGACGAATAGTCAAAGGGATATGGGAATTGAGAGTTTTGGCAAGAAATAGTTCTAGGCTATGTTATCGCTTAGGATGTTTTTAGTTGAAGTGTAGAAATTCTAATTTAAACTGGGCTAAACAGCATAATCTATTGATTCACTTAATTGTATCCAGAGATAATAGGCTTCAGGCAAGAGTTGATATCCAGCTGCCTACTAATATCACCACAGATTGTTTCTTTCTCACTGTCTGTCTTTTACAGTAGTAGTTTTGTCCTAAGACTGGGTCTGCTTATAAAATCACACAATGAAATGATTGCCAGCAACAATCAGGACTACATGCTTCTTCATTCACATCAAGCAGAAAGAAAAGGATCTTTTCCTCTCTCCACCATGGAAATAAGTCCTGGGCTTCATTTTGGTTGACCCAAACTGAGTCACATGAACCAACCCCAATGGCCAAGAGAATATCATGTGACTTTAGGACAATCAGCACCTACCCCAAAAGTTAGAAGTCAAAGGGTCAGTGCCCCTCAGACGTCACTATTGCTACACAGATGGGGGTGGGGAGTGGGAATGGATGCTGAGGAATCCATCGGTAACATCCATTATAACACATGAACATGTCAATAAACATGAGTCATTTTGAGCCGGGCACGGTAGCTCACGCCTGTAATCCCAACACTTTGGGAGGCTGAGGCGGGTGGATCACCTGAGGTCAGGAGTTCGAGATCAGCCTGGCCAACATGGTGAAACCCCATCTCTACTAAAAATACAAAAATTAGCAGGGTGTGATGGCACACACCTGTAGTCCCAGCTTCTCAGGAGGCTGAGGCAGGAGAATTGCTTGAACCCGGGAGGCAGAGGTTGCTGTGAGCCGAGATTGTGCAACTGTGCTCCAGCCTGGGCGACAAAGTGAGACTCCATCTCAAAAAAAAAAAAAAAAAAAAAAATTATAAGGAACATAAAATTGGTTCAGCAGCCATCCAGCCAGAAGATGGTAAGTCACCCACACCATTTAATAAATCTGAAAGGTAGCTTAGGATTCATCAGATTCCTGAAGTCTTGTTAGAATCTCTGGAATCTGATGAGGGCCCCCCCTGCTCTCTTGAACTAGCAATGAAAGAAAATTGGATCATCGGATAAAAATTGGAGCTATGGTCGGCCGGGTGTAATGGCTCATGCCTGTAATCCCGGCACTTTGGGACACCAAGGTGGGCAGATCACCTGAGGTCAGGAGTTCAAGACCAGCCTGGCCAACATGGTTAAACTCTGTCTCTACTAAAAATATAAAATTAGCCAGGTGGGGTGGTAGGACCTGTAATCCCAGCTACTTGGAAGGATGAGGCAGAAAATCACTTGAACCTGGGAGGTGGAGGTTGCAGTGAGCAATTGCACTCTAGCCTGGGTGACAAGAGTGAAACTCCATCTCAAAAAAAAAAAATAGTGCTATTGTCAAAAGATGAAAATAGATGCTGAAGAAAAAGAAAACCAAATATCCATGGTACCTACCTTATAAGATCGTTGTGAAGATTAAATAGAACACACACAGAACACTTTGCTCATAATGCAATAAAGGTATTTGCATATAATGCAATAAATGTAATTATTTTCTGGCTAACTTTGAGTCAGGTGTGGTGACCAGGGTCACAGATCAATCCAAGTAAAAAAATTAAAGTGATGATTGGTGTGCTTTCAGAAAGGAAAATGCTGACCACTAAAGAGCCACCACTGGGTCACTAAGAGCCAAAATGGCAAAACAGTCTAACTTCTCAACATAATTTTTAGCCTAATAGAATAAAGAAAATATAGTAGATTTGATATGTCAGGACTTCAGCCAGGTCTCCTATGATAGATACCGTTTTGGACAAGGTGGAGAAAGATGAATTGGATGTACAATTAGATAAATTTGTCACTACTAAATTTCAGTGTAATAGCATGCTCATTAATGGATCTAGTCATTTGAGAAACACTGTGCCAGGCACTGTACCAGATGTTGAAGACACAAACATGAAAGTAACATGATTCCTGCTGGCATCTGTATAAGCTTAAGCTGGCCTGGATGATGGTGGGTCATGTCATGAAGTATAATGCTGGACAGGCAGCAGGGGGATCCTGTGCCTGAGCTTCAAGCATCAGGTGGGTGGTTGAAGTCTACATCTTAAAGACCCAGGTCCAACCCTGAAATTTTATGAGTCTTATAAGCCGAAAAAGACATTTATCTAGATATCATAAGAAGCTAAACAGTTTTAGTAACATAAATGATGCCAGCAAATAGTTGTAGCAGTTGGGAGGATGGTAAGCAAGTGCCTTTATGCCTCAGATAATGAGGACTGCTGTACTTGTTCTCAGCTGACTGAGACACAACTATTCCAATGTAAATAGGCCGGGTGAGGTGGCTCATGCCTGTAATCCCAGCACTTTGGGAGGCTGAGGCGGTTGGATCGTTTGAGGTTAGGAGCTCCAGACCAGCCTGACCAACATGGTGAAACCCCATCTCTACTAAAAATACAAAAATTAACCAGGTGTGGTGGCGGGCGACTATAATCCCACTGACTCAGGAGGCTGAGGCATGAGAATTGCTTGAACCCAGGAGTTGGAGGTTGCAGTGAGCAGAGATTGTGCTACTGCACTCCAGCCTGGGCTGCAGAGTGAGACTCAGTCTCAAAAAATTAAATAAACAAATAAATAAATAAATAAATCATCAAAGTCAAAATTATTATTATTATTTGTTTTTTGTTTTGTTTTGTTTTTGAGACAGAGTTTCACTCTTGTTGCCCAGGCTGGAGTGCAATGGTGCAATCTCAGCTCACCACAACCTCTGCCTCTTGGGTTCAAGTGATTCTCCTGCCTCAGCCTCCCAAGTAGCTGGGATTACAGGCATGTGCCACCACACCCTGCTAATTTTTTATTTTTAGTAGAGACGGAGTTTCTCCGTGTTGGTCATGCTGGTCTCGAACTCCCGACCTCAGGTGATCCGCCAGCCTCGGCCTCCCAAAGTGCTAGGATTACAGGCGTAAGCCACCATGCCCAGCCCAAAGTCGAAATTATTTATCTCCCTTAGTGTGTGTGTGCGTGTGTGTGTGTGTGTGTGTGTGTGTGTTTAAACCTTGCAGTTCTAGCTCAAAGGATAACTTTCTTATATTTTGATTCAGCTCTTCAGATGAGCTTTTTAGTTTTTCTTTTCCAACTGGAATTTCTTCGTTCAAAGCACACCAGTTATTTCTAGTTGCAGGAGTCTTGGCTACATATCTTATTGGGGATTACATATCTTATGTTTTTCACAGTTGCTTTTTGTTGTGGTAACAACTGAGGGCCCATTCAGTGTAATTCTCTACTAGTTAAAACAGAGGCACTTGAGGACCATAAACAAGCCATAAATAAGTTCAACACCAGGGCTTGTGGTGAAAAATGAAGCATGAGAAAATTTATCTTTCCTACAGATTGGGTTCAGTGATTACTGTGTTTTGTTTTTTTTAACAAGGTAGCACTGTAGATTATAACATTATAATATTAAGTACTGATTCAGAATCAGACAAATTGGGTGACATTTTATGGTTTTTCTTCATCTATAAAATGAAGATAATCCAGCTGGGTGCAGTGGCTCTCGCGTGTAATCCCAGGACTTTGGAAGGCCAAGGTGGGAGGATCGTTTGGGCCCAGCAGTTCAAGACCTGCCTGGGCAATATAGCAAGATCCCACCTCTAAAAAACTTAACAAAATTTTAAAATTTAAAAAATAAAATGAAGATAATCCTTCCTCATGGGGTTGATTTTATAATTAAAATGATATAATATGATATATAAAACCCTTATAAACATGTCTGATATAAGGTTTTCCAATAAATAGTCAGTAAATAGATACAAGGTTTTCCAATAAATAATATTCCTATTAACATATAAATGTGTACTTGGATTTTATAGGCCTTTACTTCTATAGACTGAAATAGATATTTTATTTTATTAATTTATTTATTATTTTTTGAGACAGTCACACCCTGTCACCCAGGGTGGAGTACAGTAGCAAGATCACGGCTCACTGCAGTCTCAAGCAATCCTCCTGCAATCCTCCCACCTCAGCCTCCTGAGTAGTGAGCAGGTCTACAGCCTGAGCCAACACACCCAGCTAATTTTTTGTGTGTTTTTTTATTTTTTGTAGAGAGAGGGTTTCACCATGTTGCCCAGGCTGGTCTCAAACTCCTGGGCTCAAGCAATTCGCCCACCTCAGCCTCCCAAAATGCTGGGGATTACAGGCATGCACCACCACACCCGGCCCCAAAATAGAGATTTTTCTATGGTAATTTTGTTGCCTGAATTCATGGGAATTAGATAGATTTTCAGCTATTAATTCCAATAGTACTCCAACAGCACAGAATCCAGACTGAGTCCATACAACTTGTTTTCTTCCAAGTAGTCATCAATCTTTCATGGCCTGTCCTGGCCAAGTGAAATATAAGTACTTGAATGAGCTTCTTGTTGCTGACATTTAGAATTTCATGGCATTCGTCTGCACTTAATATCTGTCACTGGAAAGGCTGGCAACATTGCAGTTGACTCCTCTTACTGCCAAGGTGTTAATGGTTTAAAAAGAAAAAAAAAAAAGAGAGGCTCTGCCAAGCTTGGTTAATTTAGATACACCCCTAAAGGGGATAAGCCAAAAAGATCTGTACTTCATGGTTTTGTTATAGTGCTGTGTGTATGCACAAGTTTTGAACATAAAACGTTGTGATCTTTATACATAACTGAATTAGTTAAGCAGCACTTTTTTTAACTGAACTCCTCCTTCACCTTTAAGTGTTTTGTTTTTGTTTTTGTTTTTGTTTTTTACCAAAAACATTAAAACTAAATCTAATGAACCCCCTAGGATCTAGAGTCTAGAAACAGTGTACAGGAAATACAGGAGGTATAAGATTATGTGAAATGATACCTAAGAGATACAATCTTCAAAGTCCAGAATTCATGAATATATACAGGACAAACATCCTAGTAAAGAGACAGCAATTTTAGGCCAGGCGCAGTGGCTCACTCCTGTAATCCCAGCACTATGGGAGGCTGGGGCAGGCGGATCACCTGAGGTCAGGAGTTTGAGACCAGCCTAACCAACATGGTGAAACCCCATTTCTACTAAAAATACAAAATTACCCAGGTATGGTGGTGCATGCCTGTAATCCCAGCTACTTAGGAGGCTGAGAAAGGAGAATCACTTGCACTGGGGAGGTGGAAGTTGTAATGAGCCGAGATCACACCATTGCACTCCAGTCTGGGCAACAAGAGTGAAACTCTGTCTCAAAAAAAAAAAAAAAAGAGGCAGCAATTTTAAAAATGAATTATCGGGCCAGGTACAGTGGCTCACACCTGTAATCCCAGCAATTTGGGAGGCCGAGGCAGGTGAATCACCTGAGATCAGGAGTTCAAGACCAGCCTGACCTACATGGCATGCGTGTATAGTCCCAGTTACTTGGGAGGCTGAAGCAGAAGAATCACTTGAACCCAGGAGGCGGAGGTTGCAATGAGCTGAGATCGCGCCACTGTACTCCAGCCTGAGCGACAGAGACTCCGTCTCAAAAAAAAAAAAAATGTAATTAATGGAACAACTAAATTTTATGTTTGATATGATCTCACGTCTATAATAACATACTAGGAATATATACAGACAGAAAAAATAGGATATTTATGAAAATGTTAATGTTGATCATCTCTATGGGGAAGAATTATAGGTAATTTTACTTCCTTATTTTTTTATTTTTTCGTATTAATTTTCAAAAATTAATTACAATTGAATTTTCAAATCAGGAAAGAAATTTTTTTAACTTAAAAAACTTTAAGCTAGACATGCTAAGCTTTCTGTATGAAAATGATATCTCAGAACTTTCCTGTATCACTATAAAAAGGGGTTATTTCCATGGCTGTGTTCCTGTATGTAATTTTTTTTTTTTTTTTTTTTGAGACAGAGTCTCGCTCTGTCGGCCAGGCTGGAGTGCAGTGGCGCGATCAATGCTCACTGCAAGCTCCGCCTCCCAGGTTCACGCCATTCTCCTGCCTCAGCCTCCCGAGTAGCTGGGACTAGAGGCGCCTGCCATCATGCCCGGCTAATTTTTTTTTGTATTTTTGGTAGAGACGGGGTTTCACCACGTTAGCCAGGATGGTCTCGATCTCCTGACCTCGTGATCCACCCTCCTCGGCCTCCCAAAGTGCTGGGATTACAAGCGTGAGCCACCGCGCCAGGCCTTCCTCTATGTAATGTTAAAATGCTACTTAACTATTGAAATGCAAGTTTTTCACCAGCTGAATATAAAATCCCATTTCAATAAGACATTTTATTTAGACATAAAATTTCACAAGAACACAACCTGGAGCAGAATAGCTGTCTATTGAAAGAAGCAGCCAGGCGCTGTGGCTCATACTTGAAATCCCAGCACTTTGGGAGGCCGAGGCAGGCAGATCACTTGAGGTCAGGAGCTCGAGAGCAGCCTGGCCAACATGGTGAGACCCCAGCTCTACTAAAAATACAAAACTAACCCGGCATGATGGTGGATGCCTGTAGTCCCCGCTACTTAGGAGGCTAAGGCACGCTTGAACCCGGGAGGCAGAGGCTGCAGTGAGCTGAGATCATCCCACTGCCCTCAAGCCTGGGCCACAGAGTGAGACTCTGTCTCAAAAAAAAAAAAAAAAGAAAGAAGAAGGAAAGAATGAAGCTGTTTAAATGTGTATCACAATAATAAACGTCTATGAAAATGTTTCTACAGGTATGCTGGTATCCTCCTGGGCATCACAAATACATTTGCCACTATTCCAGGAATGGTTGGGCCCGTCATTGCTAAAAGTCTGACCCCTGATGTAAGTAGATAATTTACTTGTAAACTGGAAAGGTTTTGGAGCTGCACATCTGTGTCAAAGTTCAGTGTATTTTAATTAAGTTTAAAATTCTAAATGTTCTTATGAAATTCTTTTTAGCAACAAAAAGCTAAATGCCTTAATGGATGGGAAAGTATATTTTCAAAGAACAGTTTTTGGATTTTAGACAAAACAATTGAACTAAGTCAAATGAAGACACTGTAGCTGAAACCACACAAGTAGATAAAAGTTGTGATATTGGCCGGGCGCAGTGGCTCATGCCTGTAATCCCAGCACTTTGGGAGGCCGAGACAGGTGGATCACGAGGTCAGGAGTTCAATACCAGCCTCACCAACATGGTGAAACCCCGTCTCTACTAAAAATACAAAAATTAGCCGGTGTGGTGGCAGGTGCCTGTAGTCCCAGCTACTCAGGAGGCTGAGGCACAAGAATCGCTCAAACCCAGGAGGCGGAGGTTGCAGTAAGCCAACATCGCCACTGCACTCCAGTCTGGCAACAGAGCAAGACTCTGTCTCAAAAAAAAAAAAAAAAAAAAAAGAATTTCAGGACATACTTACAGACTTTCTTATTACCAAATATACTGATTTCAGACATATATGTGTTCCCCACAGATAGTGTTCCTACTTCTTCTCCACATCTACCATTTCTAATTCCTTAAGTGACACGGTACCTCCCTGTTACTATTTCCTCTCACTTAATAAAAAGGAATGTTGTAGAAATGCTTTTTCTAAAGTTCTGTGTCTCAATATGGACATGTCCAAAATGTTTAACCTTGTCCTCATGGAGCAGGGTGGCAACACCAGAACCTAAGTCAGCTCACTACCATGTGTTCATTTCACTTACAGATAATGCCAACACTTCTGCTAGGGAAATATGGATTCCTGAATTACAGTCTTGTATGTTTACAAGTGTGAACTGCGCTTGATTTGGGATATGTTACAGCATTTGTTTAATGCTATTAAAAGGATATCACTGTTTTAGCTGGGTGTGGTTTGTACCTGTAGTCCCAGCTACTTAGGAGGCTAAGGCAGGTGGATGCATAAGCCCAGGGTTTTGAGGCTGCAGTGAGCTATGATCATGCCTCTGCACTCCAGCCTGGGTGAGAGCAGGAGACCCTGTCTCAAAAAAATAAAATAAATAAAAAATAAAAATAAAAAAATGAACAAAATAAAATAAGTTCCGCACTCCGTTGCCCAGTCTGAAGTACAGTGGTGCAGTCTCAGCTCACTGCAACCTCTGCCTCCCAAGTTCAAGCAATTCTCCTGCCTCAGCCTCCTGAGTAGCTGGGACTACAGGCACCCACCACCATGCCCTGCTAATTTTTGTTTTTTGTTTGCGTGTGTGTGTGTGTGCTTTGTTTTTTTGTTTTTTTTTTGAGACGGAGTTTCGCTCTTATTGCTCAGGCTGGAGTACAATGGCGCGATCTCAGCTCACCACAACCTCTGCCTCCCGGGTTCCGGCAATTTTCCTGCCTCAGCCTCCCGAATAGCTGGGATTACAGGCATGTGCCACCACGCCCAGCTAATTTTGTATTTTTAATAGAGACGGAGCTTCTCCATGTTGGTCAGGCTGGTTTGGAACTCCCGACCTCAGGTGATCCACCCATCTCGGCCTCCCAAAGTGCTGGGATTACAGGAGTGAGCCACTGCACCCGGCCAAATAAAACTCTAAAGTATATTATTTTAAAAAAGGAAAAGCACACACTTCCCTTCACAATAGTAATTTCTTTCTTTCTTTTTTTTTTTTTTTTTTTTTTGAGATGAAGTCTCACTCGTCCCCCAGGTTGGAGTGCAGTGGCGTGATCTCAGCTCACTGCAACCTCAGCCTCCCAGGTTCAAACGATTCTCCTGCCTCAGCCTCCCAAGTAGCTAGGACTACAGGCACATGCCACCACACCCGGCTAATTTTTGTATTTTTAGTACAGATGGGGTTTCACCATGTTGGCCAGGCTGGTCTAGAACTTCTGACCTCAAATGATCCACCCGCCTGAGCCTCCCAAAGTGCTGGGATATCAGGCATGAGCCACCGTGCCCAGCCTGTAATTTTTTACTTTGAGCACTGCCTCAAAAACTTTGTGGAATGAGTCAGCATATAAATAAATAATGCAATAATTAAAATTCAAAGTGTGTCTGAGGTTCAATGTTGTTATAAACAAAACAGTATTCTCTAAAAACTGGTGGAATTTTTGTTAAAAAACAAACTAGGAGCTGTGTGAGACTTGTAATACAATGATTGATTTTAAGTTCACTCATTGCCTTCAGATAACACTGAAGTATTATTTTATCCCAGAGACCACACAGGGCAGCTTTGTCTTAGTAATCCTAAGAAGCTGTTTCAAACATTTCTTTCTGGTATAAGATGTAATTATTGACTGATTCCTCAGCAGAATTTAAGATGAGTATCTAAGATTTTTTTTCACTAAAATGCATTCATCTCAGACAAGTATAACCACCACAGGGTGTTTCTTTCTTCATGTTTCTCCCTTTTTCCCAAATAAATGACCTCATACTGGCTTCCCAGTGCCTTCTCTTTCACTTCCTCATTGCTAGTTCTACTGCTTGTTTGTTTGGGTTTTTTGTTTGTTTGTTTGTTTGTTTTTTGAGACAGGGTCTCCATCGCCCAGGCTAGAGTGCAGTAGCGCAATCATGGCTCACTGCAGCCTCAACCTCCCCAGGCTCAGGTGATCTTCCTACCTCAGCCCCCCAAGTAGCTGGACTACAGATGTACACTACCATGTCCAGCTAATTTTTCTACTTCTTGTAGAGATGGGGTTTCACCACCTTGCCCAGGCTGGTCTCAAACTCTGGGGCTCAAGGTATCCACCTACCTCGGCCTCCCAAAGTGCTGGGATTATAGGCATGAGCCACCATGCCTGGCCTGCTTGGTTTGTTTTTTTTTGTTTTGTTTTGTTTTGTTTTGTTTTGTTTTTGAGACGGAGTCTCACTCTGTTGCCCAGGCTGGAGTGCAGTGGCACGATCTTGGCTCACTGCAAACTCCGCCTCCCGGGTTCACGCCATTCTCCTGCCTCAGCCTCCCAAGTAGCTGGGATTACAGGTGCCCACCACCACGCCTGGCTAATTTTTTGTCTTTTTAGTAGAGACGGGGTTTCACCTTGTTAGCCAGGACGGTCTCCATCTCCTGACCTCGTGATCCACCCACCACGGCCTCCCAAAGTGCTGGGATTACAGGCGTAAACCACCACGCCTGGCCTGGTTTATTTATTTATTTATTTTTGAGACGGAGTTTCACTCTTGTTCCCCAGGCTGGAGTGCAATGGCATGATCTCAGCTCACTGCAACCTCCGCCTCCCAGGTTCAAGCAATTCTCCTGCCTCAGCCTCCCGAGTAGCTGGGATTACAGGAGCCTGCCACCACGCCCAGCTAATTTTTGTATTTTTAGTAGGGACAGGGTCTCGCCATGTTGGCCAGGCTGGTCTTGAACTCCTGACCTCGGGTGATCCACCCACCTCAGCCTCCCAAAGTGCCGGCATTACAAGCATGAGCCACCACGCCCAACCAGTTTTTTGTTTTTTTTGTTTTTTTTTGAGAGGGAGTCTTGCTCTGTTGCCCAAGCTGGAGTGCAGTGGAGCGATCTCAGCCTCACTGCAAGCTCCACCTCCCAGGTTCACACCATTCTCCTGCCTCAGCCTCCCGAGTAGCTGGGACTACAGGCGCCGGCCACCACGCCCGGCTAATTTTTTATATTTTTAGTAAAGACGGGGTTTCACCATGTTAGCCAGGATGGTCTCGATCTCCTGACCTTGTGATCCGCCCGCCTCGGCCTCCCAAAGTGCTGGGATTACAGGCGTGATCCACCACGCCCGGCCGTGTGTTTCTTATTTAATGCTGCAAATATAGTCACCACTCTGGTTAGAGTGAAATTGAAAAAATCCAAAAAATGGTTGTTAAAGGTAGTCCAATGACCCAGAAATTTAGATAACTGTCTGATATTTTTATGCCACAGGGTTATACACTGAACAGTTGTCTTACTGACAGATCCCATGTTATATCCTGCTTTGTATGCCATTCAAGATCTTTTATACTTGCCAGGCCTCTCTCTGATGTCACAGATCCTCAAAGCTGAACTTGAGTTCATCTTAACAGTATTTACTTGATCCACCTGACACCTTTCACCTGAGAACCCGGGAGACCGTGCACAGGCATAAGACTTTCTTAGTGTTAGTTAGTGTTAGGCATGATTCAGGGACATGCCAGTACACTTTTTATTGAAGTATATCTATCTATCTTCAGTAAACTTTTTATTGAAGTATAACTTTTTTTAAATGCACAAATCCAGGCCAGGCGTGGTGGCTCACACCTGTAGTACCGTCACTGCGGGAGGCTGAGGCAAGTGGATCACTTGAGCCCAGGAGTTCAAGACCAGCCTGGGAAACATGGCGAAACCCCATCTCTACTAAAAAAAATATATGTATATGTATATGTATATATACGTATATATATACATATATATATACACACAAAGAAAATTAGCCAGGCATGGTAGCATGCACCTCTAATCCCAGCTCCTTGGAAGGCTGAGTTGGGAGGATTGCCTCAGCCCAGAAAGTGGAGGCTGCAGTGAGCCGAGATTGCACCACTGCACTCCAGCCTGGGTGACAGAGTGAGACTCTGTCTCAAAAATAAAAACAAAAATAAATAAATGCACAAATCTAAAGTGTGCAGCTAGATGAATTTCCACAAAGTTAATACATCTGTGTAACCAGCACCCAATCAAGAAACAGAATATTACCTCCCTCAGTAAGACCCCAGGTACCACTTCCTCCTATTTTTCCTTCACCCTCACCAAGTGGAACCACTCTCCCAACTTTTAACCCCATAGATTAGTATGGTCTGACTTTGGGCTTTATATAAATGGAATAATTTAGTATGTACCTTTTTTTTCTGGCTTCTTTTGCTTCATATTTTGTTTGTGAGCTGTATTTATGTTGTAGCCCATTCTCATTGCTGTATTGTATTACGTTGAACAAATATACCACTATCCTACTGCTGGTGGACATTTGGGTTGTTTCAAGGATGAGGCTTTTATGAATAATGTGGCTGTTTTAACACTCTTGTGACACTATCTTTTTAATGAAGTGAACTACACACAAAATTTTATTTCACTTGCATTTTTTGTCTTTCTTTATAGAACACTGTTGGAGAATGGCAAACCGTGTTCTATATTGCTGCTGCTATTAATGTTTTTGGTGCCATTTTCTTTACACTATTTGCCAAAGGTGAAGTACAAAACTGGGCTCTCAATGATCACCATGGACACAGACACTGAAGGAACCAATAAATAATCCTGCCTCTATTAATGTATTTTTATTTATCATGTAACCTCAAAGTGCCTTCTGTATTGTGTAAGCATTCTATGTCTTTTTTAAATTGTACTTGTATTAGATTTTTAAGGCCTATAATCATGAAATATCACTAGTTGCCAGAATAATAAAATGAACTGTGTTTAATTATGAATAATATATATGCTAGGACTTCTACTTTAGATTCACATACCTGCCTGCAAGTCGGGCAACATGAAGTAGGACAGTTCTGTTGATTTTTTAGGGCCATACTAAAGGGAATGAGCTGAAACAGACCTCCTAATACCTTTGCTTAATTAAACTAGATGATAATTCTCAGGTACTGATAAACACCTGTTGTTGTTCACTTTCCTCATAAAAATTGTCAGCTCTCTCTGACACTTAGACCTCAAACTTTAGCATCTCTATGGAGCTGCCATCCACTGTATAATTTGGCCTGGCAACTGGACTGAGGGGAGTGTGTCCAGGCAGCTGCCAAGCACTCCCTCCCTGGCTTCAGGGTCAGAGTGCCCAGCGTTTATCAGAGGCAGCATCCAAGCCCAGAGCCAGTGTCGACTCTTTGGCTGTTGCCTTTCCTCTGAGGGGCTATTAATGTGTAGATAAAGCCCTGAGTAGGCAAGAGCAGTGAGATCCACTGCTGTGGTCTTGATACATCCTCAAACTTTCCCTTCCCAGCACAGAGGAATATCGGCTGGCATGCAACCTGCAAAAGAAAAATGTGAAGTGGCCGGGCGCGGTGGCTCATGCCTGTAATCCCAGCACTTTGGGGGGCTGAGGTGGGCGAATCATGAGATCAGGAGTTCGAGACCAGCCTGGCCAGCATGGTGAAACCCCATCTCTACTAAAAATACAAAAAATTAGCTGGGTGTGGTGACGGGCGCCTGTAATCCCAGATACTCAGGAGGCTGAGGTAGGAGAATCACTTGAACCCGGGAGGTGGAGGTTGCAGTGAACCAAGATCACACCACTGCACTCCAGCCTGGGCGATGGAGCGAGACTCCAACTCAAAAAAAAAAAAAGAAAAAAGAAAGAAAAGTGCGATGCCCAGTCAATCACAAATAAGATCATCCTGGTTTAAATCTACTCCACATGGATCACAGTATAAATTTCTATGTGCTGTGTTTTGTTCGTTTGTATTTTGTAGAGATGGGGTCTCGTTTTGTCGCCCAGGCTGGTTTTGAACTCCTGGCTTCAAGCGATCCTCCTGTCTCGACCTCACAAAGTGTTGAGACTACAGGCATGAGCCACTGTGCCCAGCCTGTTCTATGTTTTTAAGCTACACGAGAATTTTTTTTTTATTAATTCTCACTGTTTGTTCAGTCTGTCTTCATCTAAGTTTGTGTTGCAGTTTAAAGTTAAAGTGACTTTTAAAGGCCACATCACCTGAGACTAGGGTAATCATCTTTACTTCTGGTTCCTGAAATCATATTTTTCCAGTGGACCATCCTCCAGTGGCTGTGGTTGTTGAGCATGCTTTCAGAACACCTATGTGGCTTAAAACTTAGTTTATGTTTTGTGTTCAACACTACGTGTAATATTTTAAAACTGTTTAATGTGATGTGAATACATTTATGTACATTTATTTTTTAATTTGTAAATAGCTTTAAATTGCTATGGCAATGTTTCTTTTATAAATCATCAAAATAAACCTTTGTGAATTGATTTTTGGATCTGACAGTTCTGTGATGTTTCCTAGTGTCCACAGTGACTCTTTGACATCTTTTCTGCATCCTGCTCGAGCCATCGTCTTCTCTACACACATTTCTGCTACCATAAAGCCGAGGAACTTGGGCCTCCTAAGGGATACAGCATCAGAAATCTCTGTTGCCATCAACCTGCCCTTCCTAGCTCTGAATAGAGTCAGTCCTTCTTGCTATAGCATATGCCCACACTACACTGATTCTCTCTCTCCCACCTCCTCTAAGGACTTGCTTCAGTAATTCTTCTTTTTTTAAATAATTGAGACAGGGTCTTGCTTTGTTGCCCAAGCTGAGCTCAAGCGATCCTCCTGCCTCAGCCTCCCAAGTAGCTGGCACTACACAGGCATGTGCTATCACGCCCAGTGAGGAGCTCCTCTTTCATTTACTTCTTCAGTCTCTCCCCTTATTCTTTTCCTTCTATCTCAGAGATACACACGTCTTCTCTAGTCCTTAAATAAAAATACAGAAGTCTCCTGGAGACATTAAATCACAAGTGTACAGAATATCTCTAAGATAATACTCAAGAAACTGGAAAACAGTGTGTGATTTTATAGATAGATATAGATACAGATATAGATTTTCATCCATGGTTCGAGGCTCATAACTCCCGTAGCTCTTGTTATGTTGAGCGCCTTTAGCCCTTAGAAGTAGCCTCAGGAAACAGAATCTTTCTGATCCTCTCCTGTCCTCCTTTCACCTGCTGCTTTTTCTCCCAAGGCAGGAATCTTCCCCCACCTTTCTGTCTTGGAACTGGTCATAAAGAAATTCTGTGGCTGGGGAGGTGGCTCACACCTGTAATCCCAGCGCTTTGGGAGGCTGAGGCAGGCGGATCACAAGGTCAGGAGTTCGAGACCAGCCTGGACAATATGGTGAAACCCCGTCCCTACTAAAAATACAAAAATGAGCCAGGTGTGGTGGCGGGCGTCTGTAGTCCCAGCTACTCGGGAGGCTGAGGCAGGAGAATCACTTGAACCCGGGAGGTGGAGGTTACAGTGAGCCGAGATTGCACCACTGCACTCCAGACTGGGTGACAGAGTGAGACTCCGTCTCAAAAAAAAAAAAAAAAAATTATGTGGCCTACCTTGTTGGACTGTAGGTCATAAGACCCCACGCCCACGTTTAAGAAGAGGTCCTCTCCATACCCTGGAGGAAGGAATGCTGCACAGAGAGGCCAAGAAGAATCTGGACAGGACTTGCTGGGTTTCCCTCTGAGTCTATTAGTGTTAGATCACACCCTTTCTGTCCAATCACATTTCTACATGGTTGTTATTCATGACTATCCAATGAAGTCTCCATAAAAGGCCTAATAAGACAGGGTTTGGGGAGCCTACTGATAGCTGAACACATGGAGGTTCCTGGAGGGTGGCACGCCCAGAGAGGGCATGGAAGTTCCTCATCCCTTTCCCCAGACATTGCCCTGTGCATCTCTTCATCTGTGTCCTTTGTAATATCCTTTATAGTAAATGATAAACATAAGTGTTTCCCTGAGTTCTTCGAACCACTCTAGCAAATCGATTGAACCAAAAGAGGCAGTTGTGAAAACCTCAACTTGAAGCCAGCAGGTCACAAGTTCCAGAAGCCTAGACTTGGGACTGGTGTCTCCAGTGGTGGGCAATCTTGGGGACTGGGCCTTCAACCTGTGGAATCTGATGCTACCTCCAGGTAGACAGTGTCAGTACTGAATTGGGAGACACCCAGCCGGTGTCTGTTGCAGAACTGATTGCTTAGTTGGTGTGTGAGGAAAAACCCACACCCTTTTAATCACAGAAGTCTTCTGTGTTTATTGTTGTTGAATGAGAGATAAGAAAAAAACACATTTGGGCCAGGCGCGGTGGCTCACGCCTGTAATCCCAGCACTTTGGGAGGCCGAGGCGGGCAGATCACAAGGTCAGGAGATCGAGACCATCCTGGCTAACACAGTGAAACCCCACCTCTACTGAAAATACAAAAAAATTAGCCGGGCATGGTGGCAGGTGCCTGTAGTCCCAGCTACTCCGGAGGCTGAGGCAGGAGAATGGCGTGAAGCCGGGAGGCGGAGCTTGCAGTGCGCTGAGATCGCGCCACTGCACTCCAGCCTGAGCGACAGAGTGAGACTCCGTCTCAAAAAAAAAAAGAAAAAGAAAAAAAAACACATTTGGCCCGCCATGGTGGCTCACGCCTGTAATCCCAGCACTTTGGAAGGCTGAGGCAGGCAGATCACCTGAGATCAGAAGTTCGAGACCAGCCTGACCAACATGGAGAAACCCTGTCTCTACTAAAAAATACAAAATTAGCCGGGCATGGTGGCACATGCCTGTAATCCCAGCTACACGGGAGGCTGAGGCAGGAGAATCGCTTGAACCCAGGAGGCAGAGGTTGCGGTGAGCCAAGATCACGCAATTGCACTCCAGCCTGGGCAACAAGAGCGAACCTCAGTCTCAAAAAAAAAAACAAAACAAAAAAAAAAAAAACACAGTGTGAGTAGATTTTTCCACAAACAACGGTTACCTCTATAGAGATAAAATCAGCAACTAGGGATAGGAAGGACAATTAATTTTCACTTTACCAAATGTGGCAGTATGACCTATTCAAATAAATATATTGTTTCATTTATTTATTTATTTTCAGACGGACACTTGCTCTGTTGCCCAGGCTGGAGTGCAGTGGCGCGATCCCTGCTCACTGCGACCTCCACCTCCCAGGTTCAGCGATTCCCCTGCCTCAGCCTCCTGAGTAGCTGGGACTAAAGGCATGCGCCCCCATACCTGGCTAATTTTTGTATTTTTAGTAGAGATGGGGTTTCACCATGTTGGCCAGGCTGGTCTACGAACTCCTGACCTCGTGATTTGCCCGCCTCAGCCTCCCAAAGTGCTGGGATTGCCGTGCCTGGCCAAATATATTGTTTTAAAAACAAAAGACCTGTTGCCCAAGCTGTAATGTAATCACCGCTAGGTTTTCTTTTTTTTTTTTTTCTTTTTTTTTTTTTTTTGAGACGGAGTCTCGCTCTGTCGCGCAGGCTGGAGTGCAGTGGCGCGATCTCAGCTCACTGCAAGCTCTGCCTCCCAGGTTCACGCCATTCTCCTGCCTCAGCCTCCCGAGTAGCTGGGACTACAGGCGCCCACCACCACGCTCGGCTAATTTTTTGTATTTTTAGTAGAGACGGGGTTTCACTGTGTTAGCCAGGATGGTCTCGATCTCCTGACCTTGTGATCCGCCCACCTCGGCCTCCCAAAGTGCTGGGATTACAGGCGTGAGCCACCGCGCCTGGCACCGCTAGGTTTTCAACTACCTGCTGGACATCCCCAACTGGCTATCCTTCCTTGCACCTGAGACTATTTAAATCCAACCTCACTCCCCCACCCCCATTCTAAATAAAACTGGCTGTTCCTGCCACCTTCATATTTCTCTTAAAAGTACATTTCCCCAGTCACTTAGGCTTGGCCCAAAGTCATTTTTGTTCCTCCTCCCTAGCCTCCCACCAAACCCCCTACTCTGTGCCAAAACAACCACCTGCTGACCGGGCACAGTGGCTCACACCTGTAATCCCAGCACTTTGGGAAGCCAAGGCGGGCGAATTGCCTGAGGTCAAGAGTTCCAGACCAGCCTGGCTAACATGGTGAAACCCATTCTCTACTAAAAATACAAAAAAATTAGCCGGGCATGGTGGCACCCGCCTTTAGTCCTACAAAATACAAAAAATTAGCTGGACATGGTGGTGCAGACCTGTAGTTCCCAGCTACTCGGGAGGCTGAGGCAGGAGAATCTCTTCCACCCGGGAGATGGAGGTTGCAGTAAGCCGAGATCGCACCACTGCCCTCCAGCCTGGGCGACAGAAGGGGACCCCGTCAAAAAAAAAAAACAAAAAAAACAAAAAAAAAACACCTGGCTCTTCCATTTCAGTTTTTTCATGTCTCTGGAATTTTTTGTTTGTTTTGAAACAGAGTATCACTCTGTCACCCAGGCTGGGGGGCGTGGCATGATCACAGCTCACTGCAGCCTCTACCCCACAGGCTCAAGAGATCCTCCCACTTCAGCCTCCAGACTAGCTGGTACTACAGGTCTGCACCACCATGCCCAGCTAATTTTTGTATTTTGTAGAGATGGGGTTTCACTATGTTGTCCAGTCTAGTCTCCTGGGTTCAAGTGATCCTCCCGCCTCAGCCTTTCAAAGTGCTGGGATTACAGGTGTAAGCCCATGTCCGGCCTGGGATTTTTTTTTTCTTAATTCTTCTTCCAGGCCAGGCACAGTGCCTCACACCTGAAATCCCAGTACTTTGGAAGGTCAAGGTGGATAGATGGCTTGAGCCCGGGAGTTTGAGACCAGCTTGGGCAACATGGTGAAACCTGGTCTCTACAAAAAATACAAAAAATTGGCTGGGCATGGTGGTGCATACCTGTAGCCCCAGTTATTCAGGAGGCTGAGTTGAGAGAATCACTTGAGCCCAGGAGATCGAGGCTGCAGTGAGCTGAGATCTCACTGCACTCCAGACTGAGTGACAGAGCGAAAGTCTTTCTCAACAACAACAACAAAAAAAAACCCACTGTCATCTCCTAGGTAAGAGTCTAGTGGCTTTTGTTTACACCTAGAGTAGAAAAGTTAAGTGGTATCACTGCCTTTAGTCTTGCCCTCTTCTATCCCAGCTTCCCACCAGTGTTGAGTTCATTGTCCCAATACAACTAATCTCTCTGATTAAGGTGCTCCCCCATGGTGAGCCCCATGGCTTCCCTGGGCCTACCCAGTAAACTCTCCCACCCAGCAGCTGTGCCCTCCTCACCCCTAGGTTCAGCCTACTCTACCCTTATCTTATGGTGGGAGCCATGCCTTGTTGCAGCGATCTGGCTGCTTCACTTCCCCATGCCTTCTCTCCATCTTCCCTTTCCTCTTCATACCTTTATTAATTTCCTTCCCTGGGTCTGGAAGGTCTCTCCTCAACCTTGCCACTTCCTTCATGACCCCTAATTTCTTCCACCCTCCCTGATCTAGATGTGGTGTCTCCCTTTAACCTACCAAAGTGCCACATTATTTATTTATTTTGGGGTTTCCCTTTATTTTAAACTCAAGGATTTAGGCTCAATTATGTGGAAGAGAGAATTTCTTCATTCATTCAGCGAATACTAAGTATCTACCCTTCGCTAGGCAACAAGGATACAAAGATGCATCTGACACAGCCCTTTCCCTCCCTGGAGCTCCTTCTGACTCCTTGACTCCTTGATCCCCTTCCTCCTTTTTTTTTTTTTTTTTTTTTTTTTTTTTTGGAGACAGCGTCTTGCTCTGTTGCCCAGGCTGTAGTGCAGTGGTGTAATCTCCACTCACTGCAACCTCTGCCTCCCAGGTTCAAGAAATTCTCCTGCCTCAGCCTCCCGAATAGCTGGGACCACAGGTCCATGCCGCCACATCCAGCTAATTTTTTGTATTTTTAGTAGAGACTAAAATACTAAATTTTTAGTAGAGCCTGTTGCCCAGGCTGGCCTCGAACCCCTGAGCTCAGGCAATCCGCCAGCCTCAGCCTCCCGTGAGCCACTGCACCCGGCCCTCTTTCTTTATAATACTTATGAACACATGTCTGTGTCTGTCCCAGGAATAGATTCATCACAAACATCTTGAAAGCAGGGTTCATTCCATTCATCTCAGCATGGTCTCACTCATAACAACATGTGCTTAGTTCACTTAGGATGCTTATTAAATAACAACCCTTTAGTTAAATAGACTAAAAATTGATATTTTTGACCAGGCACAAAGGCTCACACCTGTTATCCCAACACTTTATGAGGCTGAGGGCAGGAGGATTGCTTGAGCCCAGGAATTCAATACCAGACTGCACAACAAGGCAAGACCCCATCTCTACAAAAAATTTTCTAAAAACTTAGCCAGGTGTGCTGGCACAGACCTGTGGTCCCAGCTACTCAGGAGGCTGAGGTGGGAGGATCACTTGAGCCCAGGAGGTTGAGGCCACAGTTAGCCATGTTCACACCAAGCCACTCCAGCCTGGGCAAGAGAGCAAGACCCTGTCTCAAAAAATAATAAATAAATACATAATTTTTTTTTTGAGATGGAGTTTCGCTTTTGTTGCCCATACTGGAGTACAGTGGCACGATCTTGGCTCACTGCAACCTCCACCTCCCGGGTTCAAGCGATTCTCCTGCTTCAGCTTCCCAAATAGCTGGGATTACAGGTGCCTGCCACCATGCCCGGCTACTTTTTGTATTTTTAGTTGAGATGAGGCTTACCATGTTGGCCAAGCTGGTCTCGAACTCCTGACCTCAGGTGATCCGCCCACAAAGGCCTCCCAAAGTGCTGGGATTACAGGCGTGAGCCGCAGCACCTGGCCAATAAATAGAAATTTTTGATCTCATATATTGTTTTTTTCATGTTTTCTGCTGACCCAAAAAATTAAATAAATGTGCCGACTGCTTTTCAATTTTTTTTTTCAATAAGGCTCCAGGTCAACAGTAGTGCAAGCTTTTAATGAATAAATATGCTAACATCAAAATAAGTTATAAATGGTAATTATTAGCAAATAGTTTTGAAAGTATTTGAGAGTAGCTTAGTTTTGTATATGCAAAATACTTCTCCCAGTTATTCAACAAGTATTTACTGAGCATCCACTATGTACCAGGCATTGCTTTTTGCACGACGACATGGAAGTGGAAAAAAAAAAAAGAAATAAGCCAAGTCCCTTTTCTCCTGCAGCTCACATTTTTATTTATCAAGCGTTTTTCTTTATAAGCTCCAGCCTTCAAAACCTCTCATGTAAAAGCATTATTATCCACCCAACAAGCAAATCCAATGGGAAAGAAGCGTGCCAACTGAACTTGAGAGTCCAGTTTATGAAAGAACTTGAGACAAACGCTGAAGACAGCAGTTTGTATTAGCCATGGTAATGTCTTTCTTACTTCAGCCTTTGTTTCGTTTTCAGGAAATCAGAAATAGAGATATCTGAGTTTAGACTTTGTTGCAGAGTAGATTATCTTATCTCCCCTCTGGATGTTCAAAATAAAATTCCCCCAAATATTGGGACCAAAGCTATCACAAAAACAAAACAAACAAAAAAAAAGCCAGCCATGGTGGTGCACGCCTGTGGTCTCAGCTACTCAGGAGGTTGAGGTGAGAGGATAGCTTGAGCCCAAGTGATCAAGGCTTCAGTGAGCCAAGATCATACCACTGCCCTCCAGCCTGGGTGACAGAGCCAGACGCTGTCTCACAAAAAAGAAAAGAGAGAGAGAGAAATTCCCCCAAACAGAAAAAGACTGATGTAATATTTAAATTTGAAGGCAGGAAGACCACTATAGGAAATGGCCTGGTTCCTCTCAGTAAAAGCATATTACTGCCTCAGAAGAAGAGACATGGGGTAAATGTTTAATTTCAGTTAAAGAATAAATTATCTTTCTCATAGACATGTAAATTAAGATGGATCACAAAGCCTTTTCAGATGCCTCTGCCTTTTAGAGCAACCATAAGCAGAAAAGCCAATTATAAAAGTTTTTACTCTCAAAGGATAATATAGAAAATTCTTTCTAGGAGCTGTGCAAAGGAAAGCTGTGAGCATAAGCAATACTGAAAAGAAATGAAATGTAAGGAATTTTCTGCCCCCTTTTCTTTTGTGCCTGGAGGAGGAAGAACACTAGTAATTTTCCAAGTGCCTGTTTACTTTCACTTTATCTTGATGTTGGGGGAGGCGGAAACTTAGAAGTGTTACATCACTGCCAGTCCTGTGCTTGAGTGAGAAGCCACTTTTGCCCAACTGAGCTAAAAAACTATTGAAACTATCAGTTTCCTCATACACATTCTCAGTCCATAATCGTCTAGACTTTGGTAGAGGGGTAGGAATATATATATATATAGTATTAAATCTTTTTCTTAAGCACTCTCACTGTCAGAAACAACTGAAATACGCTAACATGTCCAACAGTGTTATCACCTCTCCGATCAAGTGTGCATCCTGGTCCCAATCATGCTTTAGAGCACTACAAATAGCCCCTTGTGTTAAGCACGTTTTATAGCCTTCACTCTACAGTCTGAAACTTGAACTTTCCCCAGAAGTTTTGTTGATATTAAAAGTGATCTGGAAAGGATAAAGAGTCTGATCTTTTTAATGCTTAAGAATTGTTTTGGGCTGGGCATGGTGGCTCATGCTTATAGTCCCAGCACTTTGGGAGACCAAGGCGGGAGAATCATTAAGATCAGGAGTTTGAGATCAGCCGGACCAACATAGTGAAACCCCGTCTCTACTAAAAATACAAAAATTAGCTGGGCATGGTGGCGTGAGCCTGTAGTCCTAGCTACTCAGGAGGCTGAGGCAGGAGAATCACTTGAACTCGGGAGGTGGAGGTTGCAGGGAGCCGAGATCACACCACTGTATTCCAGCCTGGGCAATAGAGCAAGACTCCATCTCAGAAAAAAAAAAAAAGAACTGTTTTGTATGAAGTAATGAATGCTGTTAGAGGAAATTCAAGTCTGTATATTGAATAAATCACCCATATAAGATCTAATTTTTTTTTTTTTTTTTGAGACAGAGTCTCGCTCTGTCACCCAGGCTGGAATGCAGTGGCACGATCTCAGCTCACTGCAACCTTGGCCTCCTGGGTTCAAGCAATTCTCTGCCTCAGCCTCCCCAGTATCTGGGATTACAGGCGCCCACCACCATACCTTGCTAATTTTTTGTATTTTTATTTATTTATTTATTTTTCTTTTTTTTTTGAGACAGAGTCTTGCTCTGTTGCCCAGGCTGGAGTGCAGTGGTGCCATCTCGGCTCACTGCAAGCTCCGCCTCCCGGGTTCATGCCATTCTCCTGCCTCAGCCTCCCGAGTAGCTGGGACTACAGGTGCCCACCACCACGCCTGGCTAATTTTTTTGTATTTTTAGTAGAGACGGGGTTTCACCGTGTTAGCCAGGATGGTCTCGATCTCCTGACCTCGTAATCCACCCGCCTCGGCCTCCCAAAGTGCTGGGATTACAGGCGTGAGCCACCGCGCCCAGCCTGTATTTTTAGTAGAGACCGGGTTTCACCATCTTGGCCAGGTTATTCTTCAACTCCTGAACTCATGATCCATCCACCTCGGCCTCTCAAAGTGCTGGGATTACAGACGTGAGCCACTGCGCCCGGCCTACAATATCTATTATAATGCACTTCTCTTTTTTTTTTTTTTTTTTTTAACACTAAGAAGATATTTCAGGCTGGGCGTGGTGGCTCCCATCTGTAACATCTGCAATCCTAGCATTTTGGGAGGCTGACACTTAAGCCTAGGAGTTCAAGACCAGCCTGGGCAACATAGTGAGACCCTCTCCTCTATAAAACAATAAAATAAAACAAAGAAAAGAAAGAAAAAATGTGTAAAGAAAAAAAAAAAGAAGGCGGCCAGACACAGTGGCTCACGCCTGTAATCCCAGCACTTAGGGAGGCCAAGGCAGGTGGATCACCTGAGGTCAGGAGTTCGAACCCAGCCTGGCCAACATGGTGAAACCCTGTCTCTACTAAAAATACAAAAATTAGCCGGGCATAGTGGTGGGCGCCTGTAATCCCAGCTACTAGGGAGGCTGAGTCAGGAGAATTGCTTGAACCCGGGAGATGGAGGTTGCAGTGAGCCGAGGTGGCGCCACTGCACTCCAGCCTGGGCTACAAGAACAAAACTCCGTCTCAAAAAATAAAAAAGAAAAGAAAAGGAAAGGAAAGGAGAAAAGAAATGCACACTAAACTATAATGAAATATTACTTTAGATCCATCAGATTGGCAAAAATTAGAAAATATGGCTGGGCATGGTGGCTCACGCCTATAATCCAGCACTTTGGAAGGCCGAGGCAGGCGATCACCTGAGGTCAGGAGCTCGAGACTCAGCCTGGCCAATACGGCAAAACCCGTCTCTACTAAAAATACCAGAAAAAAAAAAAAAAAGCTGGGTGTAGTGGTGGTCGCCTGTAATCCCAGCTACTAGGGAGGCTGAGGCAGGTGAATCGCTTGAACCCAGGAGGCTGAGGTTGCAGTAAGCCAGTATCACGCCATTGCACTCCAGCCTGGGCAACAGGAGCGAAATTCCATCTAAAAAAAAAATTATAAAACCTGATGCTAAGTGTTGGCAAAGGATGTGGGAAGACAAAAATTCTTGTCCACAAAGGGAGTGAGTGTGGGATATAAACTGGCAAACCCATTCCAGAAAGCAAAATGTTTGTATTTGAATTAAATAAAAATGTGTCCTTTGGCCCTGTATATATGCCCCACATCTGGGTATATGTCCCAGAGTGATTTGCTGAAGTCCCTAAGAAAGCATATACTCCACACTGTTTATTGTGACAGAGTTGGAGGCAACCCAGGTGTCCATGATTAGGGAAATATAAGTTAAATCTGGTGGATGTTTATTATGGAATAATATAATTCAGGACCATATAGAGACCTCAAAAATGTTGAGTAGGCCAGGCGCGGTGGCTCACGCCTGAAATCCCAGCACTTTGGGAGGCTGAGGCAGGCAGATCACCTGAGGTCAGGAGTTTGAAACCAGCCTGGCCAAGATGGTGAAACCCGGTCTCTACTAAAAATACAAAATTAGCGAGGCGTGGTGGCACATGCCTGTAATCCCAGCTACTCGGGAGGCTGCGATGGGAGAATCACTTGAACCCAGGAGGTGGAGGTTGCAGTGAGCTGAGATTGCACCACTGCACTCCAGCCTGGGCAACACAGCAAGACTCCATCTCATAAATAAATATGTAAATAAATAAATAAAATAAAAGTGTACAAGTCAGCTGGGCATGATGGAGTGCACCTGTAGGGCTCAGCTACTCAGGAGGCTGTGGAGGGAGGATTACTTGAGCCTAGGAAACATAGCAAGACCCCATCTCTTTTTTAAAAAAGTGTACAATTTAGTGACTTTTTAGTATATTCAGGGTCGTGCAACTATTAAACGTCTAATTACAGAACATGTCATCACCCTGTAAAGAAACCTCATATCCATTCACAGTCACTCTTCATTCCCTCTCTTTTCCCAGTACCAGTCAACCACTAACCTATTTTCCATCTCTACAGATATGACTATTCTGGACATTTCTTATAGAATATGTGATCTGTTATGACTGGCTTATTTCTCTTAACATGTTTTCTAGGTTCATCCTCCGGTAGCATGTATCTGTATTTCATTCCTTTTTTATTGCCAAATAATATTCCATTGAATGGATATATTATTATTTATTTGTTTTTTCATTAGTTGATGTTTCTATTTTTTGGCAGTTATGAATAACACTGCTAGAACATTCACGTACAGGTGTTTTATTCTTTTTTTTTTTTTTTTTTTTTTTTTTTTTGAGACAGGGTCTCACTCTGTTGCCCAGACTGGAGTGCAGTGGTGTGATCTTGACTCATTGCAGCCTCCACCTCCTGGGTTCAAGTGATTCTCGTACTTCAGCCTCCTGAGTAGCTGGGACTACAGGCACATGCCACCATGCCTGGCTAATTTTTGTATTTTTAGTAGAGACGGGGTTTTGCCATGTTGGCCAAGCTGGTCTCAAACTCCTGGGCTCAGGTGATCCACCTGCCTCAGCCTCTCAAAGTGCTGAGATTACAGGCATAAGCCACCACACCCAGACTAGTTGATTTTAGTATATGGTAAGAAATAGGGGTCTATTTGCTTTTTTTTTTTTTTCCTGCTGCTGTGTGAGGAGCAGGGCTAACTCATAGGCAGTGTGTCCAGAGACGGTGAGGGGTCTAGTTTCATTCTTCTGCATATGGATATCGAGTTTTCCCAGCATCATTTATTGAAGGAGGCGTCCTTTTCCTGGTGTATGTCCATGGTGCCTTTATAAAAAAATGTTGGCTGTAAATGCATGGATTTATTTCTGGGTTCTCTATTCTGTTCCATTGGTCTGTGTCTGTTTTTATACCAATACCATGCTGTTTCAGTTACTATCACTTTGTAGTATATTTTGAATCAGGTAGTGTAATACCTCCAGCTTTGTTCATTTTGCTCAGTATAGCTTTGGCTAGTTGGGGTCTTTATGGTTCCATATTAATTTTAGGGATTTTTTTCTATTTCTGTGAAGAATGTCATTGGTATTTTTATAGCAATTGCATTGCTATAGATTGCTTTGGGTCATTAAAAATAATAACAATCAGAAAAAGAATGCATTGTAAAAAACAAACACGAAAACTCAAGGTCAGCCCCAAAACTTCTGCCTGACTTTAGAACCCCAAATCTAGGGTTTCTGGCCCTTGGGCTTCAGGCTGGAGTGACCCTCCCCAATCCACCCTCAAACTTTACACCTCAGACTGGATGATAAGGTGGCTTCTGTGGCCCACAAAGTGGACCTTGTTGATATTCATGTCAGCCCACTGGCCATGCCAAATGACCCATATTTACTTGCCAATAAAAATACCAAAAAACAAAACACTGACACTCCTGAAGGATGCCATTCAGTTCACTACTTTCTCCACTCTCTTATCCCAGTGTCAATGTCCATAACTTTCACCATAAGGACTTTGTATTTTAAAAAATACGTTTTAAAGAACCGATTGTTACAGCATAAACACACACGCACATGCACACACACACACACACACACACACACACCCTGTCTGTCTTCAGAAGCTTGGAATACATTACAGATTCACTGCCCTAAAAACCACTCACAGCAGGGATCGTTTTACCCCGGACACCAAATAAATCCTCCAGATTTGAGCCACTCGGTGGCGAAACACGGACTGTGGGTATTTCCCAGTAGGGTGGGGTGCAGCAAATATTTATAGCTCTCAGGAAACTTGTGTTTGACTCATATTTTAGCTGATTCGTGAATAAGAACTATCAAAGGCTAGATTTTTTTTTTCTTTCTTTTTGGTTTAAGGAAAGAAGATGACTAGTGGAGCAACCATTTCTGCGTGACTGCAGAGAGAAAACACAAAGAAAGGAATTTAGAATGACTCAGCCCGGGCAGCGCAGCGGGTGAGGGCCTCGCGAACAATGGAAAGTCACACTGGGGCCTCAGAACCCGGGTCTACACCCTCAGCGCCAGAGGCTGCTGACCGCTGGGGGCAGCAGGGACACTAGGCAAAAAGTGACTTTCTTGTCCCTCATTTCTTGCTTTTTAGCCTAAAATGCAGAACTAGCTCTTAAGATTGAAATATAATTATGATAATTTTGTAAAACTCACAGGAGCTCTGGGACATAAAAGCAAAGGTCCGGGGCCTCATTCCCAGAGGCCAGGGTCATTTGGGCAGCAAATAACAAACGCCAGGAATCCACACATCAACTCGCCTGGGCTGGGGATGGGAGTGGGGTTGGGTAGGACTCTGAGCACGTTTTTTTAACTCACCAGAAAACTTTCTAGAAAAAAAAAAAAAAAAAAAAAAAAAAGCCCAAGGGCGCCACATGGCAAGCCTTTGCTTCCAGGCCAGGGGTAAAAGTCTTTGCTGTACCTCCAAGAGGCCAGCTTGGACCTCACAGGATAATGAATTTGCCCTTTCTGGCAGGAACAGGAACTCAGAAAAGAAATTGGCCAGAGGCCTGGTGGTTAGGAGATTGTTTCTGAAAAAATGCAATCATCTAATAGAGAATCTGTTGAGCTTAGGGTTTCTTGTGTGGGACTCAGTTACTCTCGAGGAATGTAGCAGCTGCAGCCAACATTTAAAAATCAATAGAATATATAGAATACCCTGTTTTTTTGTTGTTTGTATGTTTGCCAGTGCATGGTATAGATGTCCAGGCTGCGCCCTAAATATCTCCCAGAGGCCCTTCCAGTATCCCCAGGGAGACCAGGTCCACACCCACCCCAAGGCTGGGGCACAGCCCACATGGTTTCTGCAGGTTGCACCCAGGCTCTGCATGTCAAGTGGCACAAGATCTGGAGCACATGCCCTGCTGGGGAAGGGAGGCACCGCCTCTGGCAAATCCCCCCAGCCGGTGCCTCTCCTCCCTATTGTCCTGGCCACACTGTGCCCTGTCCAGGACAGATTCCTGCCAGCCCCACAGCCCAGGATGCCATCCAAATTGACAAGTTGCCCTCTAAATCTTCCTTCCTGCCAGGTGCAGTGGCTCAGGCCTGTAATCCTAAACTTTAGGATGCCAAGGTGGGTGGATCATCAAGAGATCAAGACCATCCTGGCCAACATGGTGAAACCCCATCTCTACTAAGAATTCCAAAATTAGCCAGGCGTGGTGGCAGGCACCTTTAATCCCAGCTACTGGGGAGGCTGAGGCAGAAGAATTGCTTGAACCCGGAGGCAAAGGTTGCAGTGAGCCGACACCACGCCATTGCACTCCAGCCTGGGTGACAGAGCGAGACTCTGTCTCAAAAAAAAGAAAAAAAAAGGAAAAAAAAAAAAGATAGCCTAATTCAGCACTACACTTTGAAAAATATCCTGTTTTGTTAAAAATGCTTAGACCTAGTAAGTGTATTTTGCTCCACTTTTGTTAAATACTTGGAGATTTATCTGTAAACGCACGCAACAATTTCTGTTGACATCAGCAAAGCAGGGTTAGCAAGTGCTGCAGGGGACGTAGAACTAGCCAGACTGACCTAACAGTGGTATTTCTTCCCACAGGATTCTCTCTGTGCATTATCTTTATACACATAGAGTTATTACTTACATAGATACAGATTTGGGGGAAAAAGATTTTTTTTCCTGACTGTGGCTTCCTAGCTGCCTTTGTGTAGTTAGCAATAGCAAACCAAATTTTTTTAAACAAACTCTTATAGTAGGTACTGTATGTGCAGACACTGTGTAGTCTTACTCTTACATATGTTAATTCAGTTAATTCTCACAACTCTATGAAGTAGGTACTACTATTATCATTCCCTTTTTTTTTTTTTTTTTGAGACGGAGTCTCGCTCTGTCACCCAGGCTGGAGTGCTGTGGCGCAATCTTGGCCCATGGCAACCTCCACCTCCCAGGTTCAAGCGATTCTCCTGCCTCAGCATCCCAAGTGGCACGCACTACCACGCTCACCTAATTTTTGTATTTTTAGTAGAGACAAGGTTTCACCATGTTGGCCAGACTGGCCTTGAACTCCTGACCTCAAATGATCCGCCTGCCTCAGCCTCCCAAAGTGCTGGGATTACAGGCATGAGCCACCTCACCTGGCCTTCATTTCCATTTTTACAGGTAGGGAAACTGAGGCAAAGAGAGGTTAAATAAATTGCCCAAAATCTCAAAACTCATAAAATCGCACAGGTGGGATTAGAACCATGCTCCAAGCACTAAATTATGCTGATCTGACCTGTGAATGCTTCCTAAGAGCCATAGGAGAGGTACAACCTGGCTTAATTAAGCTCCTTTGCTAAAGTACATTAAGATGTGTTTTACTGCTGCCTATGCCTCTAATAAATGCTCCCTTCGGGCATCCCATAATAAAGCTACCACTAAGATTCAACTTGGTTCTGTGAGGCCTTTAGCAGTGTGACCCAGTCTTCTTTCTCTCTAGCACTCAGCTTCGGCTAAACTAAAATTCAGTTTATGCTTTCCTGCCTCAGCATTTTCTCTGTGCTTTTCTCTCCACCTAGAATGCCTCCCAAGCCATCTCTCTCCACCTGACTTCTTTTATTGAAACCCCATCTACCTTCAAGGCCCAAATCAAGCTAGCATTCATTGTCACACAAGACAGAATATCTCTGAAGTCTGAAATTCTACAGCCTTTGTCTTCACCACTCACATGCCTACATATCTTATCTCCCCTACATGGTCAGCAATTTCTTTTCCCCACAACACTGAGCACAGCACATTTGCACATAAATAGTTCTCAGTGAATGTATAGTCTCTCATTGTTTGCCCTCCATCCATCCTCTCTGTTAAATATCTGTAGAGAAATATAATGCATTATTTCAAAAAGAAAATACTTCCTCCTTCTTAAAAACAAACAAACAAAAAAACATGATTTTGTTCAGGAATTTATCCCTCTCCATTTCTGGAAATAGATCCTGATTTGTCTGAGCCAGTGCTATCAAACAGAAACAGAAATCAACTTACAAATGTAATTTTATTTTATTTTATTTATTTATTTTGAGACAGAGTCTCGCTCTGTCACCGAGGCTAGAGTACAGTGGTGCAATCTCGGCTCATACTGCAACCTCTGCCTCCCAGGTTCAAGCAATTCTCCTGTCTCAGCCTCCCAAATAGCTGGGATTACAGGCGCATGCCACCAAGCCCAGAGAATTTTTGTATTTTTAGTAGAGATGGGGTTTCGCCATGTTGGCCAGGCTGGTCTCAAACTCCTGACCTCAGAGTGATCTGCCCGTCTTGGCCTCCCAAAGTGCTGGGATTACAGGCATCAGCCACCACACCCAGCCTGTAATTTAAAATTTTCTAGTAGCCACATTAAAAAATTAAAAATAGCCCAGGTATGGTGCCTCACGCCTGTAATCCCAGCTACTTGGGTGGCTGAGGCATAAGAATCGCTTGAACCCGGGAGGTGGAGGTTGCAGTGAGGCAAGATGGCACCACTGCACTCCAGCCTGGGCGACACAGAGAGACTCTGTCTCAAAAAAATAAAAAATAGGCTGGGCAAGGTGGCTCACACCTGTAATCCCAGCACTTTGGGAGGCTGAAGTGGGTGGATCACCTGAGGTCAGAAGTTCAAAACCAGCCTGACCAACATGGTGAAACCCCGTCTCTACTAAAAATACAAAAATTAGCCAGGCATGGTGGCTCACACTTGTAATCCTAGCTACTGGGGAGGCTGAGGCAGGAGAATCACTTGAACCCAGGAGGCAGAGGTTGCAGTGAGCCAAGATCATGCCACTTTACTCCAGCCTGGGCAATAGAGTGAGACTCCATCTCAAAAAAAAAAAAAGAAAATGAAATTATCGGGGAACCTGCCCCCAGTAGTCACGTAGGTTCTTTTCTATTTTCCCTAAGCGTCGGCCGGGTTGAAAAATAAAGGGACAGAGTACAGAAGAGAGAAATTTTAAAGCTGGGCGTCCGGGGGAGACATCACATGTCGGTAGGTTCCGTGATGCCCTGCAAGCTGTAAAATCAGCAAGTTTTTATTAGTGATTTTCAAAAGGGGAGGGAGTGTATGAATAGGGTGTGGGTCACAGAGATCACGTGCTTCACAAGGTAATAGAATATCACAAGGCAAATGGAGGCAGGGCGAGATCACAGGACCACAGGACCTGGGCGAAATTAAAATTGCTAATGAAGTTTCAGGCACCATTGTCATTGATAACATCTTATCAGGAGACAAGGTTTGAGAGCAGACAACCGGTCTGACCAAAAATTTATTAGGCAGGAATTTCCTCATCCTAATAAGCCTGGGAGCACTATGGGAGACTGGGGCTTATTTCATTCCTACAGTTTCTACCATAGAAGATGGCCACACCCAAGGGGGCCATTTTAGAGGCCTGCCCTCAGGGGCACATTCTCTTTCTCAGGGATGTTCCTTGCTGAGAAAAAGAATTCAGCAATATTTCTCCCATTTGCTTTTGAAAGAAGAGAAATATGGCTCTGTTCTGCCTGGCTCACCAGCGGTCAGAGTTTAAGGTTATCTCTCTTGTTCCCTGAACATTGCTGTTATCCTGTTCTTTTTTCAAGGTGCCCAGATTTCATATTGTTCAAACACACATGCTCTACAATTTGTGCAGTTAACGCAATCATCACAGTGTCCTGAGGGGACATACATCCTCCTCAGTTTACGAGATGACAGGATTAAGAGATTAAAGTAAAGACAGGCATAGGAAATCACAAGGGTATTGACTGGGGAAGTGATAAGTGTCCATGAAATCTTCACAATTTATGTTTAGAGATTGCAGTAAAGACAGGCATAAGAAATTATAAAAGTATTAATTTGGGGAACTAATAAATGTCCATGAAATCTTCACAATCCATGTTCTTCTGCCATGGCTTCAGCCGGTCCCTCTGTTCAGGGTCCCTGACTTCCCGCAACATGAAATAAAATAAAAAAATTAAAAATAGCCAAACACAATGGGTCGTGCCTGTAATTTCAACACTTAGGGAGGCAGAGGTGGGAGGATAGCTTGAGCTCAAGGGTTTGAGACCTGCCTGGGCAACATAGCAAGGCCCCATTCTCCACAAACAGGAAAAAAAAGACCCAAAAAAAAATAAACAGGTTAAATTAATTTTAATAATAAATTTTATTTAACTCAATATATCAAAAATATTATTTCAACATGGTTGTTTTTGTTGTTGGTTTTTTTTTTCTTTTTTTTTTTTTTTTGAGATGGAGTCTTGCTCTGTCGCCCAGGCTGGAGTGCAGTGGCGCAATCTTGGCTCACTGCAAGCTCCGCCTCCCGGGTTCACACCATTCTCCTGCCTCAGCCTCCCAAGTAGCTGGGACTACAGGTGCCCACCACCACACCCGGATAATTTTTTATGTTTTTAGTAGAGACAGGGTTTCACCATGTTAGCTAGGGTGGTCTCGATCTCCTGACCTCGTGATCCGCCCGCCTCAGCCTCCCAAAGTGCTGGGATTACAGGCGTGAGCCACCACGCCCAGCCTTGAGACAGGTTCTTGCTCTGTCACCCAGGCTGGAGTGTAGTGGTTCGATCTCAGCTCACTGCAACCTCCGCCTCATGGGTTCAAGCAATTCTCCTGCCTCCTGAGTAGCTGGGATTACAGACATGAACCACTACACCCAGCTAATTTTTGTATTTTTAGTAGAGACAGGGTTTTACCATGTTGGCCAGGCTGGTTTCGAACTCCTGTCCTCAAGCGATCTGCCTATCTCAGCCTCCTGAAGTGCTGGGATTACAGGCGTGAGCCAGCACACCTAGCCTTCAGCATGTAATCAATATAAAAAAATAATAAATAAGTTGGGTACAGTGGCTCACTTCTATAATCCCAGCACTTGGGAGGCCGAGGCAGGAGCATCACTTGAATTCAGGAGTTGGAGACCAGCCTAGCCAACATAGCAAGACCTTGTTTCTAAGTAAAAAATAAAAATAAAACTAATTTTTAAAAGAAAAAAACATTAAATAGATATTTTACGTGTGTGTATGTTATGAAGTTTTTGGAATTTTATCTTTTTTAATTTGAGTCCAAGTCTCGCTCTGTCGCCCAGGCTGGAGTGCAGTGGCGTGATCCCCCCTGGCTCACTGCAACCTCCGTTTCCTGGGTTCAAGCAATTATCCTGCCTCAGCCTCCTGAGTAGCTGGGACTACAGACGTGTACCACCACACCTGGCTAATTTTTATGTTTTTAGTAGAGACATGGTTTCACCATGTTGGCCAGGCTGGTTTCAAACTCCTGGGCTCAAGCCCCCCTTTGGCCTCCCAAAGTGCTGGGATTACAGGCATGAGCCACCATGCCCAGCTGAAGTTTTTGGAGTATTTTACACTTACAACTTAATTCGGACTACATTTTAAAAGCTCAATAGCCACATATGGCTAGTAGCTTCCATATTGGACAGGGCAGTTCTGAGCCCATTAGCACAACATTCCCATGGTGACAGTTATTGATCCAGGAGTGTAGGCTGGAGGCCTAAGTTGAGCTGATCAGACTGAAACAAAGGATTTATAGTCCATAATAGGAGAGGTTCTGCCTGCTGGTAGTTACAAGAGAAGCCTATAACTCTGATTGCTACTGGCAGCCTTAGTAGGAATCATCTCGGAACCATAAGGAAAAATCAGCAGCATTGGTGTTAGGATGACACCAACATTGAGGAGGAGTAGGGAGACAGAAAGTACCCTGGGTCCTGAATGACATTGCTGAGCCATTGATCAGACCGGGCCTAGAGCTCACCCTACTTCTAGTTATGAAAAATAATACATTTCCCCTTTGTTTAAGCCAGACTGAGTCAGTTTTCTGTAGCATCCAACAATATCCCAACATCAGAGCTAACCCTGGAATCCAAGTCTACAGCCTCCTACATCCAGGTTTCTTGACAAGGATGGCTCTCAAGAAAGAATTCTGACTAATTCTTTTTTTTTTTTGGAGACAGAGTCTTGCTCTGTGGCCCAGCCTGGAGTGCAGTGGCACAATCTCAGCTCACTGCAACCTCTGTCTCCTGGGTTCAAGCAATTCTCCTGCCTCAGCCTCCCGAGTAGCTGGGATTACAGGTGCACACCACCACACACAGCTAATTTTTTCTATTTTTAGTAGAGATGGGTTTTCACCAAGTTGGCCAGGCTGGTCTCGAACTCTTGACCTTAGATGATCTACCCACCTCAGCCTCCCAAAGTGCTGGGATTATAGGCATAAGCCACCATGCCCAGCCGAATTTTGGCTAATTCTTTTGGATCCCTCTTTGATTCTTTCTGTGGCACAGTAGTGGTAACTGCCAATGAATTGGAAGTAAAGATCCCTACAGATGCTAGTGCTTGTGAAGTCCTCACCTAACAGGTGGGTCCTCACAGCTGCCGATGTCAGCCTGAGAGGTGACAGCGTTCTGGCAGTCCTCACAGCCCTCGCTCGCTCTCAGCGCCTCCTCTGCCTGGGCTCCCACTTTGGCGGCACTTGAGGAGTCCTTCAGCCCACCGCTGCACTGTGGGAGCCCCTTTCTGGGCTGGCCAAGGCCAGAGCCGGCTCCCTCAGCTTGCAGGGAGGTGTGGAGGGAGAGGCCCGAGCGGGAACCCGGGCTGCGCGTGGCGCTTGTGGGCCAGCTGGAGTTCCGGGTGGGCGTGGGCTTGGCGGGCCCCGCACTCGGAGCAGCCGGCCGGCCCTGCCGACCCCGGGCAATGAGGGGCTTAGCACCCGGGCCAGCGGCTGCAGAGGGTGTACTGGGTCCCCCAGCAGTGCCAGCCCACCGGCGCTGGGCTCGATTTCTCCCCGGGCCTTAGCTGCCTTCCCGCGGGGCAGGGCTCGGGACCTGCAACCCGCCATGCCTGAGCCTCCCACCCCTTCCATGGGCTCCTGCACGGCCCGAGCCTCCCCGACGAGCGCCACCCCCTGCTCCACGGCGCCCAGTCCCATCGACCACCCAAGGGCTGAGGAGTGCGGGCGCACGCACGCACTGGGACTGGCAGGCAGCTCCACCTGCCCCCCGGGTGCGGGATCCACTGGGTGAAGCCAGCTGGGCTCCTGAGTCTGGTGGGGACATGGAGAACCTTTATGTCTAGCTAAGGGATTGTAAATACACCAATCAGCACCCTGTGTCTAGCTCAGGGTTTGTGAAGGCACCAATCGACACTCTGTATCTAGCTACTCTGGTGGGGTCTTGGAATACCTTTATGTCTAGCTCAGGGATTGTAAATACACCAATCCACACTCTGTATCTAGCTCAAGGTTTGTGAACACACCAATCAGCACCCTGTGTCTAGCTCAGGGTTTGTGAATGCACCAATCAACACTCTGTATCTAGCTACTCTGGTGGGTACTTGGAGAACCTTTGTGTTGACACTCTGTATCTAGCTAATCTGGTGGGGACGTGGAGAACCTTTGTGTCTAGCTCAGGGATTGTAAACGCACCAATCAGCGCCCTGTGTCTAGCTCAGGGTTTGTGAAGGCACCAATCGACACTCTGTATCTAGCTACTCTGGTGGGGTCTTGGAATACCTTTATGTCTAGCTCAGGGATTGTAAATACACCAATCCACACTCTGTATCTAGCTCAAGGTTTGTGAACACACCAATCATCACCCTGTGTCTAGCTCAGGGTTTGTGAATGCACCAATCAACACTCTGTATCTAGCTACTCTGGTGGGTACTTGGAGAACCTTTGTGTTGACACTCTGTATCTAGCTAATCTGGTGGGGACGTGGAGAACCTTTGTGTCTAGCTCAGGGATTGTAAACGCACCAATCAGCGCCCTGTAAAAACAGACCACTCAGCTCTACCAATCAGCAGGATGTAGGTGGGGCGAGATAAGAGAATAAAAGCAGGCTGCCCGAACTCCGCAGTGGCAACCCGCTTGGGTCCTCTTCCACGCAGGGGAAGCTTTGTTCTTTCGCTCTTTGCAATAAATCTTGCTGCTGCTTACTCTTTGGGTCCACTCTGCCTTTTTGACCTGTAACACTCACCGCGAAGGTCTGCAGCTTCACTTCTGAGCCAGTGAGACCACGAACCTACCAGAAGGAAGAGACTTCGAACACATCTGAACATCAGAAGGAGCAAACTCCGGACACGCTGCCTTTGAGAACTGTAATACTCACCGCAAGTGTCTGCGGCTTCATTCTTGAAGTCAGTGAGACCAAGAACCCACCGATTCCGGACACAATCTCAGAGCACAAGAATGGCTGGAAGTCCCTTCTCAGGGCAGCTGTTATTACACTGCGCTCTCAAGCTAGCCAGAGCTTCCTCCATCTGCCAGGGCAGGCATTTGTCACAGCCCTTCAACACCTCTCCTGGAACTGATAGACCCTGGGGCTGACCCAAATCTGGACAAGCTAGAGCCCTTTGCCAAGAGGCAGCCCAGGAAGCCACACTTTCCACTGTGATAGCAGCCTTTTCTGTCAGGGTGCTGAAGATCAGCACGTTCTAGGCCAACTGCTGGTGCCAGGAATTTAGAGGGAAGGTTGGAAAGACTGACAGGAGCACTGACAACTGCACGGCCATAAACCTAAGAGGAGCAGTACAAAGAAAGTGAACTGAAGAGATGCCACCATGGGAGTGAGAGAAAATTGCTCCCAAGCTCCGTTCATCCTGCATTGCTTAAAAGCAGCAGCAGCACGGTGTGAACTAACCTGCTCTGAGGCAAACAGACCTTATCGTTCACTTACAATGCACAGGTCTTACAGCCCCAAAACTATGAGGAAAGGCTGAGCCACAATTAATCAAGCCTCCTTCCCTTCTGTCTTGGAGAATATGCATCATGCACCAGTTGCTGAAAAATGGCAACATGGTATAGTGAGAAGAACGTGGCTTCCAGACCAGAGATCTGCCACTCAGCACTGGTGCAATGGTGGACAAGTCACATGGCCTTCATGAGGCTTAGTTTTCTAGTCTCTAAAATGAACATTATTACAAATCTCACAACTTCGGAAGGTCTAATTTCTAAAATACATGTGAAACCCTTTGTTTTTATTATTTTTCTAAATAGAGACAGGGTCTTGCTATGTTACCCAGGCTGGTCTTGAACTCCTGGCCTCAAGCGGTCCTCCCCTCTCAGCCTGCTAAAGTGCTGGGGATTATAGGACGTGAAACCCTTAGTAAGCTAAGTGCTATAAATGTTCACTGTTATGACTTCTTTTATAAGGAAAAAGAAATGTCTCTGATGGTTTTTTAATACCCAGAAATTACTACCTACTCATTAATGCTTCCTCTGAAAAATAAATGAAAATCATAAATTTTTAAATACAATTATTTGTTCTTACAGCATTTGTTTCTATCCACTTACTTGCTCTGTGCCTCGGGTTCCTGGTTGACAAAAACAGACCTCAAGTACCTGTCCTGCACAATGCTGACAACTGGAATGATGGCCAAATGCACAGAACCCAAAGGTTTACTAAGCTTAAAGTCTTAGACGTCTTCTTCCTGATCATTTCACAAAGAAAGAAAAAGGAAAAGGAAAAAAAGAATGTAAAAAATAAGGCTTATACATCAGGGGTGACACTCCAAAACAGTTACGGCATCTAATTACAAAACAGTTTGCCAAGGTGTAGGATCCAGCTCCCTCGGCCCTCTGAATGGTACCACATCTTGTTTCCTTCTGACCCTAGTATGTCACATCTGAATACCACGTCTTGTTTCCTTCTAACCCTAATATGTCACGTCTGAATACCATGTCTTGTTTCCTTCTAACCCTAATACCCATGGCTCACAGACACCTTCTGTCCCAGCCAAGGAAATACATACCACATTGAACTAAGCTTCTTGGTCCCCTGTATCTAAAGATGAAGGAGAACATGCTATATCAGCCTGGCTCGCAGAATAATTGGCCCTGCACACTAAACTAGAAAACACACACACACACATACACGTGCAGATGCACGCATACATAAGCAAATATGGGCACGGTGGCTCACACCTGTAATCCCAGCACTTTGGGAGGCCAAGGCAGGTGGATCACTTGAGGTCAGGAGTTCCAGACCAGCCTGGCCAACATGATGAAATCCCACCTCTACTAAAAATACAAAAATTAGCCGGGCATGGTGGTGAACGCCTATGATCCCAGCTACTCAGGAGGCTGAGGCATGAGAATTGCTTTAGGGAACCTGGGAGACAAAGGTTGCAATGAGCCGAGATCATGCCACTGCACTCCAGCCTGGGCAACAGAGCGAAACCCCATCTCAAAAATAAATAAATAAATATATAAAAATTAAAAATAAAATCATTTGCTTATGTGCCAGGGAATTTACAGCCAAGTAGTTAAGTAAAATGCATACAAACCCAAAGAGGAAGCACTTAACCAAGTATCTGTTTAAGTTAAACAGGGAGATGCAGATTACGTGTGCCAAACACAGCTGGGCTTCCATGCTACGGTTCTTGGCCCTTCTGAGTCCCTGGAGCTATGTGCCTCTGGAGTTTGGAGCAAGATCAGTGCAGCGGTAGTAATTTTTACAATGATGAACGACTGCCTCAGTTGAAAGCCTGCTTCCTCATCATCCCTTGTCCAAATCCTGCTGTTTGGTCCCCAGACTGCTCTGTTCCCACAAGTTTTTCCAGAGAACACTGTAGGCCAATACACACATTCAGGTGAGCTGAGAGGAAAACCACAACAGCTGGGAGCCAGAATAAAGGGCAGGCAATGTAATAAGGAGACACTAGCAAGATTGCTGGAACCCACAGGATTTGACCACATGCTTTCCAAAGGCAGTCCTACTAAGAGAGTAGTCTAATATTCCATTTTATAAGTATGAATTCTTTGAAATTATCCTACAGGCTCTCTAGTGATATTCTTGACTTATAAAGACATTATTATATCTGGCAGGGAATGGTGGCTCACGCCTATAATCCCAGTACTTTGGGAGGCCAAGGTGGGCGGATCACTTAAGCCAGGAGTTCGAGACCGGCCTAGCCAACATGGTGAAATCCTGTCTCTACTAAAAATACAAAAATTAGCCGGGCATGGTGGCACACACATGAAATCCCAGCTACTTGGGAGGCTGAGGCAGGAGAATCGCTTGAACCCGGGAGGCAGAGGTTGCAGTGAGCCAAGATTGTGCCACTGCACTCCAGCCACCCTGGGCGACAGAGCGAGACTCCATCTCAAATTAAAAAAAAAAAAAAAAAGACATTATTATATTCAAAGACATACTTGTTCAACTGTTCTATTCAACATGCACATAAACTAACTGGAAGATATGTAACAAGGGCAAAATGACTGGGAAATAACTATTGCTGAATTGATGCTTGCAGGCTGGCAGGATTTGGGGAAGGAAGAAGCTTGGAACTTTGTAGAACTGGCCCTGGGGCACACTTCTTGACCACCCAGCAAGCCACTTGGTTTCTGAGTCAGAGAGTTTCTTTTTTTTTTTTTTTTTTTTTTTTAGACAGAGTCTCGCTGTGTCACCCAGGCTGGAGTGCAGTGGCGCAATCTCGGCTCACTGCAAGCTCCGCCTCCCAGGTTCATGCCATTCTCCTGCCTCAGCCTCCCGAGTAGCTGGGACCACAGGCGCCTGCTAGCACACCCGGCTAATTTTTTGGTATTTTTTTTTTTAGTAGAGACGGGGTTTTACCGTGTTAGCCAGGATGGTCTCGATCTCCTGACCTCATGATGTGCCCGCCTCGGTCTCCCAAAGTGCTGGGATTACAGGCATGAGCCACCGCACCTGGCCAAGGCAAAGAGTTTCTTAACCAGGCATCATATTAAAGCAATGGTTCTTAAAGTGTACTATAAGGACCAGTAGTTTCAAAGAATATGCATTACTTTTAAACTTGTTAAAATGCAAATTATTGCTGGGCATGGTGGCTCATGCCTGTAATCCCAGCACTTTGGGATGCCAAGGCGGGAGGATCACTTGAGGTCAGGAGTTTGAAACCAGCCTGGCCAACATGGCCAAACCCCATCTCTACTAAAAATACAAAAATTAGCCAGGTGTGGTGGTGGGCACCTGTAATCCCAGTGACTCGGGAGGCTGAGGCAGGAGAATCGTTTGAACCCAGGAGGGAGAGGTTGCAGTCCACTGCACTCCAGCCTGGGCAACAAAGTGAGACTTCGTCTCAAAAAAAAAAAAAAAGGAAATTACTGAGTCCTACCCAAACCTACAAAATTAGAAACTCTGGGCCTACCAATCTGTGTTTTCAGTTCACCTGGCCTCCAGGTAATGTGGTGGGTGTATTGTGAGGTATGACAAACATTATTTTAAAGTGCTGAAGCCTTCTGCCGTAGTTCCAGAGTAAAGACATCAAGCAGATCATCATCATCCTGGCTTGCATGGAATCTGGAACCAGGCAGCCCCAGTTGGCTTGCTGTAATCATAGTCACTCCAAGAACCCATTTCCTACCTCAGTTCACAATCTTTGGCAGTCTAAATCCTAAATCCTTGGCTGCTAGTCCCATACCCTTCCCTACCTCTGCTCAGCTTCACCTTAATGCTTCACTTGGTCTTCTTCCCAATTTGCCCTCACACCACCCACCCCACAGTATTTTCCAGATAATATGTGTAACAGACCAGGCGGATGCAAACTGAAGCACAGCACATGTACTTTGTACCCTGCTCCCTTACGCAACCTCAATTTGTCACCAAGCTGGCTGAGCATGAGGAAAACCTGACTCCGCCCTGTGAGCCGAGAACACACCAAGAATACACCAGAAACTCACCAGGAAGCCCCACCTCCCGGGAATAACTGTGGGGCCACCAGCTAGGATGTGTTATCCTGGCTCCCTCAAAACAATGGGAAATCAAAAAAAATTTTTTTTTTGATGTTTAGTGGCGTATAATAGGAGGTTATGAATGTAAATTACAGGGTGGTTTCAAACTGGAGAGCCAGTAAATTCTTCCGTGAATTTGAGTAATGATTAAAAAGCAAACTAGAAGCTGGGCACGGGGGCTCACATCTGTAATCCCAGCACTTTGGTAAGCCAAGGTGGGTGGATCCCTTGAGCTCAGGAGTTCAAGACCAGCCTGGGCAACATGGAAAAACCCCATGTCTATAAAAAATTAGCCAGGCATGGTGGTGTGCCCCTGTGGTCCCAGCTACTTGGGACAGGTGGGAGAATCACTTGAGCCCAGGAGGTGGAGGTTGCAGTGAGCTGAGATTGCACCACTGTACTCCAGCCTGGGCAACAGAGTGAGACTCTGAAAAGAAAGAAATTAGAAAACCATCAAATGGCACCTTTGACGGAAGATGCAGGCTACATCATCTTACTCACATCTACTCTAGCATTTTGGAAACTGCATTAGCAAAATATTTGAGCTACTATCTCTTAAAACTTCCCTCCAAGCAGTCCTTCAGGCCAATTTTGGGGAGGTGGGAAGTTGAATAGTGGCTCATTTGATTATCGTTGGTTCAAAATGCCATGGCAAAACACACTTTAATAATAAGGAATACAGATTTGTATTTTAACTTGCATATGGCTTCCTATTCTCTACACTAAATATGCAGGAATCCCAGAGGCCTGGGGCAGGAATGTGTAGCTGCCTGTGCACACTCAAATGGCAGACATTCTTTAAATGTTTGTGGACCCTGTCCCTTCCGCCTCTGTCTCCTAGTCTTAAGCTACCCAGTGTCCTAGTTTCTAGGCTTGTCCTGCTCTAACTTTTCAGCCAAAATAGCACAGTATTTTAACAATGCTTTTTTTTTTTTTTTTTAAGATGGAATCTCGCTCTGTCACCCAGGCTGGAGTGCAGTGGCACAATTTCGGCTCACCACACCCTCTGCCTCCTGGGTTCAAGCAATTCTTCTGCCTCAGCCTCCCAAGTAGCTGGGATTACAGGTGCCCACCACCATACTGGCAGTAGAGACGGGGTTTCACCACATCGGCCAACCGGTGTCAAACTGCTGACCTCAGGTGATCCGCACGCCTCAGCCTCCCGAAGTGCTGAGATTACAGGCGTAAGCCACCGTGCCTGGCCAACAATGCTTCTTATACTTAATGTGCATACAGATTCATTTGGAATCTTGCTAAAATGCAGATTTGAATTCAACAGGTCTAAGGGGTGCCCAAGATGCTTCCTTTCTAACAAACTCCCAGAGGTTGCCCCTTGTTCCTGGTCCACAGGCCACACTGAATAGCAAAGCTCTACAGGAGTCAGCAGACTTTTTCTGAAAAGGGACAGATGGTACAAATTTAAGACTTTGTGGGACATAGGGTCTCTGTCCAACTGCACAATTCTGCTGTTGTAGCATGAAAACAGACAGAACATGTAAATGATAGGTGTATTACCAGAAAGGGTCCTGATCCAGACCCTTAGAGAGGGTTCTTGGATCTCGAGCAAGAAAGAATTTGAGTTGAATCCATAAAGTGAAAGTAAGTTTATTAAGAAAGTAAAGAAATAAAGAATGGCTCCTCACAGGCACAGCAGCAGCATGGGCTGCTGGTTGGCTATTTTATGGTGTTTTTTTATTTTGTTTTTGTTTTTAAGACAGAGTTCTGCTCTTGTCACCCAGCCTGGAGTACAATGGTACAATCTCAGCTCACTGCAACCTCCGCTTCCCCGGTTTAAGCGATTCTCCTGCCTCAGCTTACCCAGTAGCTGGGATTACAGGCACCCGCCACCACGCCTAACTTTTTTGTATTTTTAGTAGAGATGCGGTTTTGCCATGTTAGCCATGCTAGACTCGAACTCCTGACCTCAGGTGATCTGTTTGCCTCGACCCACCAAAGTGTTGGGATTACAGGCATGAACCACCACACCCAGCCCACTTTTATGGTTATTTCTTGATTATATGCTAAACAAGGGGTGTCTTATTCATGAGTTTTCCAGGAAAGGGGTGGGGAGTTTCCGGAACTGAGAGCTCCTCCCCTTTTTAGACCATATAGGGTAACTTCCTGACATTGCCATGGCATTAGTAAACTGTCACGGTTCTGGTAGGAGTATAGCAGTGAGAACAACCAGTGGTCACTCTCGTCGCCATCTTGGTTTTGATGCTTCTTTAGTGCAACCTGTTTTATCAGCAAGGTCTTTATGACCTGTATCTTGTGCTGACCCCGTATCTCATCCTGTGACTTAGACTGTCTGGGAATGCCGCCCAGATGGTCTCAGCCTTATTTTACCTAGCCACTATTCAAGATGGAGTTGCTCTGGTTCACACGCCTCTGACATAGGGACCCAAGTGTAGGTCTTAACTCAGCCATTTACTAACTCTATGGTTCAAGTAAGTCGCCTCTTGGATTCTCATTTAACTAAACCGTTACATGGGAGCAAAAATTCTTATCTTAGGGCTGTTTGCCTAGTGCCTGGCACACATCAGGTCTTCAATAGAAGGAAATTAATATTATTGGCATTTCCAGCTAACTTCCTTATACATTATTTTCGCTAATTTAGTCACCCCATTAAAACCCCTTGTGGCTCCCTGTTTCCCACTGGATCAAGTTTAAACACCTCTGTGTGATCTTCAAGGCCCTCTAGTATCTGACACACCCTTTCCCATTTTATTCTGAGCCTTCCCACTTTCAGGTTAGTCAAGTAGATTTTTCACTGTTCCTAGCCTACTGTGACATATCCCCTTCACTGGAATATTTTTGCTTATCTCCTTTGCTTTCTACAAACTAAGCAATTAGGGCTCAGTTCAGTTCTGTCTCTTCCATAAAAACCGACCTTAGAATTATTATTGTTTTCTATGGTCCATTTCATGCACACAGTTCCTCATACCATATATTATTAAGTTCTTGCTAACAATTACTTGAATAATATTTGCCTAATATGTCCATGTTATCACTTTTTTTTTCTGTATTTAAATAGAGACGGAGTCTCACTGTGTTGCCCAGGCTGGTCTCAAATTTCTGGGCTCAAGTGACTCTCCCACCTGGGTCTCCCAAAGGCCCATTACAGATGTGAGGTACCACACCCAACCTATGTTGTCCCTTTTTTTTTTTTTTTTTTTTTTTTGAGACGGAGTCTGGCTCTATTGCCCAGGCTGGAGTGCAGTGGCGCGATCTCGGCTCACTGCAAACTCCGCCCCGCCCCGCTTCACGCCATTCTCCTGCCTCAGCCTCCTAAGTAGCTGGGACTACAGGCGCCAGCCACCGCGCCTAGCTGATTTTTTGTATTTTTAGTAGAGATGGGGTTTCACCGTGTTAGGCAGGATGGTCTCGATCTCCTGACCTCGTGATCCACCCGCCTCGGCCTCCCAAAGTGCTGGGATTACAGGCGTGAGCCACCACGCCCGGCCCTCCCTTTTTTTTTTAAGACATTATCTAGCCGGGCGCGGTGGCTCATGCCTGTAATCCCAGCACTTTGGGAGGCCGAGGTGGGCGGATTACCTGAGGTCAGGAGTTTGAGAACAGCCTGGCCAACATGGTGAAACCCCGTCTCTACTAAAAATACAAAAAAAAAAAAAAAAAAATTAGCCGGGCGTGGTGGTGCGCGCCTGTAGTCCCAGCTACTTGGGAGGCTGAGGCAGGAGAATGGCGTGAACCCAGGAGGCGGAGCTTGCAGTGAGCCGAGATCATGCCACTGCACTCCAGCCTGGGCGATACAGCCAGACTCCGTCTCAAAAAAAAAAAAGGCAGAATCTGGCTCTGTCGCTAGTCTGGAGTGCAGTGGCACGATCTTGGCTCACTGCAACCTGCGCCTCCTGGGTTCAAGCAGTGGTCTCCTGATCTCATGATCCACCCACCTCGGCCTCCCAAAGTGCTGGGATTAGAGGCGTGAGCCACCGCGCCCAGCATGTCACTTTTTACAATAGGAACCATGAGATGGTTTTTGTTTAAATTTCTCCATTGTAATTTAGGAATCAACTTTATTTCCAAAAAGATCATTCACTGGAACATTTATGTGTTTACTCGACAAAAATTTATCTGTTTGTGGCCGGGCGTGGTGGCTCACGCCTGTAATCCCAGCACTTTGGGAGGCCAAGGCGGGTGGATCACAAGGTCAAGAGATCGAGACCATCCTGGCCAACATGGTGAAACCCCGTCTCTATTAAAAGTATAAAAATTAGCTGAGTGTGGTGGCGGGCGCCTGTAGTCCCAGCTACTGGGAGGCTGAGGCAGGAGAATCACTTGAACCTGGGAGGTGGAGGTTGCAGTGAGCCAAGATCACGCCATTGCACTCCAGCTTGGGCGACAGAGCGAGACTCTGTCTCAAGAAAAAAAAAATTTTTTTTTTAATTTATCTGTTTGTTATCTAAGAATATTCATTAAAAATCAAATACTGGCTGGGCATGGTGGCTCACTCCTGTAATCCCAGCACTTTGGGAGGCGAGGCGGGCAGATCACCTGAGGTCAGGAGTTCGAGACCAGCCTGGCCAACATGGTGAAACTCTGTCTCTACTAAAAATACAAAAACTAGCCAGAAGTGGTGGCGAGTGCCTGTAGTCCCAGCTACTCAGGAGGCTGAGGTGGGACAATCGCTTGAACTCAGGAGGCAGAGGTTGCAGCGAGCCGAGATCCTGCCGCTGCATTCCAGCCTGGGCAACATGGCAAGACTCCATCTAAAAAAAAAAAAGGAATCAAACACTGTTTTAGGCTTTCAGGATACAAGGTTAAAAACAAATAAAAAGATCTCAACTGAGATTTACGATTAATAATTCTGTTTTATGATATAACTGTAGTCATACTTCATAGACAAATAAAATAATACCTAATGATTGCACAATCACAGATACGAACTTTAGAGATTGGAGCCTAAATCTCCAAAACTATAACATCCAGGAGCAGAAATCCAAATCATTTCTTACATTATACACCCCCTTAAAGCATAAAAAAAAATTAAAAAAGAAAAAAGGCAAATGGGAATGAGATTCCATTCTCTTTGGGGAATAGTCACTAGGCCAATGACAGGAATAGGATGAATTCCTTGCTTATCCATTCCCTAGTTACCTTCTGATAAGGTTAGAAGGTAGTAACCCCTGAATGTACCCATGTAGACCCAAATTGATTCCTGGTGATACTAGGTATTCATGCACTGTTGGATAAATTCAACTAATCCCTTTGAAAACTTCCAGTGGCAAGTGAACATTATTATTTTCCAAGTCTTTTCCCAATTGCAAAGGGGCCTCTGTCAAATGTCTGGGTCAATGGTTAAAATGTCAAAGCCTTTTGGTGACTTAGAAAATTCTAAACTTGGCCGGGCACAGTGGCTCACACCTGTAATCCTAGCACTTTGGGAGGCCGAGGCAGGCAGATCACGAGGTCAGGAGTTTGAGACCAGCTTGGCCAACGTGGCGAAACCCCATCTCTACTAAAAATACAAAAATTAGCTGGGCATGGTGGCGTGTGCCTGTAGTCTCAGCTACTCTGGAGACTGAGGCAGAAGAATCACTTGAACCAGGGAGTTGGAGGTTGCAGTGAGCCAAGATCGTGCCACTGCACTCCAGCCTGGGCAACAGAGTGAGACTCTGTCTCAGAAAAAAAAAAAAAAGGAAATTCTAAACTTTAGAGATAGAGCTTGAGCTATTAGCACTGACATTTAGTTATCAGTCAGGTATCAAGAAAGCTATGGTAATAGGGCTGGGTGCGGTGGCTCACGCCTGTAATCCCAGCACTTTGGGAGGCCGAAGCGGGTGGATCACGAGGTCAGGAGATCGAGACCATCCTGCCTAACACGGTGAAACCCTGTCTCTACTAAAAATACAAAAAATTAGCTGGGCATGGTGGCGGGCGCCTGTAGTCCCAGCTACTTGGGAGGCTGAGGCAGGAGAATGGCGTGAACCCGGGAGACGGAGCTTGCAGTGAGCCGAGATGGCGCCACTGCACTCCAGCCTGGGCAACAGAGTGAGACTCCATCTCAAAAAAAAAAAAAAAAAAAGAAAGCTACGGTAATAGAGTGATGGGATTAGGGTGTTTACTGAGATTTTAATTCCTTCCTCTTTGTGTATGTTTTTGTTTGTTTGTTTGTTTGTGTGAGACACAGTCTCACTCTGTCACCCAGGCTGGAGTGCAGTATCCCGATCTTGGCTCACTGCAACATCCACCCCCCAGCTCCAAGAGGTTCTCCTGCCTCAGCTTCCAAAATAGCTGGGATTACAGGCACCTGCCACCATGTCCAGCTAATTTTTGTATTTTTAGTAGAGATGGGGTTTCGCCATGTTGGCCACTGGTCTCGAACTCCTGACCTCAAGTGATCTGCCCGCCTCGGCTTCCAAGGTGCTGGTATTACAGGCGTGAGCCACCGCGCCCAGCCTCTAGCTCTTTGAAGTTAACTTTTTGTTTACCCTAAAATTAGTTTTAACTTTGCATAGGGGATTAGTTGTCATACATAAAATCTGACTCTGCCCATTTCAGTGATTAAAATAGGATTAGAAATTGGAAGGAGAGGTTGCGGAATGATTTGTGTCATAGAAACTGGATTTAGTAAGAAATGTTGAAAGCAGAAGTGAGATTCCTTTGAATTTTTTTTTCTTTTTCATAAGTGACATCTCTATGTCATGTCTAGTTTGTTTTCTTTTTTATTTTTTTCATTGAGGAAGGCCGGGAGACATGTCTAGTTTCTATTATGGTTATAAGCAGTGGCAATTTGCAATTATTAAGGAAGGAGAGAGGGAGAAAATTCTGGAAACTGTTTACTCTCGTTTCACCTCGAGATGCCAGATTTTCTCTATTTCTATTTGCTAGCAAAGCATACCATCACCCAAAATAGCCACTGAGTTTTCTTGTAAAAATCAAAGCAATTGTCCCTAAATACTTCATTTGTGTTCTTAGATACAAAGGCTTACAAAAGAAGATAAGTATTTCCCCTTCTTTGAGGATAAGATGGTGTGAAAACATAAAGCAAAAGAGGGCAAAAGGTTGAATATTCAAAGGTTAAGTAATTCAAAAAGAGAAGCAAACAGATGGATTTTTGTCACACGTACTGTTCTTTGTTGAAAACCCTGGTAGTGGCAGAAATAGTCCAGGGCTAACGACGACCTGCATTGACTCTAGGCGCTGCAGCTTTCTGCTGTGTAAACCTTAGTCACCTCTGTGCCTTAATTCCCTAGTATTTAAAATAGAAAATATCACCAGCTACCTCGGAGTTTTTTAGGCCTTCTGCCAGATTTTTTTTTTTTAAAGTGCTTCAAAGCTATTTCATAGGTACTTGTGGGCTTTTCCTGGGTTTTTTCAAGGATGATGTCACAGATCCTATATCAAAAAAACACGTATTTCTGTTCATTTGGGGTTTTCTTTTTTCTTTTTTCTTTTTGAGTCAGAGTCTCACTGTCGCCCAGGCTGGAGTGCAGTGGTGCGACCTCGGCTCACTGCAACCTCCGCCTCCCAGGTTCAAGTGATTCTCCTGCCTCAGCCTCCCGAGTAGCTGAGACCACAGGCGCACGCCACCATACCCGGCTAATTTTTGTATTTTTAGTAGAGACAGGGCTTCACTTTGTTGGCCAGGCTGGTCTTGAACTCCTGACCTCAGGTGATCCACCTGCCTCGGCCTCCCAAAGTGCTGGGATTACAGACGTGAGCCACGGCACCCGGCCTGTTCATTTTGTTAATGCCAAGAGTCAACAATGGGAAGAACCGGGTTCTAGGTGAAGTTTGTAACCAAACGAGGCAAAAAGATTCGGTAGCCATTTTGAAAAGCACTTAGCCAGGCGTGGAGGCGGGCGCCTGTGATCCCAGCTACTCGGGAGGCTGAGGCAGGAGAATCGCTTGAATCCGGGAGGCAGAGGTTGCAGTGAGCCGAGGTCGCGCCACTGCATTCCAGCCTGGGTGACAGAACGAGACACCATCTCAAAAATAAAAAAATAAATACAATAAAATACACACACACACACACGCACACACACACGCTCACTTAGAAAAGAAAGGCGCGAGGCCAGGCAGTGTGACGCACGCCTTTAATCCCAGCAATTTTGGAGGCCAAAGCGGGAGAATCTCTTGAGCTCAGGAGTCCAAAACCAGCCTGGGCAACATGGACAGAACCCCCTATCTCTACAAAAATTAGCCGGATGTGGTGGCACACACCTGTAATCCCAGCTACTCAGGAAGCTGAGGTGGGAGGATTACTTGAGCTCCGGAGTGGGAGGTTGCAGTGGACTAAGATCGTCCCACTGCACCCAGCCTGGGTGACAGACCAAGATGCTGTCTGGGGGAAAAAAAAAGGAAGAAAGGAAAATTTACAAGTATGGAAGTTTCTCTATGAGTAGAGAGAAACAGCAGGACCAAGTGCAGCCCTAGCCTCTAGAACCTTAACTAACCAAGCCCACCACCTGCAACATACCTCTAGCTCAGTTTAGAGCCCAAGGCTCTTTGTTATTTTTGTTTAGTGAGAACAAAGGAAGGGGTAAGGTAGGGAATGAGGATGGAGAAAGAACAAAATTTGACCTCTGTAACAGCAGAGGTCAAATTAGTGAAGACAGAAAAAACGTGAGGGAAAATCAGCCTGTCTTCAGTGTGGGTGAGCTGTTCCCTAGTAGACCCCAGGTGCTGCTCCCCCTCCTGGAGGATGGGGCTCCTCCCCCTCCCTTTCCCAGCTCTGTAACTGTCCTGGGCAAAGCAAGACAATAAGCTCAGTCCTAGACACCCCCAACCCTGTAAGACATCCCTTTTCTTAGCTGCCCAGAAACCTCATATTTCAAGGTTGAAAGGATGTGGGGGCCTGTTAATACCATACTGAAATACGTATCACTTTCTGTTCACACTTGTCCCCTCCAGTGCCATCAGTCCACCCCCACCTGCCCTCCAGAGGGTGAAGGACCTGACCGACCTGTCTTTTGTGTTTCTGGATCACTAAGGCTACAGCTACTCCTTGGGGCATATTGGGTGAATTAATGTGGTTGAATGATATCAGTAGTCATTCATCACAACACCCACTGGAGTGTTAAAGTTCTTTTAATTGGGAAAAGCATATAGATTACTGTTGATAAGAGAATCTGATTTTAGCTAGGCTTTCTTATGCATAAATGCAGCAAATAGAGAGGTTCCAAATCTTTTTTGCTTTTGGTTTATCTATGTATATTTATACTGGGCAATTCAAGTTAAAATATTCCTTTCAGCTTACAACCCTGATTACAACTTCCCATTTTCTGTTTCTCCCTGAAGTCTCATCCATTAGCCTACATTTAGTCTCTAATGTAAAAAAGTAACCCAAAATCAAAAGAAAGATGAGAGCAAGATTGGTTGAAGTAGTTTTATAAAGGACAAGTCCCTAACCAACTCTAAATGCCCTGACAACTATAAATGTGAATGTACTGCCACAGCCATTTGTGGTGGTGAGAATGCCTTAAACTATTTTCCCATTTTTCTGAAGAGTCAAGGGACTTCTGCCTTTAGGACTATTTAAAATATTTAAGCTGGGCACAGTGGCTCACACCTGTAATCCCAACATTTTGGGAAGCTGAGGGGGAGGATCACTTCAGCCCAGGCGTTCCAGACCAGCCTGGGCAACATAGTGACACCCCCATCTTTACACACATACACACGCATACACAGTCAGGCATGGTACACACACACACATACACACACAGCCAGGTGTGGTGGTGCATGCCTGTGATTCTTTCTACTCCAGGAGTTTGAGCTGTGAGGATCCCTTGAACCTGGGAGTCCAGGCTGCAGTGAGCCATGATCGTCCCACTGCACTCAAGCCTGGGCCACACAGCGAGACCCTGTCTCAAAAAAAAGGGGTCGAGGTGGGAGGGATGGTTGATGTCTTCACACTTGGAACACAAACCCAGACTAGAGAACTGGAGATAGCTAAAATAATCCCCATAGCTAAAAGTGAGTGCTGCGTCTGGAGTTAAAATTCATTTCCTTCTTCACTGAGCAGGGCACAGGCGAGGCAGCTTGCCTGGGCCTCGTATTCTTGGGTATAATTCTCTGTCTGCAATCCGAGCACCCTGGGCACAGCCAAGGCAACAGGGCAGTGCTCAGGGTACCTTCTCCAGGGGCTGACTTACCTTCTTCCTCTGCATTCACTGGACAATTATAGCTCTGTTTCAAGTGCAGACTGAAAAATTAACAGTTTCCAGAGTAATTGGGGAAGTTATCAAGGCCATATGGCCCGGGGACTGAGAGCCTGGAGCGCCTGCTGGAATATCTTTTGCCTTTGCGGATGTACTGAGCTATTCATTGTCTGGGGCATTCTTCATTCAGGATTAGAGACCAAAGTTGTGTGATGCTGCTGAGGTAATAAATGATTATAAGATCATTTTCCCAATACAAAGCAATATACATGTGTTTTCCTGATTTCCCTATGGCTTTTTTAATAACTAAGAGGTCTGGATTCTTTAAGAGTATGGAAAGAGGTAATGACCCAAGACCATGTTCTAACTGTGAAGATGTCTCCTGCTCTGTATTATCTGCCCTGGGAAAATGGAGATTCAGAAAACGAGTGACCAGCTCAAAGATGAAGGGACTAGCTTTCTCTTTGCTCTGTGAGGATGTTAAAAATAGCAGTGGAATTATAAAGAGGTATCTCAATCCTCCAGGAGAAAGAGGCTATACATAAATGCAGTGTGGCTTAAACTTAAATAGCAAGACTGGACAGTGGCTCTTTCATTCCAGCAAGTGTCAGCCAGCTGCTTTGCTAATAAAGAATTCTCAGTTGGGGAGGGTGAGAAGATAGGATCAGCAAGAAAAGGAGGAAAATAGAGCAGGAAAAAAAAAACTAGAGAAAGTTTTAATTTTTCCTTAACTATTTTGAAAAACTACATGTAAGTGGTGAAGAAACACAAACATATCACGAGTCTCCCTACTTTCCCTCTTTTTAAGTTAGCCAGTGGTCCCTTCCACAGGGTTCTCCCTTCTCATATACATGTGGCTTTGTTGTTGTTGTTTTTTCAGATGGAGTCTCTCCCTGTTGCCCAGGCTGGAGTGCAGTGGTACGATCTCAGCTCACTGCAACCTCCGCCTCCTGGGTTCAAGCAGTTCTCCTACCTCAGCCTCCTGAGTAGCTGGGATTACAGGCGCCCACCACTTTGCCCAGCTGATTTTTGTATTTTTAGTAGAGACAGGGTTTCACCATGTTAGCCAGGGTGGTCTTGAACTCCTGACCTCAAGTGATCCACCCGCCTTGGCCTCCCAAAGTGCTGAGATTACAGGCGTGAGCCACCATGCCCGGCCACATGTTTTTTGTTTTTTGTTTTTTTTTTAAGTTTGCTGACTGACTTAACACTGGCAAAGGTGAAAGTAGAAAGTGGAGAGGTAAAGAAAATTACCTATCCACAGTCACACTCACTAGAGACAACTACTGTTAACATTTTAGTGTATCACTTTCCAGCATTTTTATACCAGAGAGAGAAAAGAGAAACCACAGGGGAAGAAATAGGAAGGAAAATGAAAGGGGAGGGAGAAGATGGAAAACATTTACATCTTCAATAGCATCAAGTGTTGAAAGCATCATGCTATGTAGGAAGGCCAAGTACATTCGTCTCTCAGAGGAGCCATCTGTAACAATGGAAGGCAACAACTAAGGTGTTGTATCTACTTGTTTTTTTTTTTTTTGAGATGGAGTCTCCCCTCTATCACTCAGGCTGGAGCGCAGTGGCGCAGTCTCCGCTCACTGCAACCTCTACCTCCCAAGTTAAGCCATTCTCCTGCCTCACCCTCCCAAGTAGCTGGGATTACAGGTGCCCGCCACCACACCCAGTTAATTTTTTGTATTTTTAGTAGAGACGGGGTTTCACCATGTTAGCCAGGCTTGTCTCAAACTCCTGACCTCGTGATCCGCCCACCTCGGCCTCCCAAAGTACTGAGATTACAGGCCTGAGCCACTGCACCCGGCCGTATCTACTTGCTTTTAAAATGTTATCTGTGCTTGAGCCAGGGATTGCAGTGAGCCGAAATCATGCCACTGCACTCCAGCCTGGATGACAGAGTGAGACTCTGTCTCAAATAAATAAAATAAAATAAAATAAAATAAAATAAAAAATGAAATAGATCTGTAATTTCTAACTTTTTTTTTTTTTGAGACGGAGTTTCGCTCTTGTAGCCCAGGCTGAAGTGCAATGGTGCGATGTCAGCTCACCAAAACCTCCACCTCCTGGGTTCAAGCGATTCCCCTGCCTCAGCCTCCCTGAGTAGCTGGGATTACAGGTATGTGCCACCATGCCCAGCTAATTTGGTATTTTTAGTAGAGATGGGGTTTCTCCATGTTGGTCAGGCTGGTCTTAAATTCCTGACCTCAGGTGATCCACCTGCCTCGGCCTCCCAAAGTGTTGGGATTACAGGCATGAGTCACCATGCCCTGCCTCTAACTCTTGTTACTGTTATTGTTTACATTTCTAACGCAGAAACGCTTGCTTCCCCCTAACGACCTCAAGATCAAAGCTACCAACAAAGATCCATCCAAGTGAAGTGATTGACTTTGAGAGTTCTTGGCAGCAGCTGTGAGAGGACATGAGTTCAAGAAGTGTGGATCACCCAGTATGGTGGCTTATGCCTGTAGTCCCAGCACTTTGGGAGGCCAAGGCAAGCGGATCACTTGAGTCTAGGTGTTCAAGACCAGCTTGGAGAACATGGCAAAACCCATCTCTACAAAAAATACAAAAATTAGCCGGGCATGGTGGCACATGCCAGTAGTCTCAGCTACTTGGGAGGCTGAGGTGGGAGGATCACTTGAGCCCTGGAGGCAGAGGTTGCAGTGAGCCAAGACTGAGCCACTGCACTCCAGCCTGGGTGAAACAGCCAGACCCTGTCTCAAAACAAACAAATGACAACAACAACAACAACAACAAACCCATAGTGTAACTTGAAATAATGTAAAAAAAAGTTATTAAAAAACATAATTTATGGCTGGGCATGGTGACTCATGCCTGTAGTCCTAGCACTTTGGGAGGCTGAGGCAGGAGGATCACTTGAGCTCAGAGCTTCAAAACCACCCTGGGCAACATAGTGAGATTTTGTCTCTATTCGGTTAAATTTTTTTTAAAAAGACACACTTTTTAAGAAAATATGGATGAACTGTTGAAAAATATCACTTTTTTTTTTTTTTTTTTTTGAGACAGAGTTTTACTCTGGCACCCAGGCTGGAGTGCAGTGGCATGATCACAGATCATTGTAGCCTGAAACTCCTGGTCTCAAGCAGTCCTCTCACCTCAGCCTCCTGAATAGCTGGGCACACACCACCATGCCCAGCTAATTTTTTAGAAAATATTTTGTAGAGACAGGGGATTGCTATGTTGCTCAGGCTGGTCTCAAACTCCTGGCCTCAATCAATCTTCCTGCCTCGGCCTCCCAAACTACAGGGATTATAGGCATGAGCCACCTCACCCGCTGCCCCACTCTCTTTTCATACTAAATGCATATAAAGCTGGGTGCAGTGGCTCAAGCCTGTAATCCCAGCACTATGGGAGGCTGAGGCGGGTGGATCACCTGAGGTCGGGAGTTCAAGACCAGCCTGACCAACAAGGAGAAACCCCATCTCTACTAAAAATACAAAATTAGCTGGGCAAGATGGCACATGCCTGTAATCCCAGCTACTCGGGAGGCTGAGGCAGGAGAATCACTTAAACCCAGAAGGCGGAGGTTTTGGTGAGCTGAGATCGCACCATTGCACTCCAGCGTGGGCAACAAGAGCAAAACTCCATCTCAATAAATAAACAAATCCAATAAATAAATAAATTTACTTGGGACAGCCGGGTGAGGTGGCTCACACTTGTAATCCCAGCACTTTTGGAGGCTGAAGAGCACGAGGTCAGGAGATCGAGACCATCCTGGCCAGCATGGTGAAACCCCATCTCTACTAAAAAAACAAAAAAAAATTAGCTGGGTGTGGTGGTGCATGCCTGTAATCCCAGCTACTCAAGAGGCTGAGGCAGGAGAATCACTTGAAGCCGGGAGGCAAAGATTGCAGTGAGCCGAGATCGTGCCACTGCACTCCAGCCTGTCAACAGAGCAAGACTCTGTCTCAAAAAAAAAAAAAAAAAAAAAAAATCTACTTGGGACAACTGGTTAAATGGGCATATTTCCAGACCCCACCCCAGAGATTGTGGTTCAATTGATCAGAGACTGGGCCGCACCCCAAAATTGGCATTTTTACCCTGTAGCCTGGGTAATTCTGATGTATTTGGCCATAGACCATGCTTTGAAACACTGTATGCATTACAAAATTTTTTTTCTTTTTTTTTTTTTTGAGACAGGGTCTCACTCCGCCATCCTGGCTGGAGTGCAATGACATGATCTCGGCTCAGTTCAACCTCCACCTCCAGGGCTCAAGTGATCCTTCCACCTCAGCCTCCCAAGTAGCTGGGACCCCCTGGCATGTGCCACCATGCCCAGCTAATTTTTGTATTTTTATTTTATTTTATTTTATTTTGACATGGAATCTTGCTCTGTCACCCAAGCTGGAGTGCAGTGGCACGATCTCAGCTCACTGCAATCTCTGCCGCCTGGGTTCAAGCGATTCTCCTGTCTCAGCCTCCTGAGTAGCTGGGATTACAGGCACACACCACCACGCCTGGCTAATTTTTTTGTATTTTTAGTAGAGACGGAGTTTCAGCATCTTGGCCAGGCTGGTCTTGAACTTCTAACCTCATGATCCACCCGTCTCAGCCTCCCAAAGTGCCGGGATTACAGGCGTGAGCCACTGTGCCCAGCCATTTTTGTATTTTCAGTAGAGGCAGGGTTTCACCACTTTGGCCAGGCTGTTCTCAAACTTCTGACCTCAAGTGATCTACCTGTCTCGGCCTCTCAAAGTGCTAGGATTACTACCGTGCCAAGCATATGCATTAAATTTAGCAATCACGTAAGTGTGAGGAAGAAAATACCTAAATAAATGGGCGAGAAGTATTACATTCCTTGCTAAACAGTGTAGGGTGGTGGCAAAACACTTTTAAATCTGTCAGATCTACCATCAGAACTTGCCGCCACTTTTTTACTGGCTGGAGATTTTATTTTATTTTATTTTATTTTTGAGACGGAATCTGGCTCTGCCGCCCAGGCTGGAGTGCAGTGGCGCGATCTTGGCTCACTGCATGCTCCGCCTCCTGGGTTCACACCATTCTCCTGCCTCAGCCTCCCGAGTAGCGGGACTACAGGCGCCGACTGGCTGAAGATCTATAGAAAGTTTTTGTCTCTGATCTTGTTTGCTCCTAGGCAAACTGGTTTTATATTGAAGACATTAGAAAATCTTTACTGTACTATAACTTTATTCTGTTCCTTATTATAATGCCTCAGTTGTTTAAAAATGTAAATGGCCTGGCGTGGTGGCTTATGCCTGTAATCCCAGCACTTCGGGAGGCCGAGGCGGGTGGATCACGAGGTCAAGAGATCGAGACCATCCTGGCCAACATGGTGAAACCTTGTCTACTAAAAATACAAAAATTAGCTGGGTGTGGTGGTGCATGCCTGTAGTCCCAGCTACTCAGGAGGCTGGGGCAGGAGAATCGCTTGAACCTGAGAGGCAGAGGTTGCAGTGAGCTGAGATCGTGCTATTGCACTCCAGCCTGGCGACAGAGCGAGACTCCATCTCAAAAAAAAAAAAAAAGTAAATAATGTAATGTAACTTTTAATTGTCTATTTTGCAGGTGAACTTGAAAAAGAGTTATTGCACTAACAGTGTAAATAAAATTGAAACAAAAACTAAAATGGATTTCCATGTGAGAACAAATATTGATTATTATTATTATTTTTTTTTTTTTTTTGAGGCAGAGTTTCCCTCTGTTGCCCAGGCTGGAGTGCAGTGGCACAATCTCAGCTCACCTCAACCTCTGCCTCCTGGGTCCAAGCGAGAACGTCTGGTTAATTTTTCAATTTTTGGTAGAAACAGGGTTTCACCATGTTGGCCAGGCTGGTCTCAAACTCTTGACCTCAAGTGATCCGAACATCTCAGCCTCCTAAAGTGCTGGGATTACAGGTATGAGTCACCATGCCCAGCCTGTTATTTTTATTTAATGCAATTTTTTTTTCTTTTGAGACCAAGTCTCGCTCTGTCACTCAGGCTGGAGTGCAGTAGCACAATCTTGGTTCACTGCAACCTCTGCCTCCCAAATTCAAGCGATTCTCCTCCCTCAGCCTCCCTAGTAGCTGGGACTTCAGGCACCTATCACCACAAGTTAATTTTTGTAGTTTTTTAGTAGAGTCCGGGTTTCACCATGTTGAGCAGGCTGGTCTCGAACTCCTGACCTCAAGTGTTCCTCCTGCTTCGGCCTCCCAAAGTGCTGGGATTACAGGCGTGAGTCACCGTGCCCAGCCACAAATACTGATTATTTAAGTTCACATATAGGATAGTTAGCTTCTTAGGGTAACTTCTTAGTGCTTTTACTTCCCATTCTAACAGTAAAAGACTATTAGGATTTCGTGGGTTTCTTGGGGCTTCCAAAATACATTGCTGGGGAAGGGGGGTGCATCCCTCCAACACCCCCGCTTTCCCTACCCTCCACCCCTAACTCCACCGCCAGACTCCTCCACTCTTTAATCCCATCAAGGAAGTGATAAGATTTTTTCTTCAACTATTTTCCCTAATTATTTTGGAATAATTTGGATTTACAGAAAATTTGCAAAGATAGTTCAGAAAGTTCCCATTATACACTCACACAGGATAAGATTTATTTTTAGAAATAATCCTAAGTACTTTGTTATGTGTAACCGTCAATCACAACATCCTATCATAATCTTGATTAATTGGTTGTTTTGCTGATCATCCTAGGCAAGTTTCCCCCTTACTTTTTTTGTGTCTATGTTATCATTTCCTAATCTCACTGAATCTCTGGACAAAGCTCTTTAGGGGATGCTAATGCTCTCTCCACCTTCCATTCTAAGTCCTAGGAATTTTGGCATATTTTGGCATGGGCCTACATGTTGAATACCCTGGTGGCAGCCTGGCCTTGACCTATTGATGACATTATCAGTGCTGACCAACAGGAACTTTAATTAAATGAGCTACCCCTTTTGCAAATCTAAGTATGAGACATTCTGGTTTCTTCCTAGTCTGCCAGAAACAAACCTTGGAGTCCTGGATGACATGATCTTCTGGGGACTGACTTAAATGATCTCTGCAAGCATGATAGGCACCAAATCACAATTATATCTACCTTCCTTGGTAGATTCTAGCACTGTAGCTTTACTTTTAAAATAACTTTAGAGTTAAATGCAAAATTTTAAAAATTTAAGTTAAATTTAGATTAAATATTTTAAATTTTAGTTTAAATGTTTTTTCTTTATAGCATTTACCCCATGCAAAACATATTCTTATGAATGAATTGTCTGGTATGAGCTTCTTACATCAGCATGACCTTTTTGCTTAAGCACATTATTCTTGTTACACTGATTTTAACAACAGCCATTGTTATAAATTAGGAAGAAAATAAGTTGCTTTCCCCATGCTAATCTTTATTTCTTAAATGGAGGAGAGTGGACCAGATAATCTGAGTGGTGGAGGGGGAAAAGAATTTGCTTTGGAGGCCAGGCATGATGGCTCATGCCTGTAGTTCCAGCACTTTGGAAGGCTGAGATGGGAGGATCTCTTGAGGCCAGGAGTTTAAAACAAGCCTGGTCAATATAGCGAGACCCCATCTCTATTTTTTTTTAATTTATTAAAAAAAAAAAGAATTTGCTTTGGATCCAGGCAGTCACTTGTGGGTTGCTATCTTAAGCAAGTTTCTTAATTTCTCAAAGCCTCTGTTCTCTTATCTGTGAAGTGGTTATAATACCTATCTTATTTAATAGCTGTAAGGACTAAATAATTTATAATACAGTGACTTGCAGCAAATGGGAGTTGTCCACTTTATTAATAAATGCATTATAGTTTTGTGTACATTTATTTTGTCTTTCCCACTGAAATGGAAGCTCCTCAAAGATAGTGTGGTTCTTTTTTTTTTTTTTTTTTGAAACAGAGTCTCGCCCTGTCACCCAGTCTGGCATGCAATGGTGCAATCTCGGCTCATTGCAACCTCTGCCTCCTGGGTTCAAGCGATTCTCCTACCTCAGCCTCCCGAGTAGCTGGGATTACAGGTGCCTCCCACCATGCCCGGCTAATTTTTTTGTATTTTTAGTAGAGACAGGGTTTCACCATGTTAGCCAAGCTGGTCTTGAATTCCTGACCTCGGGTGATCCATCCACCTTGGCCTCCCAAAGTGCTAGGATTACAGGTGTGAGCCTCCACACCTGGCCAGTGTGATCCTTTTGTATCCCCTGGGAACTCAGGACAGCACTGAACAGGGAGTAAACTCCAAGTGGCTGTATTATTGCATTGCTGTTTTCCAAGTTAACAACTGGTTTGAATTTTAATGAATGTTACCCGTGAGCTAATATTGACTCGCCAAAACTCTCACAGTTGCAACATGGCCACACAAATTGAGTAATGTTTTAGCTTAAAAAATAAAAATAAAAAATAAAACCCTAGCTATTTCATTAGGTCTTTACAAAACTACTTTTCGTGGACTGGAATAGTTTAATACTGATGAAGGCATAAGTTAAGTTACTGAGAAGGACAAACTATGAATGGATTGGATTTGGGAAGTACAGAGAATGAGATAATGCCTCACATGTGACCAGTAGGGTGTGTAACTTCAAAAAGAGCTTTGGAAAAGAATAGCAAGGCTGTTAATTAAGGTAGAGTTTGTAGTTTTATCTTAAAGAATAATAACTTGTTAGCATAAGATCTTATTTTTTTTAATCAGTACTATCACTGTTCAGACACGAATAGGACTTGACAGTCTAACGAAATGTTGAAGTGTTCACAACTTGTGAAATTCAGGGGGCCTAAATAAGCTATAAAGACCTCTGTAAAAACAAGTGTATTAATAAAGAGCAGAAGGGCTGGGCTCGGTAGCTCATGTCCGTAATCCCAGCACTCTGGGAGGACAAGGCGTGTGGATCACTTGAGGTCAGGAGTTTGAGACCAGCCTGGCCAACGTGCTGAAACCTCATCTCTACTAAAACTACAAAAATTAACTGGGCCTCGTGGCATGCACCTGTAATCCCAGCTACTCAGAAGACTGAGGCACGAGAGTCACTTGAACCTGGGAGGCAGAGGTTGCCGTGAGCCGAGATAGCGTCACTGCACTCCAGACTGGGTAACAGAGCGAGACTCTGTCTTAAAAAAAAAAAAAAAAAATCAAATATTTAAAACACTCTGGTAGAGGAGAGTCTACCAGGGACTATGGGGAGTGGGAAGGGAGAGGTTTTTGTTTTGTTTAATTTCCACCACCTTGTCTAAGAGAGTTGTTAGTTAATGGGTATAAAGTTTTTGTCAGGGATGATAAAAAATTTTAGGTATAGATAGTGATAATTACACAACATTGTGGATATAGTTTAGCCACTGAATTGTACACTTGTGAGTGGTTCAAATGATGGACATTATGTTATGTATCTTTTCGCGATAAACCTTGCCACCTCCCAGGGAGAAAAAAGTTATCAGGCTGGGTGTGGTGGCTCACACCAGTAATTCCAGCACTTTGGGAGGCAGGCAGATCACTTGAGGTCAGGCATTCAAGACCAGCCTGGCCAACATGGTGAAACCCCACCTCTACTGCAAATACAAAAATATTAGCTACTCAGGAGGCTGAGGCAGGAGAATCACTTGAACCCATAAGGCAGAGGTTGCAGTGAGCCAAGACAGTGCCACTGCACTCCAGCCTGGGTGACAGAGCAAGACTTTGTCTCAAAAAGAAAAAAAAAAGTTATCTTTGGGCTATTTCAAAAGTTTGATGATTTTCTACAAGGAATGTACCTGCCCTTGCACTTTGTTTATAGTACAGAAGGAAGAAAAAATATTTGACCTCTTCAAGCTCAATCTTTAGGGTTATTTTTATTCTATCTTGAGTTAGTAATCAATTTCTTTTCAATTCTCAAACTCAAGTTTCACAACCACAAACCACAAAACAAAACAATCAGTACCAGGACAAAAACACACAACAAAACAAAACACCACACAATACATAAATCAGGAACTGGGAGAAATGGAGTAGTGGTGAGAAGAATATGAATGCTATTTCCCTCTTTCTACAGGATTCTAAGAATTTATTTTCTATTACTGTTGATTCAAAAGAGGCCGTTTCAGCTTTCGGGTCCAAAAACTGGTAATGTGATTTCAAACAATATTGTCTTTTTTTTTTTTTTTTTTGAGATGGGGATCTCACTCTGTCACCCAAGCTGGAGTGATGTGGCACGATCTTAGTTCACTGCAACTTCCGCCTCCTGGGCTCAAGCGATCCTCCCACCTCAGCCTCCTGAGTAGCTGGTACTACAGGTATGTGTCACCACATATGGCTAATTTTTGGGGGTATTTTTAGTAGAGGACAGGGTTTCGCCATGTTGCCCAGGCTGGTATCGAGCTCCTGAGCTCAAGTAATCCACCCACCTTGGCCCTTCAAAGTGCTAGGATTACAGACATGAGCCACTGCACCAGGCCAAATATAGTCATTATATGTCACTAAAACATAACTGGAGGCCCAGTGAGTTCAATTAAATTTTGTGCATATGTGTGGATAGTATGCTTTTATGCACATATAAACACATGGTAACTTAATGACCTGAAGGGCTTTTAGAAAAGAATTTGATTTATTTATTTATTTATTTATTTGAGATGCAGTCATGTTCTATCACCCAGGCTGTAGTGCAATGGCCTGATCTTGACTCACTGCAACCTCCACCTCCTGGGCTCAAGCAATTCTCCTGCTTCAGCCTCCCAAGCAGCTGGGATTACAGGCACCCACCATCATGCCTGGCTAATTTTTGTATTTTTAGTAGAGATGGGGTTTCACCATGTTGGCCAGGCTGGTCTTGAACTCCTGACCTCGTGATCCACCCATCTCGGCCTCCCAAAGTGGTGGGACTACAGGTGTGAGCCACCGCATTCGGCCAAGAATTTGGTATTTTAACAGTATCCTGCCAAAAGAAATAAAATGATTTGGGAAGAGGGATGAGTAGTTGAGACACTTTGATCTTTAAAAATCAACTTATTGAGGTGCAATTTACATATCATAAAATGCACTCATTTTTTTTTTCTTGAGACAATGTCTTGCTCTGTTGCCCAGGCTGGAGTGCAGTGGTACAATCACAGCTCACTGCAGTGTCGACATCCCAGGCTCAAGTGATCCTCCCACCTCAGCCTCCCAAGTAGATGGGACTACAGCATGCCACCACGCCCAGCTAATTTTTTTTTTTTTGTGGAGGTGATGTATCACTATGTTGCCCAGGCTGGTTTCCAACCCTTAGGCTCAAACGAGCCTTTTCCCTTGGCCCCGCAAAGTGTTGGGATTACAGGTGTGAACCACTGAGCCTGACCTTCACTGATTGATTGATTGACTTTTTAAAAGACTCCTGGCCGGGTGTGGTGGTTCACACCTGTAATCCCAGCACTCTGGGAGGTCAAGATGTGTGGATAACCTGAGGTCAGGAGTTCAAGACCAGCCTGGCCAAGATGGTGAAACCCCATCTCTACTAAAAATACAAAAATTAGCCTGGGGTGGTGGCACACACCTGTAATCCCACCTACTTGGGAGTCTGAGGTGGGAGAATCGCCTGAACCTGGGAGTCAGAGATTGCAGTGGGCCAAGATCATGCCATTGCACTCCAGCCTAGGCAAAAAGAGCGAAACTCCATCTCAAGAAAAAAAAAAAAAAAAAAAAGACTCCTGACTTCAGCAAGAATAGGGATTTTTTTGTAGTCCTAACGTAGTCCTAATGAAACAAGAATAGGGATTTTGTTGAAAAGAGGTGTAGAGGTAGAGAAGGAGATGTAAGAATGTCTGCAAATTGACTCTGGAGGCTGAGGCAGGAGGATTGTTTGAGCCCAGGAGTTCAAGACCAGCCTGGACAACACAGCAAGACCCCATCTCTACAAAAAAAAAAAAAAAAAAGAAAGAAAGAAAAGAAAATAAGCCAGGTGGGGTGGTGTGCATCTGTAGTCCCAGCTTCTCAGGAGGCTGAGGTGGTAGGATCACTTGAGTCTAGGAGGTCAAAGCTGCACAGATCGGTGATCATGCCACTGCCCTCCAGCCTGGGCAACAGAGAGAGACCTTGTCTCAAAAAAAAGAAGAAGAAGAAGAAATAAGAGGAGGAGGAGGAGGAAGGAGGAAGGAGAAGGGAGAAGAAGAGGAAGAGGAAGAAGAAGAGAAAAATTAGCCAGGCATGGTGGTGTGCACCTGTAGTCTCGGCTACTTGGGAGGCTGAGGTGGGAGGCTCACTTGAGCCCAGGAGGCAGAGGGTGCAGTGAGCCAAGATTATACCACTACACTCCAGCCTGGGTGACAGAATGAGACCCTGTCTCAAAAAACAAACAAACAAACAAACAAACAAAACGATGAAGATGAGAGAAGATGAGGAAAAAGAAAGAAGGAGGGGGAGGAGAAAGAAGAAAGGAGAAAGCCAGGTATGGTGGTACATGCCTGTAGTCCCAGCTTCTTGGGAAGCTGAGGCAGGAGGATCGCTTGAGCCCAGGAGTTTGAGAGCAGCCTGGTCAACATGGCAAGACTCTGTCTAAGAAGAAAAGAAAACCCTCTGTAACAAGCAGACCTGGCTCTAAAAATAGCCACTTATATAACTAATTATGGAATGTCTAGTGTAAAAGAAGCCCAGTATCTATGAGAACGATGCAAACATTTGCCTATTCTCCATGCAGCTCTATCTTCTCCAGTCTTGGGCTGATCATTCCTGTTGATTGCCTTCTAGCCTTCTAGCATTAAGGCAGCCTTCTGTAATAAAACTAGTGTTTTGATTTGTGAAGTGTCAAGTGTTTTCATTTGCTCTCACATGAATCTTTTTGTTTCTTTCTTTTCTTTTTCTCTTTTTTTTTTTTTAGACAGAGTCTCACTCTATTGCCCAGGCTGTTGTGCAATGGCACAATCTCGGCTTACTGCAACCTCCACCTCCCAGGTTCAAGTGATTCTTCTGTCTCAGCCTCCCAAGTAGCTGGGATTACAAGGGTGCACCACCACATCTGGCTAAATTTTGTATTTTTAGTAGAGACTAAAACATAGTTTCACCATGTTGGCCAAGCTAGTCTTGAACTCCTGACCTCATGATCTGCCTGCCTCGGCCTCCCAAAGTGCTGGGATTACAGGTGTCAGCCACCATGCCCAGCCTCTCACACAAATCTTCAAACAGTACACAGGGTCACTTATAAATCCTAAAAAAGACAACATAGGAATAGCCATAACCCAGAACAAAGCAATCACACTTATGTTGATATCAGTTGTTTCAATGCAGACATTTGCATTTTAATACTCTGGGCTTTAGACAGTATTACAAGGCTGTCTTGACTTCCTACCAACCAGCTATGCATTCTGATTAAAAACCTTCCCCCTTAACTTCTTTTATTTTTCTTTTTAATTTTTTGGGTTTTTTTTTCAGACGGGGTCTCACTATGTTGCCCAGGCTGGTCTCGAACTATCGGGCTCAAGTGATCTGCTCGCCTCAGCCTCCTAAAGTGCTAGGATTACAGGCTTGAGAGTCACCATGCCTGGCCTCTCCTTAACTTCTAATTGAGCATTATAAAAGAAAAGCTCTGTGACTTTATTAAGAGTTTTAACCTTAAGATGTCCATTTTTTTAAAACAAAATAAGGCAAAAGATTGACTAAAGTAGAAATTAGTGACTGTATCTTAATAGTGTTTTACAATCTCTAATACTGTCCTTTGGAAACTCTTGAGTGATATGCACAGCATTATACCCTCTTTTTTCTTTTTTGCACAAACAGTCCTACTGTAGTTATTCCCTACTCTTGAACTCATTTGCTATTTTCAGCTTGATATTGTGCCTTTTCTATATTAATAGCTGGACATTTTGGTTATTTTATTTTATTTTATTTTGAGACAGGGTCTCGCTCTGTCACCCAGACTGGAATGCACTGGCACAGTCATGGCTCACTGAAACCTCTGCCCCGAGAGCTCAAGTGATCCTCCCATCTCAGCCTCCCAAGTAGCTGGAACCACAAGTGCTCCCCACCACGTCCAGCTATTATTTTTTTTTTGTAAAGATGGGGTTTCGTCATGTTGCCCAGGCTGATCTGGAACTCCTGGGCTCAAGTGATCCACTCGCCTCGGCCTCACAGAGTGCTGGGATTACAGGCCGTGAGCCACTGCACCCGGCCTGGTTAATTATTTTTCGATTCAGTAATCTGTTTACTTCTAAAAGGAGTCCCATGCTGTTAACCTCAGAAATTCAAATGTATGCTTAGTAACTACAAGAAATAATTTTATTTTATTTTTTGAGACAAGCTCTCTGTCACCCAGGCTGGAGTGCAGTGTGATCACAGCTCACTGCAGCCTCAACCTCCAGGACTCAAGAAATTCTCCTGCCTCAGCCTCCCAAGTAGCTGGGATCACAGGTGTGACACCATGCCCAGCTAATTTATTTTTATATTTTGTAGAGACAGGGTCTCCCTATGTTGTCCAGGCTGAACTTGAACTCCTGAGCTCAAGCAATCCTCTTGCCATGGCCTCCCAAAGTGTTGGGATTATGGGCGTGAGCCACCATGCCCAGTCAAGAAACTAAGAATACTTAATGGCCGGGCGTGGTGGTTCACACCTGTAATCCCAGCACTTTGGCAGGCCAAGGTGGGTGGATCACCTGAGCTCAGGAGTTCAAGACCAGCCTGGCCAACATGGTGAAACGCTGTCTCTACTAAAAACACAAAAATTAGCCAGACATGATCGTGGGTGCCTGCAATCCCAGCTACTCGGCAGGCTGAGGCATGAGAATCACTTGAATCCGGGAGGCAGAGGTTGCAGTGAGCTGAGATCGTGCCATTGCACTACAGCCTAGATGACAGAGCCAGACTCCGTCTCCAGAAAAAAAAAAAAAAAAAAGCTAAATGTGCAAAGACTTTTTGTTTGTTTCCATTATCCATCCCTGAAATCTAACAGACAATTAAATAGGCTTAAACAGGATAATCAAAGATAATTAAATTGCCTAGAAAATGTAACTGAAAGAATCAAAAGCCAGGCGCAGTGGCTCACGCCTGTAATCCCAGCACTTTGGGAGGCTGAGGCAGGCAGATCATGAAGTCAGAAGATCAAGACCAGCCTGGCTAACACAGTGAAACCCCGTCTCTACTAAAAATACAATAAAAATTAGCAGGGCGTGGGGGCACGCGCCTGTAGTTCCAGCTACTCCGGAGGCTGAGGCAGGAGAATCGCTTTAACCTGGGAGGTGGAGGTTGCAGTGAGCCGAGATCTCGCCACTGCACTCCAGCCTGGGCGACAGAGTGACACTCCATCTCAAAAAAAAAAATTAAATTAAAATTAAAAAGATTTTAGCTGGGCGCGGTAGCTCACGCCTGTAATCCCAGTGCTTTGGGAGGCCGAGGCAGGTGGATCACGAGGTCAGGAGGTTGAGACCATCCTGCCTAACACGGTGAAACCCCATCTCTACTAAAAAAATACAAAAAATTAGCCGGGTGTGGTGGCGGGCGTCTGTAGTCCCAGCTACTTGGGAGGCTGAGGCAGGAGAATGGCGTGCACCCAGGAGGCGGAGCTTGCAGTGAGCTGAGATCACGCCACTGCACTCCAGCCTGGGCGACAAAGCAAGACTCCGTCTCAACAAAAAAAAAAAAAAAAAAAGATTTTAAACAAGAATTAAATATTATTTAAACTGGTGGATTAAGTTTCAAACATGTCCATCCTTACATGAAATAGAAAATGGTCCTTATTAGAGGAAAATCCATCTTTCCCCCCATAGATACAAGGTCTTGCTATGTTGCCCAGGCTGGTCTCAAACTCCTGGGCTCAAGCAGTCCTCTCGCCTCCGCCTCCCAAAGTGCTGGGATCACAGGTGTGAGCCACCCCACCTGGCTGAGCAAAATCCTTTATTTTATTTTATTTTGAGATGGATCCTCGCTCTGTCACCCAGGCTGGAGTGCAGTGGTGCGATCTTGGCTCACTGCAACCTCTGCCTCCTGGGTTCAAGCGATTCTCTGCCTCAGCCTCCGGAGTAGCTGGGATTACAGCACCTGCCACCATGCCCAGCTAATTTTTGTATTTTTGGTCGAGATGGGGTTTCACCATCTTGGCCAGGCTGATCTTGAACTCCTGACCTCGTGATCCACCTGTCTTGGCCTCTTGAAGTGCTGGGATTACAGGCGTGAGCCAACGCGTCTGGCCTGAAAATCATTTTTTAAAAATTTATTTATTTATTTTTGAGACCGAGTGTCGCTTTGTCGCCCAGGTTAGAGTGCAGTGGCACCATCTCAGCTCACTGCAACCTCCACCTCCCAGTTTCAAGCGATTCTCCAGCCTCAGCCTCCCGAGTAGCTGGGACTACAGATGCACGCCACCACATCCAGCTAATTTTTGTATTTTTAGTAGAGACAGGGTTTCACCATGTTGGCCAGGCTAGTCTTGAACTCCTGACCTCAGGTGATCCACCCGGTTGGCCTCCCAAAGTGCTGGGATTACAGGCATGAGCCACCACACCCAGCCTGAAAATCCTTTTAAAGATGACATATGGCTGGGCACAGTGGCTCACGCCTGTAATCCCAGAACTTTGGGAGGCTGAGGTGGGTGGATCACGAGGACAGGAGATTGAGACCATCCTGGCCAACATGGTGAAACCCCGTCTCTACTTAAAACACAAAAAATTAGCTGGGCGTGGTGGTACACACCTGTAATCCCAGCTACTCAGGAGGCTGAGGCAGAAGAATCACTTGAACCCAGGAGGTGGATGTTGCCTGTGCACTCTAACCTGGGATGGTGCCACTGCACTCTAACCTGGGTGACAAAGCGACACTCAGTCTCAAAAATAAATAAATTAATTAATTTTAAAAAAAAAGGATTTTCAGGCCGGACGCGTTGGCTCACGCCTGTAATCCCAGCACTTCAAGAGGCCAAGACAGGTGGATCATGAGGTCAGGAGTTCAAGATCAGCCTGGCCAAGATGGTGAAACCCCATCTCTACTAAAAATACAAAAATTAGGAGTGCAGTGAGCCAAGATCGTGCTACTGCACTCCAGCCTGGAGGACAAGAGCAAGACTTCATCTCAAAATATAAAAAAATAAAAATACAAAAATTAGCCAGGCGTGTTGGTGCACACCTGTAATCCTAGCTACTTGGGAGGCTGAGGCTGGAGAATCGCTTGAACCTGGGAGGCAGAGGTTGCAGGGAGCTGAGATCCTGCCATTGCACTCCAGACTGGGTGACAAGAGTGAAACTCCATCTCAAAAAAAAAAAAAAATGTTTCCAGACATTGTCAATTGTCCCAGGGGAGGGGGTGGGGACAGGGGGAATGAACACTCTTGGTTTGAGAATCACTGTTCTAGAACCACACAGGACTACTCAGTTTTCCTTAAACAAGCCATGAATTCACATCTCTTTTTTATTTTTTATTTTTTTTTTAGGTGGAGTCTCCCTCTTTCACCCAGGCTGAAGTGCAGAGGCATGATCTGGGCTCACTGCAACCTCTGCCTCTCAGGTTCAAGCGATTCTCCTGCCTCAGCCTCCTGAGTGGCTGGGATTACAGGTACTTGTTACCACACCCGGCTAATTTTGTATTTTGTATTTTTAGTAGAGACAGCGTTTCTCCATGTTGGTCAGGCTGGTCTCAAACTCCCGACCTCAGGTGATCCACTTGCCTCAGCCTCCCAAAGTGCTGGGATTACAGGTGTGAGCCACCATGCAAGGCCTCTTGATATCTTTCAAGACCCATATTCTCTATGAGGATTCCCCAGGTGCAATCTAGTGGTGAACCATTATCTGTCTGGTCCTTGCTTTCTTGAGGCCTATGGGTCAAGGGACAAAGGAGATAATTATCTAATATTCACTACAATTCATGTATATTTACAAACTAAGACAAGTGGGCATTGTGGCTTATTCATGCCTGTAATGGGCATGGTGGCCCACGCCTGTAATCCCAGCACTTTGTGAGGCTGAGGTGGGAGGATTGCTGGAACCCAGGAATTTGAGGCTAGCCTGGGCAACACAGTGAGACCCCCATCTCTACAAAAAATAAAAAATTAGCCAGGCATGGTGGTATGCGCCTGTGCTCCCAGGTACGCAGGAGGCTGAGGCAGGAGTATCACTTGAACCCAGGAGTTTCAGGCTGCAGTGAGCTGTGATAGTGTCACTGCACTCCAGCCTGGGCCACAGGGGGAGACTCTGTCTCTAAAAACAAAACAAAAAGTTAATTTTTTAAAAAAGGTACTTTCTGGCCAGGCATGGGGGCTCATGCCTGTAATCTCAGGACTGTGGGAGGTCGAGGTAGTTGGATCATTTAAGGTCGGGAGTTCAAGACCAGCCTGGCCAACATGGTGAAACCCCGCCTCTACTAAAAAATACAACAATTAGCTGGGCGTGGTGGCAGGCACCTGTAGTCCCAGCTACTCTGGAGGCTGAGGCAGGAGAATCGCTTGAACCTGGGAGGCAGAGGTTGCAGTGAGCCAAGATCACACTACTGCACTCCAGTCTGGGCGACAGAGTAAGACGCTGTCTCAAAAATAAATAAATAAATAAATAAATAAATAAATAAATAAATAGAATAAAAAATGAAGGTACTTTCCATGTGGCAAATGATATGCAAGACATCACAAAGAGTGATGGGAAAGCACAGAGAAGGGCACAGCTCAATGTGGGGAATTCACAAGACCTCCAGAGGCTTCATTACTCTTACTCAGAATTATAGAAACTCAAGCTCATGCACTTTGCCCAAGATCACAGAACTCATGATGAACAGAGACCTGATTCAGTGCCAAGTCTCTCCAAACCCAATACTGTGTTCTTCCCATTCCCCCAGTGTCCTTCCTGTAGCCACAGCACTTTATTTCTCCTGTTTAGCACTGACTTCATCTTAAAATGTGTAATTTATATGGCAACAACACTTTCCATAATCCTAAAACAGTATATGTAATTTTGCTTAAATACTGTTCTATCATCATTACATTTCAAAAATGATTTGGAAAATTATCACAGCTTTTTTTTTTTTTTTTTTAGATGGAGTCTCACTCTGTTGCCCAGGCTTGAGTGCAGTGGTGCTATCTCGGCTCACTGCAACTCTGCCTCCCGGGTTAAAGCAATTCTTCTGCCTCAGCCTCCGAGTAGCTGGGACTACAGGCACCCACCACCAGGCCCAGCTAATTTTTGTATTTTCAGTAGAGACAGGGTTTTACCATATTGGCCAGGCTGGTCTCCAACTTCTGACCTTGTGATCCGCCTGCCTCAGCCTCCCAAAGTGCTGGGATTACAGGTGTGAGCCACTATCATAGCTTTTTTTGTAAACTGCATTATCTGACCCTATAATGGTTATCTGATCATTCTCAAAGACCACTGAACAATAATGCTTAATAGGTGCTTATCAGGTTTCTCATTTATTTTATTATTATTATTATTTTAAATAATAAAGAGTCTCGCTCTTGTCTCCCAGGCTGGAGCGTAATGGCGCAATCTCGACTCACTGCAACCTCTGCCTCCCAGGTTCAAGCAATTCTCCTGCTCAGCCTCTCGAGTAGCTGGGATTACAGGCACCTGCCACCACGCCCTGCTTTTTTTTTTTTTTTTTTTTTGTATTTTTAGTAGAGATGGGGTTTCACCATATTGGCCAGGCTAGTCTTGAACTCCTGACCTTAGGTGATCCACCCACCTTGGCCTCCCAAAGTGCTGGGATTACAGGTGTGAGCCACTACACCAGGCCATAAGTTTTCTCATTTATAAACTGGGGATATTAACAGTATTTACCCTTATAGTAACTGTAAGAATTAAATTAGTTAATATGTATAAAACATGTAGAATGGTTCTTGTCTGGGTCTGAGATCAGTAAACACTATAATTACTGAAAGAGGGGATGGATTAATGGTTGGATGATAAAGAAACAGAGGCATGTCTCTGTTCTCAATGAGTTCCTTCAGCCGTTACCATCCCCTACTTGTCTTTAAGCCAGTCCTAGTTATAAGTGTGACCAACTCTTCTGATTAGGCCACATGAAAACGTCATTCTTTATTTGCTAAGTAGACATCAAGGCAACGATGTTTAAGGATGTTCCCTACCTCTACCAGGGCCTGGGTGAACCCCTCACTCCCAGGCAAACTTTAAAAAATCAAGCAAGTAGCTAGGTATGGTGGTGTGGGCCTGTAGTCCCAGCTACTTAGGAGGCTAAGGCAGGCGAATCCCTCGAGCCCAGGAGTTGGAGGTTATAGTGAGCTATGATCATGCTACTGCACTGTAGACTAAGCGACAGAATGAGACCTTTTCTTTGAAAGAAAGAAAGAAAAAATAAAAAAGCTGGGTGGGGTGATTCCCACCTGTAATCCCAGCACTTTGTGAGGCCGAGGCGGGTGGATCATCTGAGGTCAGGAGTTCGAGACCAGCCTGACCAACACGATGAAACCCCATCTCTACTAAAAATACAAAAATTAGCCAGGCATGGTGGTGCATGCCTGTAATCCCAGCTACTCAGGAGGTTGAGGCAGGAGAATTGCTTGAACCCGGAAGGCGGAGGTTGCAGTGAGCCGAGATTACACCACTGTACTCCAGCCTGGGCTACAGAGCGAGACTCTGTCTCCACCATCGTCAAAAAAAAAAAAAAAAAAAAAAGCAAGAAAACATAGTGCAAGTCCAAACTAGAAAAGAAGAAAGACCAAGGCACATTAGGAAGACGGCTGGAAAACATATGAATTATAGAATGATTTTTAATACCCAAGGGCAGGTTTTCATAGTTAAAACTGAAAACAATGTCAGTGAAATGTATGTACTTGAGGAGAAGCAGACTCCATTCCCAGATTCCCTCTCTATGTATTCATTCAACAGATGTCTACTGAACATCTACTATGCACCACACACTGGATACCACGGTTAAAACAAAAAAAGTCAGGAAAGATCTTTGCTTTGGAATTTCAATTCTAGGAGAGGAGACAAAGCTGAAAAAATAGTCAAATGAATAAGATAATTACATGTTGTGGTAAGTGTTTAGAAGGAAACAAAGAAGAAGCTATAATGGAAAGTAACAGGGGACCTTCTTTTTTTTTTTTTTTGAAACGGAGTCTTGCTCTGTCGCCAGGCTGGAGTGCAATGGTGGGATCTCGGCTCACTACAACCTCTGTCTCCTGGGTTCAAGAGATTCTCCTGCCTCAGCCTCCCGAGTAGTTGGGACTATAGGCACCAGCCACCACACCCGGCTAATTTTTGTATTTTTAGTAGAGATGGGGTTTCACCATGTTGTCCAGGCTGGTCTTGAACTCCTGACCTCAGGTGATCTGCCTACTCAGCCTCCCAAAGTGCTAGGATTACAAGCGTGAGTCGCTATGCCCAGCCGTTTTTTTTTATTTTTAAATAGAGATGGGGGTCTTGCTATACTGCCCAGGCTGGTCTCAAATGCCTGGCCTCAAGCAAGCCTCCCACCTTGGGCTTCTGAAGTGCTGGAATTTATAGGCATGAGCCATCACGCCCTGCCCAGCACAAGTACTTTGAAAGTCATTCATGTCTTTGGATTTGTCAATAGTTCATTCGTCGTTATTGCTAAGTAGTTTTCTAGTATATGGATATACCACCATTTGTTTTCCATTCACCTGTTGATGGACATTTGGGTCGTTTCCATGTTTGTGGATAAAATAAAGCTGCTATGAACATTTTGGCCCAATTCTTTGTTTGGATATATGCTTTCATTTCTCTTGGGTAAACACTTGAAAGTGGAATGGATGGTCATATGGTAGATGTATGTTTAACTTTTTTTAGAAACTGCTAAACTGTTTTCCTAAAAGATTGTACCATTTTACATTCTCACCAGCTGTATAAGACTCCTAATTGCTTGCCAAAAGATGGTATTGTTAGTCTTTCTTTAATTTTAGCTACTTTAGTGGGTGTGTAGTGATATCTCATTGTGATTTTATTGTCTTCATTTGTGAAGGATAGTTTCACTAGATATAGAGTTCCAAGTTGACATATTTTGTTTTTTCCTTCAGTACTTTAAGATGTTGTTCATTTACCTCCTAGCTTCCATGTTCCTAACGAGAAGCGGTCAACCATTGCTCCCATGTATGTAATGTGTCCCTTGTATGTAATGTATTTTTCTCTGAGAACTTTCAGTTTTTTCTTTTTCTTTTCTTTTCTTTCCCTCCCTCCCCCCCTCCTCCCTTCCTTTCTTCCTTCTTTTTTTAATGTTACAAACCATCTTTATTGGTTGCAATGGAAAGTGGAAGAGGAAGGAATATAACAGTTCCCATTCCTGGAGTGGCATTTACAGACTTGGCCACTGCCCTCCAAAAGGAGTATTTTGTTGTGTCATTTGTTTTTGTTTTTGAAACAGGGTCTTGCTCCGTCACCCAGGCTGGAGTGCAGTGTCGCAATCATGGCTCACTACAGCCTCAACCTCCTGGGCTCAAGTGATCCTCCCACCTCAGCTCCCCAAGTAGCTGGGACCACAAGTGCATACCACCATGCCCAGTTAATTATTTGTAGAGATAAGGTCTCACTTTGTTGCTGAGGCTTGTCTTGAACTCCTGGGCTCAAGCAATCCTTTCTTGCCTCGGCCTCCGAAGGTGCTAGGATTACAGGTATGAGCCACCAAGCCCATCCAAGTTTTTTTCTTAAACTTTAGTTTTCACCAGTCTGACTGATGACTACAATGTGCCTAAACAAAGTCTTACTATCTTGCTTGGTTTTCATTCATTGGGTTGAATCTATCCTTCACTAAATTTGGGAAATGTTCAGCCATATTATTTCTTCATAACATATTAATGTAGATCAAAAATCTTAAAAGTAGTCCTACCTACAATTTTCACTTACCTTCTGCAACTCAAACTAACTTATTGATGTCTGACAGTGAGAACCATCCTTCCACAAAAATATATGTTAAAAAAATTTTTTTAAGTCAACTAGTCAATGATGGCATAGGGAAGCAGCTTACCCTTTATCCATTCAATTATTCATTTAGCAAAGTCATTGTGCAGGTACTATTTTAGGTCCTGAAGGTAGAATAATGAACAAAACATGATAGCTAATACTTAAACAATGTAAATAATTTAGAATACGTATATTAACTTATTTGTCATAATTTTATAAATGAGGAATATTATCCTCATTTTGCAAATAAAGAAGCTAAGACTTAAAGAGTTTAATATGCCTCAGGTCACATAGCTATTAAATATTATGAGTTGGGCTTGGAACCCAGCTAGTCTGGCTATAGAACATACACTTTTAATCCCTACTGCTTTACTCGCTAAAGGCAAAAAATGGAAGTCATAAGGTGGGCGGGCAGGCTTGATCTTTAGCCACATGAGCACTGGGCAAATCACTCAGTCATTCCCACAGTTTCTCACCTGTAAAATTAGTGGTTTTCAGTACATGGAGATTAAACTGTCTTCCAAAGTGAAGAGTTTATTGTTCTAGATCTTGAGCACAAAGGTTGGTATACATTAACTGGAATTAATGAAATCGTGTGAAAACAATACAGTACTATCCATAAAGGAACAGTAGTGGTTATTTTACAGTGGGTCCCCAGGTGGCAGATATACAAATTAATGGAGAGGCTGGGTGCGGTGGCTCACACCTGTAATTCCAGCACTTTGGGAGACCAAGGCAGGTGGATCACCTGAAGGTCAGGAGTTCGAGACCAACCTGGCCAACATGGTGAAACCTTGTCTCTACTAAAAATATAAAAAATTAGCTGGGTGTGGTGGTGGGCACCTGTAATCACAGCTACTTGGGAGGCTGAGGCAGGAGAATCATTTCACGTCAGGCAGCAGAGGTTGCAGTGAGCCAAGATCACGCCATTGCACTCCAGCCTGGGCAACGAGAGCAAAAACTTTGACTCAAAACAACAACAACAACAACAACAACAACAAATTAATGAAGAGAATTGTCAATAGTTTGTATTCACATGATGGCTTCTTCCAGATTCTTTCTTCATTGTGAGAAAAAAAAAAGAAGAAGAAGAAGATGATCTAAGAGCTTACCATAGCGGTTTTCTAGTTATTGAGACTTGGTTTTCCCTTTTCATTGATGAATATGTGACATATGAAATGGTTGGGCGTTTTTTAAAACTAAATCTGCAAAGTTCCTTTTGCAGCAAGAACAGCTTGCCAATAGATATAGCAGAAGCAGATGGTACTAGATAAACAAAGGCAATGACATAGCAACAATTCAAGAGATACTATATTTTAAAAGAAAAAAATTAAAAAGAATAAAGAAGATTTAATCTTAGAAAAGTAATGACAGGATTTTAGAATTAGAAGTGATTGTTTACGCTGCTTTTCATCTTTTAAAAATCCTAGGTTTTTGGCCAGGCACAGTGGTTCATGCCTGTAATCCCAGCACTTTGGGAGGCTGAGGTGGGCAGATCACCTGAGGTCAAGAGTTTGAGACCAGCCTGGCCAACATGGCAAAACCCCATCTCTACCAAAAATACAAAAAAAAAAATTAGCCAGGCATGGTTGTGGGCACCTGTAGTCCCAGCTACTTGAGAGGCTTGAGGCAGGAGAATCGCTTGAACCTAGGAGGCAGAGGTTGCAGTGAGCCGAGATTGTGCCGCTGTACTCCAGCCTGAGTGACAGAGTGAGACTCCATCTCAAAAAAAACAAAAATCCTACATGTTTTTTTATTAAACAAACTTGTTTTCCTTAATACTCCTAACTCCATAATGTTCATAATAATTTATCTATTTTTACCTTTTTTTTTTTTTGAGACATCGTCTCACTCTGTCACCCAGGCTGGAGTGCAATGGTGCAGTCTTGGTTCACCTCAACTACCGCCTCCCTGGTTGAAGCAATTATCTTGCCTCAGCCTCCCGAGTAGCTGGGATTACAGGCGTGCACCACCGTGCCCAGCTAATTTTTGTATCTTTATTAGAGACGGGGTTTTGCCATGTTGGCCAGGCTGGTATTTTTACATTATATTTTATCTTCTTAGAGGTAGTATCTCTAAGTGCTGCCTAGGCTGGAGTGCAATGGTACAATCATAGTTCACTGCAGCCTTGAACTTCTGGGCTCAAGCAAACCTACAGCCTCAGCCTCCTAAGTAGCTGAGATCACACTGTGCACCACCACGCCCAGCGAATTTTTAAAAGTCTTTTGTAGAGATGCACACTCACTATGTTGCCGAGGCTGGTCTTGAACTCCTGACTTCAAGCAATCCTCCTACCTCGTCCACAATTATTTAAAACATGACATCGTCGGGCGTGGTGGCTCACACCTGTAATCCCAGCACTTTGGGAGGCAGAGGCAGGCGGATCACCTGAGGTTGGGAGTTCGAGACCAGCCTGACCAACATGGAGAAACCCTGTCTCTACTGAAAATACAAAATTAGCCAGGCGTGGTGGTGCATGCCTGTAATCCCAGCTACTCGGGAGGCTGAGGCAGAAGAATCACTTGAACTCAGGAGGCAGAGGTTGCGGTGAGCTGAGATTGCGGTGAGCCGAGATCACGGCATTACACTCCAGCCCGGGCAACAAGAGCGAAACTCCGTCTCAAAAAAACAACAACAACAAACAAACAAACAAACAACAAAAAAAACCATGACATCTGACTAGGCTCTATGGCTCACACCTGTAATCCTAGCACTTTGGGAGGCGGAGGCCAGAGGATAGCTTGAGCCTAGGGGTTTGAGATCAGCCTGGGCAACAGAGGAAGAGCCCATCTCCACAAAAAATTTAAAAATTAGCCAGGTGTGTTGGTACACGCCTATAGACCTGGCTACTCTGGGGGGCTGAGGTGGGAGGATTGCTTGAAGCTTGGGAGGTTAAGGCTGCAATAAGCTATGATTGTGCCATTGCACTCCAGCCTTGGTGACAGAATGAAACTGTCTCAAAAAAACAAACCAGGGCCGGTCATGGTGGCACGCACCTGTAGTCCCAGCTACTAGGGAGGCTGAGGCAGGAGAATTGCTTGAACCTAGGAGAGGGAGATTGCAGTGAGCCAAGATTGCCCACTGCACTCCAGCCTGGGCGACAGAGCAAGACTCTGTCTCAAAAACAAAAACAAAAACCATGGCATCTGCTATGGTCTGAATGTTGATGTCCCTCCAAAATTCATAAGTTGAAATGTAATAGGTATGATAGTACTAAGAGGTAGGGCTTTTGGGAAGTGATTAAGTCAGGAGAGCTCTATCCTTTAATAAATGCCCGTATTAAAGAAGCCTGAGCCTGAGGGAACTCCCTTGACTTTTCTGCCATGTGGGAATGCAGCTGAAAGGCACAATCTTTGAAGCAGAGAGCAAGCCCTCACCAGACACAGAATCTGCTAGTGCCTTGATCTTAAACTTCCTAGGCTCCAGAGCTGTAACAAATTTCTGTTGTTTATAAGTTACCTAGTCTAAGGTATTTTGTAATAACAGCCCAAGTGGACTAAAACAGCATCTTTTTTTTTCTTTTTTTTAGAAATAGAATAGGCTGGTGTGGTGGCTCACGTCTATAATCCCAGCACTTTGGGAGGCTGAGGCGGACGGATCACGAGGTCAGGAGATCAAGACCATCCTGGCCAACATGGTGAAACCCCGTCTCTACTAAAAATACAAAAAAATTAGCTGGGCTTGGCAGTGCACGCCTCTAGTCGCAGCTACTTGGGAGGCTGAGGCAGGAGAAATGCTTGAACCCCGGGAGGTAGAGGCTGCAGGGAGCCGAGGTGACACCACTGCACTCCAGCCTGGGCGACAGAGCGAGATTCCGTCTCCGAAAAAAGAAAGACAGGGTTTCGCCATGTCACCCAGGCTGGTCTTGAACTCCTGGACTCAACTGATCTGACTGCCTCAGCCTCCCAAAATTCTGGGATTAAAGGCATGAGCCACCATGCCCAGCGAACAGCATCTTTAAGATTCTGAAAATGCAAGTTATAGGAAAATTAATAAGGAAACCTGAAATGCAGGAATATTAAACACAGAGCTCAAGGCAAGGTCATTATGGCATTTTCTTAGTAAAGAAACTTCATTCTATAATAAGATGCTAGTTAATGAGGAATCCCAAATAACAAAAAATTAAATAACATATCAAAGAACAATTAAAATTTACTGAATGCTTACTACATGTCCAGCACTGGGTTAAGTAGTATTTTATATCGATTGTCTCATTTAATCCTTACAACGAGCCTATGGGGTAGATATTATTTATTATTATCATCACTTTATAGATATGAAAAATGAGGCTCAGTGAAGTTAAATCACTTGCTAAACATTCTACCTCTGGTTGTGGTAGAGCCAACAGAGATATGAGTGAAAATGTTCTAACTTCAGAGCTTCTTTGCTCTTAAAGTAATATGTAATAAACACAATGGATTGAAACAAACAAAAAAGAACAAACGAAAAAGTTTCTGCCAATTGCTATTCTAACTTGGTGCAAATAAATCTTGCTCGGCATTTGAAATACTTTTCTTATCTAATTTTTCACAGCAGTCTTATGGAATAGTTATTATTATCTCCTTTTTACAGACACGGGATCTGAAGCTTAAACAGACCAAACACCTTGCCCAGAGCCACATGTTCAGCAAGTGGTGGACTCGAGACTTGGATCCAGGTTGGTCTGTCTCCAGAGATTCAACGTTCTTCGCAGGCTCCTTGAGGGCCTTGGTGAATGCCCCCAGACAGATCTATCTTGCTATCTGTTACTGTCTTGTAGGAGTAAACTCTTCCTCCCACTTTCTTTCCTAGAGCAGTCAACTCCATAGCCTCCCACCTTCATAGCCTCCTTTCACCGGCTTATGCCCACAGTTCATACGAAACCCAGGTGAGACTTTCTGTCCTTTGAGAAGGTTTCCCTGCTGCTGTCCTCCAAACCCAGGTGAGACTCTCTGCCCTCTGGGAAGCTTTGCGTGCTGCTGTCCTCATCCCCTCCCTGAGTCTGAATCTGTCCTGAATGCTCAAAAGCACCTTAGGCATACTTGGTTCCAGGACTCATGCTCTCCTGGAGTTACCTGTTTACTATTTGTCTTCCTTCCCCTACCTCTCCAGGGCTCTGCCACATATGCTATGCAGCAGAGATTGCTTTTTGTCTCCTAGTGCCTAGCTCAGTGCCTGGCACAGAACAGATGCTCAATAAATGTCTGATGGATAGATGAATAAAGACTGACTTCAGAAATCCTGCACAATTACCATCATCTTTTTTTTCTTTTCAGACATGAGGGTCTCACTCTGTTGCCCAGATGGCAATAATCATATCTCACTGCAGCCTCAAACTCCTGGCCTTAAGTCATCCTCCCACCTCAGCCTCCTGAGTAGCTGGAATTAGTGGCACAAGCTGCCATGCCCAGCACCAACATATATTGAATGTCATAATTCAAAAGTCCTTGCCACTTACAGAACACACACATTGTCACATGTATGTATAACACTTGTATAGATTGGTGAATCTATAATTCTAATACTTAAATGAAATTGACCAAATAGTACTCATTATTAGGATAAATGTTGAGAATTTGTAAAGTACTCTACATTTTAAACAGATTTTTGCTTTTTTTGTGTGTGTCTTTTTTTTTTTCTTCCTTTTTGTGGAGAACAGGGTCTCGCTATATTGCCCAGGCAGGTCTAGAACTCCCGGGCTCAAGCTATCCTCCCGCCTCTGCCTCCCTGAGAGCTGGGATTACAGGCATGAGCCACCGTGCCCGGACAGATTTTTGCTTTTTAAAAGAGCTGGCTGGGCGCGGTGGCTCACGCCTGCAATCCCAGCACTTTGGGAGGCCAAAGCAGGCAGATTTCCTGAGGTCAGGAGTTCGAGAACAGCCTGGCCAACATGGTGAAACTCCATCTCTACTAAAAATACAAAAATTAGCCAGGCGTGGTGGCATGTGCCCATAATCCCAGCTACTCCGGAGGCTGAGGCAGGAGAATTGTTTGAATCTGGGAGGTGGAGGTTGCAGTGAGCTGAGATCATGCCACCGCACTCCAGCCTGGGCAACAGAGCAAGACTCTGTCTCAAAAAAATAAATAAATAAAATAAAAGCGCTAATGATTATTTTCTAAGTATAATGAGCGCTGACATTTGTAAAAATGGTTTGCATCATCTGGTCCATTATCTTATTTAATCCTTATGATCAATTCTATGAAATAGATGTTAGATTATTTTACTATGAAATAATGAGCTCAGGCCAGGCGCGGTGGCTCATGCCTGTAATCCCAGCAATTTGGGAGGCCGAGGAGGGCAGATCATGAGGTCAGGAGTTCAAGACCAGCCTGGCCAACATAGTGAAACCTCGTCTCTACTAAAAATACAAAAAAATTAGCCAGGCATGGTGGTGGGCGCCTGTAATCCCAGCTGCTTGGGAGGTTGAGACAGAAGAATCACTTGAACCCAGGAGGCGGAGGTTGCAGTGACCGGAGATTGCACCACTGCATTTCAGCCTGGGTGACAGTGCGAGACTCCATCTCAAAAAATAAAAATAAAAAAAAGAAATAATGAGCTCAAGTGTGATTTATTCAAGATCACTCTGATAAAGAAATTATGTGGGACTACGAATATATTCCAGCTTGTCTCTTAGTCAAGTGCTCTGTTAACTATATCACCTATGAAGACAAAGAAATACTGAAAATTCATATGATTTATAAAATATGGATTCACAAATGAATACTGAGTGAGGGGGCCCTGCTACTGGGCTTACAACTGCTGGGCTCTGCTCAGGAACCCTAATCTGGTCCAGAGTGAGCAGTATGGTCTCAGCCCAGCGTTTCACGAGTCTTCAAGCCTTCAGGCTTTCTTTTAATCAAGATGAGTGATAAACCCAAACTTGTCAGAAGTGAAGTTTGACAGGTCAAAATGGAAGAAAACTAACACTGGAGAAAAAAATACGCTTTCTTCCAAGGAAACTATCCAGCAGGAGAAATACGGTGTTCAAACATCATATAATGGGGGCTGGGCATGGTGGCTCACTTCTGTAATCTTTGGTAGGCTGAGGTGGGTGGATCACCTGAGGTCAGGAGTTCGAGACCACACTGGCCAACATGGCTAAGCCCTGTCTCTATTAAAAATACAAAAATTAGCCAGGTGTGGTGGCACATGTCTGTAGTCACAGCTACTTGGGAGACTGAGGCAGGAGAATCGCTTGAACCCGGGAGGCGGAGGTTGCAGTGAGCTGAGATTGTGACACTGCACTCCAGCCTGGGTGACAGAGTGAGACTCCATCTCAAACAAACAAAGAAAAAAATGAATTAGGCATGGTGGTGTATGCCTGTAATCCCAGCTACATGGAAGTCTCAGGCGGGTGAATCACTTGAACCCGGGAGGCGGAGGTTGTAGTGAGCCAAGATCATGCCACTGTATTCTAGCCTGGGTGACAGAATAAGACTCCGTCTCAAAACAAAACAAAACAAAGCAAAACACCAAAAATCTTCCCATTGGTGCATAAATTCCACATGGCAGATGCTGCCAATAATCTAACCATTGATGACCTGTGTGTGTATAGTCTTTGCACCTCCTACAGGAAAAGCCAATTTTAACCTTCTATGAGTGTCTCCATTGCTTCATAATCTTTATGAAGTTGCATGCCTTTGCAGCTTCTCAGAGTTTATTTTCATTTCTAATGTAGCAATAAAATAATATACTTACTAAAAAAAAAGCGAGGGAAGAAAATCATTTCCTTCATACCAAGTAAGAGAGCACTTATCATGGTAGGCACTGGCTTTGCAATTATGAGACCAGTAGTAGAAATAGCTTTAGTTTCCTCAATTTTCCTGGAGTATTCTTCAGACTTTCTTTACACTGCTAAAATGAGAGTAACATTTCATTGTATAACCTCTGTACAATTTCTTACCATGTACATGTATTACCTACGTAAAAATGCTTACAATTACAAAGATACCAATGAGTTTATTTTCTCTACTGACTCAAGTTGGTGTCACAGGCATACCAATTAAGGACAGGCATTCTCCAAAAAGCATGTAGAAACACTGTCTTTTGTACTAATAAAGAGCCCCCATGTCTTTTCATGTCATTGCATATTAGAATTGTGACATAGGTGTTAAGTAGGAACAAAGAGGCAACCCATTTCACAGATGTACTCAGAACTGCTGGGCTGTCATAGGTCTAAGCAGAAGAGCAAGGACTAAATCCCTAATTTTCTGACACCGATGCCACTGATATTTTCATTATATCAGGCTGCCTCGACCTGCTGGTAAGGGTTAGGACTAGCTCTCTGACAGATTACCCTGGTTCCAATCCTGCTCTGATGGGCCCTAAGGTACCATGAAAAAAGATCATCAAGCTGTATTAGGTGAAAAAAGCAAGGTGGCATATTGTATTTTACCATTTTGTGCAAAAAAAAGGTAAAACTTTAAAAAAGAATATATGTCTATATGTGCTTATTACGCATAAACTGCCTGTTGCCCATTGCTGCTCCATCTATACAATGTGGGTGGTAGGATTACAATAAATATTGCAAATATTAGAACAGTGCCTGTCACACTAAAGTGTCATTTTATTTGGATTCTCGGCTGGGCGTGGTGGCTCATGCCTGTAATCCTAGCACTTTGGGAGGCCGAGTTGGGCAGATCACGAGGTCAGGAGATCGAGACCATCCTGGCTAACATGGTGAAACCCCCATCTCTACTAAAAAAAATACAAAAAATTAGCTGGGTGTGGTGGCCGGCGCCTGTAGTCCCAGCTACTCGGGAGGCTGAGGCAGAATGGCATGAACCCGGGAGGCGGAGCTTGCAGTGAGCCGAGATCGTGCCACTGCACTCCAGCCTGGGTGACAGAGTGAGACTCCATCTCAAAAAAAAAAAAAAAAAAAAAAAAAAATTGGATTCTCAGTCCAAATAGTTCCTTGGCCTAATCATATTCTAAAATACCCCTTTAAAAAAAAAATATATATATATATATATATAGTTTTTTCTGAGATGCAGTCTCACTTTGTTACCCAGGCTGGAGTGCAGTGGCACGATTTCTGCTCACTGCAACCTCCTCCTCCCGGGTTCAAGCAATTCTCCTGCCTCAGCCTCCCAAGTAGCTGTGATTACAGGTACACACCACCACGCCTGGCTAATTTTTATATCTTTAGTAGAGACGGGAGTCTCACCATGTTGGCCAGGCTGGTCTCGAACTCTTCCTCAGGTGATCCGCCTGACTCGGCCTCCCAAAGTGCTGGGATTACAGGCGTGAGCCACCGCACCGGGCCATCATCTTTTCTTCAGAGGTAGCTACAGCAGATGAAAAGATTTAAAAATCATTTTCACGTGGCAAGCCATGGTAAAATGTAACTATTTAAGGCTGCTTTAAATTAGACTAATAGCAGAGTGGTCAGACTATACTAAAAGCTTGGTGAATCACAATTATGTACCTCAAAGAACTATTCTTGTTTGCCTTATTCCTATGTAAATAACTGAAATCTTTGTTTTTCTTCCTAAAAGGGGTCATGTTGATTTTTACTTACAATGTATTTTAAGTTTGTCACTCTAAATGGTTATGAGCAAGTTTAAGAAAAATCTTCAGCAAATACTACCTTAGATTATGACCCCAAAACACATTTACGAGCCTCAACATCTTTACTGTTACCGCTTTAACATTTAAGGCAGTAAAAAGCATACTGGATCTCTGTAAAGGCGTAGGGGTGCGGGGAATCCGTTATGATTATGTTGAAAACATAGGGTCTGGGGGAAAAGGGATTTAAAATAAGAAGAAAAAGAAGGCTTGGGACTTAAAAAGTCTTTTAGAGGCCAGCTCACGGTGACAAAAACCGACCCTCACCCCGAGCCACGTGAGGTTTTCTGCTTCCTCCCAGGCCCTTCCTTCCGCAGTCAGAAGGCGGAAGAAAAGTTACCTCAAGGTGGGGCGAGTGGCAGGGCGGACCCTGGCGACCTGACGCTGGGGAGGCTCGAGCGGCGTATCCATACCACCCAGCTGTTCGCCGCGGGAACCCGCCGGCCCGCAGGTGACCCAGCGCTGGAGAAACGCCAGCGACGTGGCCTGGCGAGCTGGCGCGGGGCAAGGACCACCCGCGCCGCCTTGCCGCCCCAGCCTCCCTCCCTAGGAAGCAGGGTGCGCCCCGGTGCGCGCGGGGCTTCCCCGGACCGGCGTTCCAGTCCCTCTCCGGCTTCCGGCCTACCCCGGCCCCACTGAGAGCAGAAATGTGATCTCTGCCCTGAGAAAATGCTCGTGGCCAGTGACTACCCCTAACGCACAATAATATGGCTCCGATGGGCTCAAAGGTATTGGTTTTTTGTTTTGTTTTGAGACAAGGTCTCACTCGGTCGCCCAGGCTGGAGTGCAATTGCGTGATCTTGACTCACTCCAGCCTCCGCTTCCCGGGCTCAGGCGATTCTCCTGCCCCAGCCTCCCAAGTAGCTGGGATTACAGGCATGCGCCACCACGCCCGGCTAATTTTGTATTTTTAGTAGACAGGGTTTCACCATGTTGGCCAGGCTGGTCTCGAACTCCTGGCCTCAAGTTATACGTCCGCCTCGGCCTCCCAAGGTGCTGGTATTACAGGCGTGAGCCACCGCGCCCGGTCCAGTGTTGGTTCTTAAACGCGAGAATTGAGATCTCCCTTCACCTAATGAAAGTCTCGGCCACTATCGCAACATTCAGAACACCCAGTCTGTGTTGCACAATATGTTACTTAGGTATAAATCAAGGATTCATGTAATTTTGTCATTCCTTGCGTGATATTTTAAAAAACATTCTGTGTAAGGTATTTATAAAGCGTTTACTATTATCCGCAATCACAGGGGCTTGAGGAAAAACTTTGACTGTGGCCGGGCACCGTGGCTCACGCCTGTAATCCCAGCACTTTGGGAGACCGAGCCGGGTGGATCACTTGAGGTCAGCAGTTCGAGACCAGCCTGGCCAACATGGTGAAACCCCCGTCTCTTCTAAAAATACAAAAATTTGTGGGGCGCGCTTGTAGTCCCAGCTACTTGGGAGGCTGAGGCAGGAGGAATCGCTTGAACTCGGGAGGCAGAGCTTGCAGTGAGCCGAGATCGCGCCACTGCACTCCAGCCTGGGCAACAGAGTAGAACTCCGTCTCAAAAAAAAAAAAAAAAAAAGAAAGAAAGAAAAAGTGGACTGTGAAAACTGAAAAACTACACTACAAAGATACAGAAACCAAGAAAGCACCATACGCGTTTGCCTTCAACTGCTTCCCAACTTGTTTTGCTCTTCCAATTTGATTGTGGTTTCCTCTCCAGAAGGAACTCCACAGTACTTAGCGTTGGCCACATAGTAGGTTCTCAAATACTTGTTAATAAATAAGTTTGTTCGAGAAGCTGGGCAATGATATTCTACAGCTGGAAGAAGAAACATAATGATCTAGTAATTAGCTCATTAAAAATAAACGTTCTTCTTTCCTCAGAGGAGCATTTCCCAAGGCCTGCCTTGATAGCCATCCAAAAAGGCCAAGCTCATCCAATCTTGCCCTAGATTTATGCTAAAATGCAGTTACAATCTATAGGATGACAGAAAACGACAGCACTTATTTAAATATAATAGGCACTTATTTAAATAGGAGAAGCTGTGACTTCATAGCAAGTGTTGGGGTTAGGAAACTGGGTGGATAAACTTGCTGATGCTGTAGATCTTAGTCTCTACATGAGATCATGTGGAAAATCTGAAAGCATTTTAGGTTCCTTATGTTTGCAATCAAATGACTGTACACCTTTTAATTTAAAAAGTACCATGAGGCACACACACACACTCGCAGGAACTTTTTGGCGTAACAAAACTAGAATTAGATCTAAAGCTAACTGTAGGACTGAGTCTATTCTAAACTGAAAGCCTGGACATCTGGAGTACCAGGGGGAGATGACGTGTTACGGGCTTCCATAAAAGCAGCTGGCTTTGAATGGAAGGAGCCAAGAGGCCAGAACAGGAGCGGATTCGTCGCTTTCACGGCCATCGAGCCGAACCTCTCGCAAGTCCGTGAGCCGTTAAGGAGGCCCCCAGTCCCGACCCTTCGCCCCAAGCCCCTCGGGGTCCCCGGGCCTGGTACTCCTTGCCACACGGGAGGGGCGCGGAAGCCGGGGCGGAGGAGGAGCCAACCCCGGGCTGGGCTGAGACCCGCAGAGGAAGACGCTCTAGGGATTTGTCCCGGACTAGCGAGATGGCAAGGCTGAGGACAGGAGGCTGATTGAGAGGCGAAGGTACACCCTAATCTCAATACAACCTTTGGAGCTAAGCCAGCAATGGTAGAGGGAAGATTCTGCACGTCCCTTCCAGGCGGCCTCCCCGTCACCACCCCCCCAACCCGCCCCGACCGGAGCTGAGAGTAATTCATACAAAAGGACTCGCCCCTGCCTTGGGGAATCCCAGGGACCGTCGTTAAACTCCCACTAACGTAGAACCCAGAGATCGCTGCGTTCCCGCCCCCTCACCCGCCCGCTCTCGTCATCACTGAGGTGGAGAAGAGCATGCGTGAGGCTCCGGTTCCCGTCAGTGGGCAGAGCGCACATCGCCCACAGTCCCCGACAAGTTGGGGGGAGGGGTCGGCAATTGAACCGGTGCCTAGAGAAGGTGGCGCGGGGTAAACTGGGAAAGTGATGTCGTGTACTGGCTCCGCCTTTTTCCCGAGGGTGGGGGAGAACCGTATATAAGTGCAGTAGTCGCCGTGAACGTTCTTTTTCGCAACGGGTTTGCCGCCAGAACACAGGTAAGTGCCGTGTGTGGTTCCCGCGGGCCTGGCCTCTTTACGGGTTATGGCCCTTGCGTGCCTTGAATTACTTCCACGCCCCTGGCTGCAGTACGTGATTCTTGATCCCGAGCTTCGGGTTGGAAGTGGGTGGGAGAGTTCGAGGCCTTGCGCTTAAGGAGCCCCTTCGCCTCGTGCTTGAGTTGAGGCCTGGCTTGGGCGCTGGGGCCGCCGCGTGCGAATCTGGTGGCACCTTCGCGCCTGTCTCGCTGCTTTCGCTAAGTCTCTAGCCATTTAAAATTTTTGATAACCAGCTGCGACGCTTTTTTCTGGCGAGATAGTCTTGTAAATGCGGGCCACGATCTGCACACTGGTATTTCGGTTTTTGGGGCCGCGGGCGGCGACGGGGCCCGTGCGTCCCAGCGCACATGTTCGGCGAGGCGGGGCCTGCGAGCGCGGCCACCGAGAATCGGACGGGGGTAGTCTCAAACTGGCCGGCCTGCTCTGGTGCCTGGCCTCGCGCCGCCGTGTATCGCCCCGCCCTGGGCGGCAAGGCTGGCCCGGTCGGCACCAGTTGCGTGAGCGGAAAGATGGCCGCTTCCCGGCCCTGCTGCAGGGAGCTCAAAATGGAGGACGCGGCGCCCGGGAGAGCGGGCGGGTGAGTCACCCACACAAAGGAAAAGGGCCTTTCCTTCCTCAGCCGTCGCTTCATGTGACTCCACGGAGTACCGGGCGCCGTCCAGGCACCTCGATTAGTTCTCGAGCTTTTGGAGTACGTCGTCTTTAGGTTGGGGGGAGGGGTTTTATGCGATGGAGTTTCCCCACACTGAGTGGGTGGAGACTGAAGAGTTAGGCCAGCTTGGCACTTGATGTAATTCTCCTTGGAATTTGCCCTTTTTGAGTTTGGATCTTGCCTCATTCTCAAGCCTCAGACAGTGGTTCAAAGTTTTTTTCTTCCATTTCAGGTGTCGTGAAAACTACCCCTAAAAGCCAAAATGGGAAAGGAAAAGACTCATATCAACATTGTCGTCATTGGACACGTAGATTCGGGCAAGTCCACCACTACTGGCCATCTGATCTATAAATGCGGTGGCATCGACAAAAGAACCATTGAAAAATTTGAGAAGGAGGCTGCTGAGGTATGTTTAATACCAGAAAGGGAAAGATCAACTAAAATGAGTTTTACCAGCAGAATCATTAGGTGATTTCCCCAGAACTAGGGAGTGGTTTAGATCTGAATGCTAATAGTTAAGACCTTACTTATGAAATAGTTTTGCTTTTGGTGACTTCTGTAATCGTATTGCTAGTGAGTAGATTTGGATGTTAATAGTTAAGATCCTACTTATAAAAGTTTGCTTTTTGGTTGCTTCTGTAACCCAAAGTGACTAAAATCACTTTGGACTTGCAGTTGTAAAGTGGAAACTGCCAATTAAGGGCTGGGGACAAGGAAATTGAAGCTGGAGTTTGTTTTAGTAACCAAGTAACGACTCTTAATCCTTACAGATGGGAAAGGGCTCCTTCAAGTATGCCTGGGTCTTGGATAAACTGAAAGCTGAGCGTGAACGTGGTATTACCATTGATATCTCCTTGTGGAAATTTGAGACCAGCAAGTACTATGTGACTATCATTGATGCCCCAGGACACAGAGACTTCATCAAAAACATGATTACAGGGACATCTCAGGTTGGTGGGATTAATAATTCTAGGTTTCTTTATCCCGAAAGGCTTGCTTTGTACACTGGTTTTGTCCTTTGGAGAGTTCACAGGGATATGTCTTTGCTTTCTTTAAAGGCTGACTGTGCTGTCCTGATTGTTGCTGCTGGTGTTGGTGAATTTGAAGCTGGTATCTCCAAGAATGGGCAGACCCGAGAGCATGCCCTTCTGGCTTACACACTGGGTGTGAAACAACTAATTGTCGGTGTTAACAAAATGGATTCCACTGAGCCACCCTACAGCCAGAAGAGATATGAGGAAATTGTTAAGGAAGTCAGCACTTACATTAAGAAAATTGGCTACAACCCCGACACAGTAGCATTTGTGCCAATTTCTGGTTGGAATGGTGACAACATGCTGGAGCCAAGTGCTAACGTAAGTGGCTTTCAAGACCATTGTTAAAAAGCTCTGGGAATGGGGATTTCATGCTTACACAAATGGGCATGCTTGTGTTTCAGATGCCTTGGTTCAAGGGATGGAAAGTCACCCGTAAGGATGGCAATGCCAGTGGAACCACGCTGCTTGAGGCTCTGGACTGCATCCTACCACCAACTCGTCCAACTGACAAGCCCTTGCGCCTGCCTCTCCAGGATGTCTACAAAATTGGTGGTAAGTTGGCTGTAAACAAAGTTGAATTTGAGTTGATAGAGCACTGTCTGCCTTCATAGGTATTTAGTATGCTGTAAATATTTTTAGGTATTGGTACTGTTCCTGTTGGCCGAGTGGAGACTGGTGTTCTCAAACCCGGTATGGTGGTCACCTTTGCTCCAGTCAACGTTACAACGGAAGTAAAATCTGTCGAAATGCACCATGAAGCTTTGAGTGAAGCTCTTCCTGGGGACAATGTGGGCTTCAATGTCAAGAATGTGTCTGTCAAGGATGTTCGTCGTGGCAACGTTGCTGGTGACAGCAAAAATGACCCACCAATGGAAGCAGCTGGCTTCACTGCTCAGGTAACAATTTAAAGTAACATTAACTTATTCCAGAGGCTAAAGTCATTTCAGACTTTGGATTTGCACTGAACGCAAATCTTTTTTCCAAGGTGATTATCCTGAACCATCCAGGCCAAATAAGCGCCGGCTATGCCCCTGTATTGGATTGCCACACGGCTCACATTGCATGCAAGTTTGCTGAGCTGAAGGAAAAGATTGATCGCCGTTCTGGTAAAAAGCTGGAAGATGGCCCTAAATTCTTGAAGTCTGGTGATGCTGCCATTGTTGATATGGTTCCTGGCAAGCCCATGTGTGTTGAGAGCTTCTCAGACTATCCACCTTTGGGTAAGGATGACTACTTAAATGTAAAACAGTTGTGTTAAAGATGAAAAATACAACTGAACAGTGCTTTTGGTAATAATTAACTTTTTTTTTAATAGGTCGCTTTGCTGTTCGTGATATGAGACAGACAGTTGCGGTGGGTGTCATCAAAGCAGTGGACAAGAAGGCTGCTGGAGCTGGCAAGGTCACCAAGTCTGCCCAGAAAGCTCAGAAGGCTAAATGAATATTATCCCTAATACCTGCCACCCCACTCTTAATCAGTGGTGGAAGAACGGTCTCAGAACTGTTTGTTTCAATTGGCCATTTAAGTTTAGTAGTAAAAGACTGGTTAATGATAACAATGCATCGTAAAACCTTCAGAAGGAAAGGAGAATGTTTTGTGGACCACTTTGGTTTTCTTTTTTGCGTGTGGCAGTTTTAAGTTATTAGTTTTTAAAATCAGTACTTTTTAATGGAAACAACTTGACCAAAAATTTGTCACAGAATTTTGAGACCCATTAAAAAAGTTAAATGAGAAACCTGTGTGTTCCTTTGGTCAACACCAAGACATTTAGGTGAAAGACATCTAATTCTGGTTTTACGAATCTGTGGAAACTTCTTGAAAATGTAATTCTTGAGTTAACACTTCTGGGTGGAGAATAGGGTTGTTTTCCCCGCACATAATTGGAAGGGGAAGGAATATCATTTTAAGCTATGGGAGGGTTGCTTTGATTACAACACTGGAGAGAAATGCAGCATGTTGCTGATTGCCTGTCACTAAAGCAGGCCAAAAACTGAGTCCTTGTGTTGCATAGAAAGCTTCATGTTGCTAAACCAATGTTAAGTGAATCTTTGGAAACAAAATGTTTCCAAATTACTGGGATGTGCATGTTGAAACGTAGGTTAAAATGACTGGGCAGTGAAAGTTGACTATTTGCCATGACATAAGAAATAAGTGTAGTGGCTAGTGTACACCCTATGAGTGGAAGGATCCATTTTGAAGTCAGTGGAGTAAGCTTTATGCCAGTTTCATGGTTTCACAAGTTCTATTGAGTGCTATTCAGAATAGGAACAAGGTTCTAATAGAAAAAGATGGCAATTTGAAGTAGCTATAAAATTAGCCTAATCTACATTTCTTTTCTCCTGCAGAGTCTAATACCTTTTATGCTTTGATAATTAGCAATTTGTCTACTTGGTCACTAGGAATGAAACTACATGGTAATAGGCTTAACAGGTGTAATAGCCCACTTACTCCTGAATCTTTAAGCATTTGTGCATTTGAATAATGCTTTTTGTGATCTTCCTGCTGGGATTACAGGCATGAGCCACTGTGCCTGACCTCCCATATGTAAGTGTCTAAAGGTTTTTTTTTTTTTTTTTGGTTATAAAAGGAAAATTTTTGCTTAAGTTTGAAGGATAGGTAAAATTAAAGGACATGCTTTCTGTTTGTGTGATGGTTTTTAAAATTTTTTTTTAAGATGGAGTTCTTGTTGCCCAGGCTAGAATGCAATGGCAAAATCTCACTGCAATCTCCTCCTCCTGGGTTCAAGCAATTCTCCTACTTCAGCCTCCCAAGTAGCTGGGATTACAGTCATGTGCTAATTTGGTGTTTTTAATAGAGATGAGGTTTTTCCATGTTGGTCAGGCTGGTCTCAAACTCCTGACCTTAGGTTATCGCCTCGGCCTCCTAAAGTGCTGGAATTACAGGCATGAGCTACCATGCCTGGCCAGGACATGTGTTCTTAAGGACATGCTAAGCAGGAGTTAAAGCAGCCCAAGAGATAAGGCCTCTTAAAGTGACTGGCAATGTGTGTTGCTCAAGATTCAAAGGTAACTTGAATTGGCCATAGACAAGTTTGTAATGAAGTGTTATCGTTTTCCCTCATCTGAGTCTGAATTAGATAAAATGCCTTCCCATCAGCCAGTGCTCTGAGGTATCAAGTCTGAATTGAACTAGAGATTTTTGTCCTTAGTTTCTTTGCTATCTAATGTTTACACAAGTAAATTGTCTTAAGATTTGCTGGATGACAGTAGAAAAAAACAGGTAAGGCCTTTAATAGATGGCCAATAGATGCCCTGATAATGAAAGTTGACACCTGTAAGATTTACCAGTAGAGCATTCTTGACATGCAAGGAAGCAAGATTTAACTGAAAAATTGTTCCCACTGGAAGCAGGAATGAGTCAGTTTACTTGCATACTGAGATTGAGATTAACTTCCTGTGAAACCCAGTGTCTTAGACAACTGTGGCTTGAGCACCACCTGCTGGTATTCATTACAAACTTGCTCACTACAATAAATGAATTTTAAGCTTTAAGATGAAGTGGCATTTCTTTTAACAGTTACTATGTTGGAATTGGTTACAAATTTTGGAGTGGATTTCAAAAGTGAGAACTAACTTCAGTTGATTTCAAGGTAGTGCTTGGCTTTTTTTGTTTAGACAGGGTTTTACTCCTGCCCTGGTTGGAGTGGAAGTTAACGGCTAACTGCAGTCCTGACTTCTGGGCTTAAGTGATCTTCCCTGAATAGCAGGGACCACAGGTTTTTGCCACCACGCCTGGCTAATTTTTGTATTTTGCCATGTTGCCAAGGCTGGTCAACTCCTGGGCTCAAGTGATCTGCCTGTACTGTATCTTTCCCAGTTAATCTGATATTTATCTTTCAAATCTCAGATGTGCCAGGGCCTCGGCAGTGACTCAAGGAAGAACCCATGTGCTCTTAGTGGGACGCGATTTGTTCAGACCTACTAACCTCAACTCAGTTTCAGTTCTTTATAGTGGAGAATGTTGACAGTTTACATCGACAGGCCACATTTTAGCATTGCGTTATCTTCATGTTTTTTTTTTTTTTTGAGACGGAGTTCCAAACTTAGTAACTTACCATTTACTTTTTAGTGTAATTCTAAAAGATTTCATTCAGCTAGAACTACCCTGATATTTAACTGTCCTTTTTCTCTTACCTAATTATTGGCAATTAAACATTTTTGTCATTTACTTTGGGACTGTTTTTAGCAGGCCCATGGATCTCAAGGTTTAGTTTTGCGGGTTCTATGGGAGACGATGACAATAAAGTTAAACGTTAATGTTGCAATAATTCTAAGCAAGGGATATTAGAAAATGAAGCAGGCCAGGTGGTGGCTCACGCCTGTAATTCCACCATTTTGGGAGGCTGAGGTGGGGAGATCACAAGGTCAGGAGTTCAGACCAGCCTTGCTAATATGCTGAAACCCCATCTCTACTGAAAATACAAAATTAGCTGGGTGTGGTGGCAGGTGCCTATAGTTAGGAGGCTGAGCCAAGATCACACCACTGCACTCCAGCCTGGGCGACAGAGAAAGACTCCATCTCAAAAAAAAAAAAAAAAAAAAAGCAGAAGGCTGGGCGCAGTGCCTTGAATCCTAGCACTTTGGGAGGCTGAGGCGAGAAGATCTAAAAATACAAAAGAAAAGCAAGGTGTGGTAGCACATGCCTATAGTCCCAACTGAGGCTGAGGCAGGAGAATCCCTTTAGCTTGGAAGGTGGGGGTTGCGGTGAGCCAAGATCTTGCCAGGGCACTCCAGCCTGGGTGACAGGGCAAGACTGTCTCAAAAAATAAAGATGCCGGGTGCGGTGGCTCACGCCTGTAATCCCAGCACTTTGGGAGGCCGAGGTGGGCGGATCACAAGGTCAGGAGATGGAGACCATCCTGGCTAAAACGGTGAAGCCCCCGTTTCTACTAAAAATAAAAAAAAATTAGCCGGGCATGGTGGCGGGCGCCTGTAGTCCCAGCTACTCGGGAGGCTGAGGCAGGAGAACAGCATCAACCCGGGAGGCGGAGCTTGCAGTGAGCCGAGATTGCGCCACTGCACTCCAGCCTGGACGACAAAGTGCGACTTCGTCTCAAAAAAGTATATATATAATAATAAAAATTAGCTGGGCATGGTCGTACACACCTGTAGTCCCAAGCTACTCTGGGGGGTTCAGGCAGGAGGATCGCTTCATCCTGGGAGGCTGAGGCTGCAGTGAGCTATGATGGTGCTACTGTACTCCAGCCTGGGCAACAGTGAGACCCCGTCTCCTAGGTTCAAGCAATTCTGCCTCAGCCTCCTGAGTAGCTAGGACCACAGGTGCCCACCACCACACCTGCCTAATTTTTGTATTTTCAGTAGAGACAGGGTTTTACCATGTTGGTCAGGCTGGTCTCCAACTCCTGACCTCAGGTGGTCTGCCCGTCTTGGCCTCCCAAAGTGCTGGGGTTACAGGCGTGAGCCACAGCCGAGTCTGGCCTCTTTAACTTAGCATGATGCGTTTGAGATGCATTCATTTTGCATATATCAGTAATCTCTTCCTTTTTAATGGGTGTATGACAGTTTGTGTATTCATTCCCAGCTGAGGGGCATTTAGTTGTTTCCAGTTTGGGGCAATTATTAATAAAGCTGCTATAAATGTCCACATATAGTTTTGTATGTAATAATGTTTTTATTTTACTTGTGTAAATAGCTAGGAAAGTGATTACCGGGCTGAGTGGCAAAGCGTATGCTTTTTAAGAAACTGCCGAGCTGTTTCCAAAGTGGTTGAACCATTTAGTAATTAAGAGATCAACTTTTTTGAGGAAGACAAATAGACTACCTGAGTGTTAAACTGATATTTTGCAGGTCAGTGAAGTAATTTGTTTATAAAATATTGTGCTTACTATGTTCTAGGCACCATTCTAGGCACTGGGGATAGAGCTATGAACAAAATGGACATGGTTATTGACCTTTGAGTTTATAGTTAGTGGGGGAGATAGAGATTCAATAAATAAAATTAGCTAATTTTGAGTTGTGATGGTACTATGAAGGAAAAGAGAAATACACCATGAGGGAGAAGAGAAAATGAAAGGGACATAATTTAGACTGGCCAGAGAAGGTATTTGCCAGGAATAGCTGAGACCTGAAGGATAAGTAGGAGTTAGGGGAGAATATGACAACATTGTGTGTGTAATATATATATGCATACACACACACAATGTTTTCATATTCTCCCCAACTCCTACATATAATATATAATTATATATATGCATACACGCACACACATACATATATATTTATTTTCTTGAGACAGAGTCTTGCTCTCTCACCAGGCTGGAGTGCAGTGGCTTGATCTCGCCACACTGCAACCAGTGCCTCCCAGGTTCAAGCTATTCTCCTGCCTCAGCCTCCCAAGTAGCTGGGACTACAGGCACATGCCACCATGCCCAGCTAATTTTTGTGTTTTTAGTAGAGATGGGGTTTCACCATGTTGGCCAGGATGGTCTTGATCTCTTGACCTCATGACCCACCTGACTTCGCCTCCCAAAGTGCTGGGATTACAGGCATGAGCCACCACACCCGGCCCTATATATTTTTATTTTATTTATTGTTTTGACACTTTTTTTTTTTTTTTGAGACAAGAGTCTCACTCTGTTGCCCAGGCTGGCATGCAGTGATGCTATATCAGCTCACTGCAACCTCCACCTCCCCAGTTCAAGCGTTTCTTGTGCCTCGGGTTCCCAAGTAGCTGGGACTACAGGCATGCACCACCACACCCAGCTAATTTTTGTATTTTTAGTAGAGAAGGGGTTTTACCATGTTGGCCATGCTGGTCTTGAACTCCTGACCTCAAGTGATCCACCTGCTTCGGCCTCCCAAAGTGCTTCTATTACAGGCATGAGCCACTGCACCGGGCTTGTATTACTTTTTAGACATGTCAGTATTTAAGGCTTAATTTGGCCTCAGGACAATCACATAGAATCAGAAAATCTGAGAAGAAAACTTAAAAACCTTTGAATCTAACCTACTCAAATAAACTTTGAATATATTTATTGAAATATTTAATTTGTTTATTTTTTATTTTTTTATTTTAGAGACAAGGTCTCACTAAAGTGCAGGCTAGAGTGCAGTGACACAATCATGGCTATGGCTCACTGCAACCTCAAACTCCTGGGCTCAAGCGATTCTGTTGCCTTAGGTTCGCCAGGAGCTGGCACTACAGGTGCCACCACACCTGGCTTTTTTGTTTTGTTTTTTTTGGGTAGAGAAGGGGATTTGCTATGTTGCTTAGGCTGATCTTGAACTCCTAGCCTCACGCAATCCTGCTTCGGCTTTCCAAAATGTTGGGATTATAGGCATGAGCCATGCGCCTGACCTTGATTACCTCGATGATGTGTATGTCATACATTGGAGGGCAAAGACATCTCTGAATTCCTCACAACAGCCATGGCAGGGGGCAGGTACCCATGTTACAGATGACAGACTGATGCATAGAGAAGTTAAGTCGTGGGGAGTTTACCTTCTCCTAAATTGTCCTGTTACTAGATGAATTTGTTTTTGTTTCACTTTGTTTTGTTTTTGAGACAGAGTCTCATGTTGTCACCCAGACTGGAGTGCAGTGGCTCCATCTCGGCTCACTATAGCCTCCGCCTCCTGAGTTCAAGTGATTCTCCTGCCTCAGCCTCCCAAGTAGCTAGGTGCATGCCACCACGCCTGGCTAATTTTTGTATTTTTAGTATAGATGGGGTTTCACCATGTTGGCCAGACTGGTCTCGAACTCCTGACCTCAAGTGATCCACCCCGCGCTTAGCCTCCCAAAGTGCTGGGATTATAGGCGTGAGCCACCACACCAGGCCATGAATTTGTTTTCAATATTTATTTATTTTGTATTTTCTATTTTTGAGATGGAGTCTCGCTCTGCTGTCCAGGCTAGAGTGCAGTGGTGTGATCTTGGCTCACTGTAGCCTCCACCTCCTGAGTTCAAGTGATTCTCCTGCCTTAGCCTCCCGAGTAGCTGGGATTACAGGTGCCCACAATCACACCCGGCTAATTTTTGTATTTTTAGTAGAGATGGGGTTTCACCATGTTGGCCAGGCTGGTCTCAAACTGACCTCAATTGATCCACCCACCTTGGCCTCCCAAAGTGCTGGGATTACAGACCTGAGCCACAGCGCCCAGCCCTTCAATATTTATTTAAATTTGCCTGCTGGCTAACTTCTCATTGCACCTAGGCTCTAGTGTAATTAAATTACTTCATTCTCTCTTTTTAAAACTTTTTAATTTTTTCTTTTTTGTGTTTTTCATTCTCTTATCTACGAGAGCCACAATACTTGAAGACACCAATTGATACCCCTTAGTCACATCTGAGCTAAACACTTTCAGTTCCTACAGCTGTTTCTTAATCTTAGGTCACATGGTTTCTTCCCATGCTGTTCTTCCCAGACAGCATTTTTTTTTTTTTTTTGAGAGTCTCACTCTGTTGCCCAGGCTGGAGTGCAGTAGCACAATCTCAGTTTACTGCAACCTCTGCCTTCCAGGTTCAGGCGATTCTCCTGCTTCAGCCTCCTGAGTAGCTGGGACTACAGGAGCGTGCCACCATGCCCGGCTAATTTTTGTATTTTTAGTAGAGACGGGGTTTCACCATGTTGGCCAGGCTGGTCTTGAACTCCTGACCTAAAGTGATCTTCCCATACATGGTCTTTTCCTTACATTTATTTTGTTTCATTTTATTTTATATTTTATTTTATTTTATTTATTTTAATTTTATTTTATTTTATTTTATTTTATTTTATTTATTTTATTTTATATTTTATTTTATTTTATTTGAGATGAAGTCTTGCCCTGTCGCCCAGGCTGGAGTGCAATGGTGTGATCTCAGCTCACTGCAACCTCCACCTCACAGGTTCAAGCTATTCCCCTGCCTCAGCCTCCCAAGTAGCTGGGATTACAGGCATGCACCACCAAACCCAGCTAATTTTTCATAGTAGGGATGGGGTTTCACCATGTTGGCCAGGCTGGTCTCGAACTCCTTACCTTGTGATCCGCCTGCCTCGGCCTCCCAAAGTGGTGGGATTACAGGTGTGAGCCACCACGCCTGGCTCTTACATTTATTTTGGAATAAATTTAGATACACAGAAAAGTTGCAAAGATAAGAGTTTCCATATAACCCTCACCCAGTTTGCCTTCCCTAATGTTAACATCTTACATTATCATGGTACATTTGTCAAAACTAAGACACTTTTTCTTCTAATAAAAATAATAGAGATGAGGTCTCACTATATTGTCCAGGCTGGTCTCAAACTTTGAGCTCAAGCAGTCCTCCCACCTCCACCTCCCAAAGTGCTGGGATTACAGGCATGAACCACCACACCCAGCCTACATTGTTATGTTACTACTCTCCAGACTATTCAGATTTCACCAATTTTTCTATCCATAGCCTTTTTTTCTGTTTCAGGATCCAATTCAGGACACCATACCACTGTATGGTTAATTTAAAAAACTCAAATGTTGGGAGTTTGCTTTATCACCGCTGTGTCTTATCATCTCGTTAGATAATTTTGTATCTGGAGCCTGCTCTCTAGCATGAATAAGTAAAAATGTGGACTTTGTGATTTACAGATCTGATATTTATGTTTTTGTGTTTTTACTTTAAGTACTAGACAAAGTAAATCTAAGGACAGAGGTCTGTGGTACTGCACTAGAGAATTGTTATTTGATTATGGTGGGCCAAGTGGTTGAAAATTTACCTAACAATAATATAACATAGGCCATATTTCATAATTTTAATCACAAGGCAATTGTGAAAATTTTATCAAATGTTTAATAAAAGCAAGGTGAAGAAAGTGATAGCTTTAAATTTACTTGCCATTTTTGGGCACACAAAAGTAATTTGCTCTGCCACTTAGAGTTATAAGGTCAAAGTGGGAGTAAATAATCTTTGTATTAGGAATTAAAAGTTTCTATTTTAGCCAGTCATGGTTTCCCTAAAAGAGTTCATGTAGTTTTGCTTTTGTCAAACTTTACATTTAAAGCTAACTCAAAACAGATAAAAGCACAATATGCAGCCTGGATTTTCCTTTAACACAATCTCTTTTGAGACATTGTCCGAAATATGGGTTATTGCTCGTATAAAGCCAAATAGACCTAAGTCAAAAGTAAGCAGTTTCATTTATTCCAGTGAAAAAAGCGTATAGAAGATTGTGTGGTTTTCAGAGGTTAAATGCCAGATGGCTAATACCAAATGAAAAACATAAATAAAACTTGGTTATATTTTCAGTACAATCATGTGATTGAGGGAATATCCTAGTTGGTGTTGGGATAAACCAAGTTACCACGTAAGCAATTTGAGTTTGACTTCTAGTGCTGTCTGGAGGCATGCAAACTGAGGAACTGGTTCTCAGCCTTCTGGTGAGGGCATCTGCAACATTTTCTGAGGCCTGGATTGTAACCATATGGGTATAACAGTGCAGCTATATTGGTGCAACAAAAGAAGAACCTCGTGGAGCATTGACCTACAGTCCCCATCTTTAGCCATTATCATACCTTCTTGATTGACTCTTTGGACTTCCCTGTTGAGCCTCTTGCAGGATTCTATATATAACTAGCAACTCAGTAAACATCTGATGAGAAATGAGGTGATTTTTATTCATTTATGGTTGGGTACAAATAATGTTTTCTCATAGCTATCTTTATGTTGAAGTTAGGGATGCATTTCTTAGAACTCAATTTCTCATTTTGTATAACTGCTCATCAGTATTTTTCTTCAGAGCTATAATACCTCTGAATTTTCAGTTAAACTGCCCTCCTTGAGGTTATTTCTTGTGAAACTGGAAATACAGAAAATTCCAACAGTTTTCTTAAATTACTTGAAACACCACATACACAGTAGCACAGTCTGGTCTTGTGTCAAAATACAGTATATTCTAGAAGTGTTTCCTTTTAAATTTAGCCAGTGTTTTTTTTTTATGTATCTTAATTTACTGTTATAAATTTGGATTGCCCATGTTTTAAAAGGATGTAGACCAACTCTAAAAGAGAATTCTAAAAGCAACCAACATAATTAAAGACTAAAAATGACTTAATTACAAGCCACCAGACTAAAAAATAGTTGTTTAGCCTAGCAAATTCTAAGAAATTATTATTGTCTTCAGATATAGGAGGAATATTTTAAGTCTGCAGAGGGTGCTGTTCAAGTGAAATTCACACTCTGAATTCCCCTACAGCCTCCAAATTCTGGGATAACCTTTGAAATAGAGTGAGTGCCATAATGGCTAATTAAGCATGGCACCTCCATAAATGCTTAACCTGAAATAGGTTACAAAGGATTGGAATGGGAACTGAAGGTTAAGAGAAACAGACTTCCAGATTGTTCAAAAGGGATGGAGAAATTTTTTTTTTTGAGACAGAGTCTCGCTTTGTCGCCCAGGCTAGAGTGCAGTGGCGCGATCTCGGCTCACTGCCAGCTCCGCCTCCCGGCTTCACGCCATTCTCCTGCCTCAGCCTCCTGAGTAGCTGGGACTACAGGCGCCCGCCACCACGCCCGGCTAATTTTTCGTATTTTTAGTAGACACGGGGTTTCACCATGTTAGCCAGGATGGTCTCGATTTCCTGACCTCGTGATCCGCCCGCCTTGGCCTCCCAAAGTGTTGGGATTACAGGCGTGAGCCACCGCACCCTGCCGCGATGGAGAAACTTTTAATCCAGTAGAGGACCTCTGGTCCCTAGGAGGGAAAAATCCACTGAAAGTGGCAGAAAGGTGTTGTGAAGTCAGAAGACCTGAGATCTATGCTCAACAGCAACTTGAAGTTAGACTTTAATTATATCACCTCGCAAGGCTGTTATATCTATAAAATTGGAGCATAGGAAGAGATCAGTAAGACTTTAAGTTTTTAAAAACTTTTTAGAAAAATTCTTACTCTGAGGAATACACAGATCCTAACCTGTTGGGGTTTTCCTGTCAGAAAGTAGTGCTGTTCAAACAGATTGTGTTTTTTCAAACTTTTGACTGTGATCCACAATAAGAAACATTTTCATTTATTTTTTAGAGACTGGGTCTTGCTCTGTTGCCTAGGCTGGAGTACAGTGGTATGATCAGAGCTCACTGCAGCCTTGAACTCCTGGGCTCAAGTGATCCTCCCACTTTGGCCTTCCAAAGTGCTGGGATTACAGGTGTGAACCACCATACCTGGCCTGAAATACATTTTATATTGCAGCACAATACAAACACACACACTGTATTTCATTGCATCTAAGATGTTTTTCAGTCACAAATGCTGCCAGTTATAACTGTCAGATGCCATTAATTGTAAGACATACTCCAACTTAGAGATACTAAAATATGGAAAGATGTGCATCTTAAAATTGGTGAATATAGACCGAGCGCGGTGGCGCACGCCTGTAATCCCAGAGGTCATCCACCCACTTTGGGAAGCCAAGGTGGGTGGATCACCTGAGGTCAGAAGTTCGAGACCAGCCTGCCCAACTTTGTGAAACCCCGTCTCTACTAAAAATACAAAAATTATCCGGGCATGGTGGATTACAGCCGTGCGCCTGTAATCCCACCTACTCAGGAGGCTGAGGCAGAATTGCTTGAACCTGGGAGGCTGAGGTTGCAGTGAGCTAAGACCGCAACACTGTACTCCAGCCTGGGTGATAGAGCAAGACGCCATCTCAAAACAAAAAAAAAAATTGGTGAATATAATTTGTGTGTGAGTTACTGAAACAAGCTGGGCATGGTGGCTCATGCCTGTAATCCCATCGCTTTGGGAGGCTGAGTGGGAGGATTGCTTCAGGCCAGGAGTTCAAGGTTACAGTGGGCTATGATCATGCCACTGTGCTCCAACCTGGGTGACAGACCAAGACCCTGTCTCAAAGAGGAAAAAATAATAATAATAATGCAACAAAAATTTCCAAGGGTAGTATTTACTACCCATGACAAAAAATTTCATGACTTACTAATGAATTGCAGCCAGCAGTTTGGAAAATGTTGATTTTGGTCAGTGACAGTCAAAATGAAGTCCTAGGTCAAAATAATTACATGCTTTCTCTTTGGCATAAAAGCATAGGGTATTGCCGGGTGCGGTGGCTCACATCTATAATCCCAGTCTGTAATCCCAGCACTTTGGGAGGCCGAGGCAGGTGGATCACCTGAGGTCAGGAGTTCAAGACTAGCCTGGCCAACATGGTGAAACTCTGTCTCTACTAAAAATACAAAAATTAGCCGGGCGTGGTGGCACAAGCCTGTAATCCCAGCTACTCAGGAGGCTGAGGCAAGAGAATCGCTTGAACCCGGGAGGCAGAGTTTGCAGTGACCTGATGTTGCGCCATTGCACTCCAGCCTGGGCAACAAGAGCGAAACTCCATCTCAAAAAAAAAAAAAAAAAAAGTGATAAAACACTGTATTAGTTCATTTTCATGCTGCTGATAAAGACATACCTGAAACTTTAATTGGAACTTTAAGTCCAATTAAACCTCTTTTCGTCCCCAAAGTTCCACATGGCTGAGGAAGCCTCAGAATCTTGGCGGGAGGCGAAAGGCACTTCTTACATGTGAGTGGCAAGAGAAAATGAGGAAGAAGCAAAATCGGAAACCCCTGATAAACCCATCAGATCTTGTGAGACTTATTCACTATCACAAGAAAGCATGGTAAAAACCGGCCCTTGTGATTCAATTACCTCCCTGTGGGTCCCTCCCACAACATGTGGGAATTCTGAGAGATTCAGTTCAAGTTGAGATTTGGGTGGGGACACAGCCAAACCATATCAAACAAAGAACATAAAAATTTCCATCTTGGCTGTGCGCGGTGGCTCATGCCTGTAATCCCAGCACTTTGAGAGGCTGAGGGAGGTGGATCACGAGGTCAGGAGATCGAGACCATCTGGCTAACATGGTGAAACCCTGTCTCCACTAAAAATAGAAAAAATTAGCTGGGCGTGGTGGCACGCGCCTGTAGTCTCAGCTACTCGGGAGGCTGAGGCAAGAGAATCACTTTAACCCAGTAGGCAGAGGTTGCAGTGAGCCGAGATAGCGCCACTGCACTCTAGCCTGAGTGACAGAGCGAGACTCCATCTCAAGAAAAAAAAAAGAAAAAGAAAAATTCCATCGTAACCATTTGTAAATGAACAGTTCACTGGCATTTAAAATATTCAAATTGTTGTGCAACCATCACCATCAACCATCTCCAGAACTCTTTTCATCTTGCAAAACTTGAAATTCTGGACTGGGCATGGTGGCTCACCCCTGTAATCCCAGCACTTTGGGAGGTCGAGGTGGGCGGATCATGAGGTCAGGAGTTCGAGACTAGCCTGGCCAACATGTGAAACCCTGTCTCTATTAAAAATACAAAAATTAATTGGGCATGATGGCAGGCGCCTGTAATCCCAGACTCAGGAGACTGAGGCAGAAGAATCATTTGAACCTAGGAGGCAGAGGTTGCAGTGAACCAAGATCACACCATTGCACTCCAGCCTGGGTGACAGTGTGAGGCTCCATCTCAAAAACAAAAACAAAAACAAAACAAAAAAACTGAAATTCTGTACTCACTAAAGAATAGTTTCCTGTTTCTCCCTCCCCCGTCCCCTGGTAACCATCATTTTACTGTCTCTATGAATTTGAGTGCTCCAGGTAACTCTTATAAAGGGAATCATACAGTATTTGTCTTTTTGTGACTGGCTGATTTCAGTTAGCATAACTTTTTCAAGGTTTATCCATGCTGTAGCATGTATATGAATTTCCTTCCTTTTTAAGGCTGTATAATATTCCATTGTATGTATATGCCACATTTTGTTTATCCTTTCATTCATTGGTGGATACTTGGGCTACTTCCAGCTTTTGGCTATTGTGAATTAATGCTACTTTGAACATGAGTGTACAAATTTTTTTTTTTTTTGAGACAGTCTTGCTCTGTCGCCCAGGCTGGAGTGCAGTGGCTTGATCTCAGCTCATTGCAACTTCCATCTCCCAGGTTCAAGCGATTCTTGTGCCTCAGCCACCTGAGTAGCTCAGATTACAGGCGCACGCCACCACGCCCAGCTAATTTTTGTATTTTAATAAGAGATGGGGTTTCAACATGTTGGTCAGGCTGGTCTCAAACTCCTATCCTCAAGTGATCTGCTTGCACTGGCAGATTTGTAATCCCAAAATGCTGGGATTACAGATGTGAGCCACCACACCTGGGATTTTTTTCAGGCAGGGTCTCACTCTGTTGCCCAGGCTGGAGTGTGGTGGCATGCTATCAACTCACTGCAGCCTCAAACTCCCCGGCTCAAGTGATTCTCCTGCCTCAGCCCCCAAGTTGCTGGAACAACAGGTATGTGCCACCATGCTTGGCTTATTTTTGTATTTTTGGTAAAGACGGAGTTTCGCCATGTTGCCCAGGCTGGTCTTGAACTGCTGAGCTCAAGTGATCTGCCTGGCCTCCCAAAGTGCTGGGATTACAGGCGTGAGCCACCGTGCCTGGCCTGTCACAAATATTTTGATCTCATTTAATTATTCACTTGAGTTTTAGTAATACCATTTCTTGCCTTTAGTAGTATTCATTAATCTATTTAAAAAGCACGAGTATCTACAACTGTGATATTGCTTATATTTACAAGGCTTATATCTTCTTAAGGTAGACAGATATTAACATTAAGGTAGGGCCAGGCACATGGTGGCTCATGCCTGTACTATCACCTAGACAAGAGGCTGAACAGGGAGGATTAATTGAGCCCAGGACTTTGAGACCAGCCTGGGCAACATAGTAAGACCCCATATCTACAAAAACTTAAAAATTAGCCGTGCATGGTGGTGCACACCTGTAGTCCCAGCTACTTGGAGGGCTGAGATGGGAGAATAGCTAGAGCCAGGGAGGCTGAGGCTGCAGTGAGCTGTAATCATGCCACTGCACTCCAGCCAGGGTGGCAGAGTGAGATCTTGTCTCTAAATAAAAACATTAAGGTAGAATGAAGTAAGTGTAATAATAGAAGTATTGTGGAGAGGGAGTATAAGAGGAACAATTAATTTTCACTGTGTGCATTCCAGTGTTAAGTGGCTCTTCCAGATCAGAATAAACCCCTAGTCTCTGCTGGTGGCTTTCCTGATACTCCTGACCACTTCTTCTGGACAGGGCATTCTTCTAGGAGTTGAAATTTCTGAAGTAGAAAAGCCATAGCTACTCCAATCTAGGTTGAAACTAAAAAATGACAAAATACTTTTAAAACCCTCAGTAACAAAATTTAAGCTCTTGGCTATAAAGGAACTTCATTTTCAAGGCCATAATCGTTTAATTTAGCATAGGTTCGTATCTTCATCCTTCCTCCCCCAGTAATTTTACAAATGCTTAGTGTTTCTTAGTCATTTCTTATTTCTTGGTGTTCCTGTTGAATTGAATTGAAAAAATACCTGGCTTTTTCAACTGGTAGGCAGTCTGGTCTGTGGTGAATAGAGGAAGTCACAAGTATGGCCAGCTTTCGTTGGCAGCTGATTATTGTCAGTGATGGGATTTCTATGAAGTAACTACATTGAGTAAGGTCACATTTTTAGCTGATTTCTTCCTAGGGCATCATATTCTGTAGTACTTCTGCATAGCAGCACCAGAGGGTAGGCTGTTTTGACATATTAACATATTCTGTTTAAGTTAACATACAAACATTGTGGATTTAAAGAGGTTTCAGGCCACGTGTGGTGGCTCATGCCTGTAATCTGAGCACTTTGGGAGGCCAAGGCAAGAGGATCATTTGAGGCCAGAAGTTCAAGACCAGCCTGGGCAACATAGTGAGACTTCATTCCTACAAAACTTTTTTTTAAAACTTAGCCAGGCATGGTGGCATGTGCCTGTAGTCCCAGCCACTTGGGAGGCTGAGGCATAAGGATCACTTGAGCCCAGGAGATCAAGGCTGCAGTGAGCTATGATTGTACCACTGCACTACAGCCTGGGCAACAGAGTGAGACCCTGTCTCTAAAAAATAAAGAAGTTCACATCCTAAAGCAAATCACAGAATCTAAAATATGTATTTTCCATGAAACATTTTTCAGTGAGACAGTTACTATTGTAATGGAATAGCATTACAAACCTTCATTACTAAGAAACTTTAAAGTTTCTTTATATGTGTGTAGTGTCACTAGCCCCAAATTGTAGCTGTCAAGAACCTCCCAAAATATTTGAACTTCCTGTTTCTTTTTTTTTTTTTGAGACAGAGTCTCACTCTGTTGCCAGGCTGGAGTGCAGTGGCATGATCTTGGCTCACTGCAACCTCTGCCTCCTGAGTTCAAGTGATTCTCTTGCCTCAGCCTCCTGAGTAGTTGGGAATACAGGCACGTGCCAACACACCTAGCTAATTTTTGTATTTTTAGTAGAGATGGGGTTTCACCATGTTGGGCAGGATGGTCTCGATCTCCTGACCTCGTGATCCACCTGCCTCAGCCTCCCAAAGTGCTGGGATTACAGGCGTGAGCCACGGTGCCAGGTTACTTCCTGTTTCTTTAAGATAAATTTTTGTTATATTCTATTCAAAAGGCACTCCATTCACTTTTTTTACTCTTGTATTTAATCAGAAAAAAAAGTTTAGAAACAATGAATTTCATTATTTTGCTGAACAGGTAGCACAAAAACACAAAATACCTTCTTTTCTTTTTCCTTTTTTTGAAACAGTCTCACTCTGTCGCCCAGGCTGGAGTGCAGTGGCACAATCTCAGCTCACTGCAACCTCTGCCTCCTGGGTTCAAGCGATTCTCCTGCCTCAGCCTCCTGAGTAGCTGGGACTACAGGCTTGCTCCACCACGCCTGGCTAATTTTGGTATTTTTAGTGGAGATGGGGTTTTGCCATGTTGGCCAGGCTGGTCTTGAACTCCTGACTTCAGGTTATCCACCCGCCTCAGCCTCCCAAAGTGCTGGGATTACAGGCGTGAGCTGCTGCAACCAGCCTCTTTTCAAAATATATACACAATGTGGTATTGTAATTAATATTGTCTCTGTAAGAAGAATTTTGCCCAGGAGTAGCTATGACTAAAAGTTACGACCTTTTGAAATCACCGAATCAAGTATTAAAAAATATTCATCATTCCTAAATTATCCAGCACTACAAATACTTTTTACTTGCTACTAATCTTATTGCTTTCTGGAAAGACTAAAATTAGATAAAATAAACCCATGAAAACTAAGCTACCTCCAAGTGGCCATATGCAATTATAGTAACAAGATACTTGGTTGCCTCACACCCATAATCAGGCTTAACATACACATCTGTAGCCAAAGTGACTTTGGGGCCCTTAGAACTCTCCTGAGTACCTGCTTTGGCCCGAAGGTGACACGGGAGCTTCTCCCTAGGCTGACACCAGAGATCTGGGTTGGAATTCCAGAGACAAGCAGGGCTGTCTGGCCCATTTGGCTGTATTCATCCCTTAGTCTATTTAGAATGGTTGAGGTATCTGAGGTATCTGAGTCAAAAGGCCCAGCTGATTATCCCACTCTAACCCCTGTGAAGACATACCATTGAAGTACTGGAGAGGAAGAGGGGTACTACCACTATTCTGTTTTTTCTGTCATTCTGACTTAAAAACAGGGAAACACCACTCACCAGTTACTATGGACCTGTCTTCATTGTTAAGAAATGATGGCCATGACAATTTCTTAAGAAAATTTTTTTATGGTATGATATAAAATAACTAACGTTACTCAATTCTCCCATAACTAGGTCACCAAATAAGTATCCATCCACACTGTGGATAATAGGAAACAATGGTGATTTCCAATCTTTCTATTTTATAGGGCTTTCATTAATGTTCAAAACAATTACCAGTGAGGATTTCCTGAAGAAGTACAGATTTCTGTCAACTTTCACCCTACATACTATATTCCAATAGTATTAGCTGAATGATTCTGGATAATTTTATATAATCTCAAGTCTTTAGTCTTGAGAATTTAAGGGCTTTGATATTGCTTCCTAGCCTAGTATAACCAAGCAAAAGATTATTAACTCTCAAAACACGCTGAATGATAAGACTTTTAATTTGGTAGACTTAATAGGCAAAGTCCCTATGAGTAGGCAAATCTGCATGTTGAGTTTTATTCCAGGTTCAGTTTTAGGTTCACTGTCTCTCTCTTTGATGAACACTGCACAAAGTTATTTGTATTACAGCTCCTTAAAGAAAGAGTACAAATTGTTTACGACTAGTTTTTTCATATACACGAAAAAGCACAATTATAATTTCTGTCCCACTCAGAAATTAATGGCAAACCCACAGTAACCTAATAAAGCTATTTTAACATGTGCTAAATAATTCTTTTATCTATACTGTTGTATTGATCAAATTATTTATATGCTCTTTAAAAATCTTTTATGAATTGAAAGCTATAACTCTCTCTCTTGAAGTCTGTCTGCATCACATAAGTATTGATCAGTCTTGGATGATTCATTCATAGCCGCCTGTCTTTGTTGAGTGGTCTTCACAAATCTCAGCAGATTGATGATGGCAGCAGGTGTTACTCCGGGTATGCGACTAGCAGCCCCGATCTAAGAATCAATACCACAAGAGAAACTAAGTGAGCTATGCTATGTCAAATCAAATCTATTTTCCTCCAAATAACAATCTGTATAGTATAGTTTATACAATATTTTCTTAATTATTATTTTGATGTATTATCTTAACATATTTCCTTGTAAAGTAGATAAAGGAAATATTATTATTTATGTCTTCATTTTACAAATGGGAAACTGAGGCACAGAAATGTTAAAATAGCTTGTGCAAGATTACATAACTAATAGATGTTAGAGTATCTACTTTTTTGTCCCATTAAACTAAGAAAAACTGTAATCAAGTTCCTTTCTTCAAATATAGGTCCACAGTCCCTTATTTGAAATTCTTGAGGCCAGCCTGGGCAAAATAGTGGGACTCTGTCTCTACAGAAAATAAACAAAAATTAGCTTAGGATGGTGGTGCACACTTGTAGTACTAGCCTCTCAGAAAACAAAGGTGGGAGGATCACTTGAGCCTGGGAGGTCGAGAATGCAGTGAGCTGTGATTATGCCACTGCACTCCAGCCTGGGTGACAGAGTAAGCCCCTCTCTCAAAAAAATAAAATGAAATGAAATCCTTGAAGCCATATGTTTTTGTAATAAGATATATCTAATCCTTGAGGCGGTACCTAATGTAACAGCCTCAGCAGTGTGTGGGGCAGCGCCCCACATTTTTAATCCTATTAATATTTCTGCAGTGTATTTTTACAGTGAAATGTATGAATATTCACTCTGAACAGTATAAAGACCATATAGCCTCTTCTGAGCTGAGCTCAGTTTTGCTACCAAATGAGCTTGTGGCAAACTTCTGCCAGAGCCTTTTGTATTATGGAATTGTGGGCAAGGAGTTCTGAACTCCTATGACCAGTGCTGTCCAACTGAACTTTCTATGATGATGGAAATCTTCTATAACATGTGCACTGCAATAATGCAGTGTCCAATATGGTAGCCACTAGTCATATGTGGCTACTGGGCACTTGAAATGTGGCTAGTAAGACTGAGGAACTGAATTTTACATTTTATTTAATTTTTTTCTTTTTCTTTCTTTCTTTTTTTTTTTTTTTTTTTTTGAGACAGGGTCTCACTCTGTCACCCAGGCTGGGATGTAGTGGTACAATCATGACTTGCTGCAGCCTCTACCTCCTGGGCTCAAGCGATCCTCCCACCTCAGCCTCCCAAGTAGCTGGGACTATAGGTGCGTGCCACTGCACCTGGCCTATTTAATTTTAATTAATGTAAATAACCACAATTGGCGAGTGGCTATCATGTTGGACAGTGTGGCAGTGTAGCCTATGATTATCCATACAAACATAACCTGAAATCAATAGGAAGGGACAAAGTCATAAAATTTAAGGCTTATTTTCCTGGTTTCCATGATGACTGTTGCTAAGTCTTACATTAATGAAATTACTCCTCCCTGTAAAAATAGTTTTTTTCAAATTTTTCTACAGTCTATATTTTTGTAATATGCCCCTTTATTTTATGAAACACTACTAAAAAAAAAAAAAAGTCCATTAAACTGTGACACACCATCAATGTTTGAGATAATAAAGATGCAACTGGCCAGGCACAGTGGCTCACGCCTGTAATCCCAGGACTTTGGGAGGCCAAGGCGGGCAGATCATGAGGTCAGGAGATCGAGACCATCCCAGCCAACATGGTGAAACCCCGTCTCTGCTAAAAGTACAAAAAAAAAATTAGCCGAGTGTGGTGGCATGCGCCTGTAGTCCCAGCTACTTGGGAGGCTGAGGTAGGGGAATCGCTTGAACCCAGGAGGCAGAGGTTGCAGTGAGCCGAGATCGTTCCACTGCACTCCAGCCTGGTGACAGAGTGAGACTCCATTTCAAAAAAAAAAGATGCAATTTTAGAGATGTTAAAATGTGGAGAAAAGTGTATTTCAGAATCAGTAAGTACAGTTTATCAGTCTTTAAACATTTATTAGAAGCCCAATACTAATTACTATATAGTAAATTAAAAGTTTATTTGTTTACACAAAGGAACATGCATATACCCTCTCACAATTAGTCTGAAGCACGTCGTGGGGGCATTTTTTGGCTCCCCTCTTTCTCCCATTAGTTCCCAAGGCAACACTATGGAACTCCTAGGGAGGACTCCAAGTAGTGACTTGAAAATCACAAATATGAGTTATATTTTAACCTAGTATGGTTTCCTTTAAGCCATACACGTGTACTATCTTGCATAGTTTGCTCTGATGCTTTATCACATGGTTGGGACTAGAGAATAGTTCCAATCAAACCAATTCTTGACTTCCAGTTATTTAGTTAAAGTTAAGCTTTATCATCTCTCATACAAACATACCAACATCTGTCTTAGAAACACAAGAAAAAAATCTGAGGTCAAGTTTCTTTTTTTTTTGAGACAGGGTCTCACTCTGTTGCCCAGGCTGGAGTGCAGTCGTGCAATCATGGCTCACTGCAGCCTCAGTATCTTGGGCTCAGGTATCTGCCACCTCAGCCTCCCGAGTAGCTGGCGCTGCAGGTGCATGCCACCATGCCCAGCTAATTTTTGTATTTTTGTAGAGATGGGGTCTTGCTGTGTTGCCCATGCTGGAAGTTTCTTATTACTAAATAAAACATTAGTTATATGGCCATTATAACCCCAGGTTTAAAAAAGTAAAGCACTGTATCTTTATCTATAACTTGTTTCTATTCTCCTGCCTATTTTCTTACCGTCTGTGGACGACTAAAATGTAGTTTCTCTCGAACTTCATGGGACAAAGACACATCCCTGATAGTCAAATAATCTAGGTCTTTTGGCAGTTGGAGAGCTTCATCTTGCTGAACTCCCTTTATTTCTTGTAGTTGATGGAACAACACTGATTCATAAGTGGCTGGTCAACAAAATCAGAATCATGTTATAATACCCAGATTATATTATACTAACAACTTACATTTATGTAGCCTCTTACAATTTACAAAAAGCTTTTGTGTACATCATCTCATTCAACACTCATTTCATGAGATGGGTTGGGTAGGTGTTCCCTTTTACATAGGAGGAAACTGAAGCTAAGATAAATGGAGTGTCTTGCATATTAACTACAACATTCTGTCTAGTAGTTTAGTGCATGTCCTTTTCAAATATCTGTAAAATTAAAAGTAAAAAAAGAATTTGTGGCCAGGCATGGTGGCTCATGCCTGTAATACTAACACTTTGGGAGGCCAAGGCAGGTGGATAGTCTGAGCTCAGGAGTTCGAGACCAGCATGGGGAACATGGTGAAATGCCATCTCTACTAAAAATATAAAAAATTAGCCAGGCGTGGTGGCATCCACCTGTAATCCCAGCTACTCGGGAGGCTGAGACAGGAGAATTGCTTGAACCCCGGAGGTGGAGGTTGCAGTGAGCCGATATAGCGCTATTGCACTCCAGCCTGGGTGACAGAGCGAGACTCTGTCTCAAAAAAAAAAAAAAAAAAAAAAAAAAAGAATTTGCTTCCGCTGTCAGTGCAAATCTTGGCTGGAACATTTTTCTCAACAGGCTGTGAGGTTGAATTTTATGTCCTAGAGATAAGCTATTTCTCTCTTTTTTTGAGACGGAGTCTTGCTTGTTGCCTAGGCTGGAATGCAGTGGCGCGATCTCGGCTCACCGCAACCTCCATGTCCCAGGTTCAAGCAATTTCTCCTGCCTCAGCCTCCTAAGTAGCTGGGATTATAGACGCAAGCCACCACACCCGGCTAATCTTTGTATTTTTAGTAGAGATGGGTTTTCACCATGTTAGCCAGGCTGGTCTCGAACTCCTAACCTCATGATCCGCCCACCTTGGCCTCCCAAAGTGCTGGGATTATAGGCATGAGCCACCATGCCCGGCCGAGATAAGCTACTTCTCTAAGAAAATGGTTTTTTGAACCAAACACTGCATGTTCTCACTCATAGATGGGAATTGAACAATGAGAACACATGGACACAGGAAGGGGAACATCACACTCTGGGGACTGTTGTGGGGTGGGGGGAGGGGGTAGGGATAGCATTAGGAGATCTAATGCTAAATGGTGAGTTAATGGGTGCAGCACACCAGCATGGCACATGTATACATATGTAACTAACCTGCACATTGTGCACATGTACCCTAAAATTTAAAGTATAATAATAATAATTTAAAAAAAGAAAAAAAAAGAAAATGGTTTTTAAAATTATCTTCATATAGAGCTATAAATTTTAAAAGTAAAGCTTCTTAGTTGACAAAACATAATTTAAATAATTTAGTTAAGGGATTGTTCAAAAGTGATGTTAGGAAGATAATTCAGCAATTATTTTGTTTAAAGCATTCTGCTCTTAGAAAATTAAATTAAAAACCTGTTTTAAAACCTAAATTGAGGTGCTTATTCTGTCCTGTTCAAGAAAGGGAGTCCTCTGAGGTTTTGGTAGCATCTTTTTCCATCACTTAACTGGCAGCCAGAACATCTCATCTCTGTGTCTGACTCCAACAATGAATTACCCTCTGACTATGCGTACATCATCATCATTTTGGGACTTAGCTTCTTTTTCTAGAAATTGCAAGGGCTGGCCCAGATGACTTCTGAGGGTCTTTATGGCAACAAAGAATAGTTGTGAAGTACACAGGATTTGCAATCAGACAAGGTAGGTTCCAGTCCCAGCTCTGCCACTCACCAACTGTGTGATCTTGGGCAATTACCACTTATCTGTAAAACTGGGACAACAATGCTAATATCTGTCCTTCACAGGGCAGTTCTAAGTATCAAATGAAATAATGCATGTAAATAGCTTATATAATATTGTAATATAATAAATTAGTACAGCAAATTGTAATATAATGTTATGACTCAAGAATAGACTCTTCAAGGTATCATGAAATATATGAGGTAATGCATATGCTAAAGGTATATAAGGGTATAATGTTATATGTATTCACATATACCAAAACAAGAGAGAGAATACAAAGAAGAATCTCACACTGATTTATGCCCTCAAGAAATGTTTTGTCTAGTGGAGGGATTCAGGTAGCAATCTGAAAACCACTGATATGTGTTATATTTCAATCTAGTATAGTTTTTTTTTTTAAGCCATGATAGTTATGAGAGTCTTTATATATGCCAGAGTCTTTAAAGAACAAGTAAAAACAGTAGCTATTCAATGTTTGAAGTCAGGGCTTTCTATAAACAAGTTAATGATAATTTTTCTGGATTATCCTAACCTGAACCTGACGATTTATTGAACAAAGTTAAACTGCAAACCAAGTTTAAAATATATAATCACTCTTCCCCAGAGCTAACAGCCCTAAGTGTTTAATAAAGAAATTTTTACTCAATAGAGAAATTGTGATGGTTAAATAACAGGTCAACGATCCTTCTTCTACCTTAATATATTGCTAGTGTTTAATCATTTGGAAGAATAATTCTAGAGTTTCTGATGAGTTTCCTTTTGTTGCTAGACTTTTGTAAACTTGTGTGGTGGAATGGTAGGTAGCACTTGGGTCATCCTACACAGACATCCAAAGCATTGCAAGGTGATAGGCCTTTGTGGAACTGAAAAAAATGCTGGCTGGGTATGGTGGCTCACGCTTGTAATCCCAACAACTTTGGGAGGCCGAAGTGGGCAGATCATCTGAGGTCAGGTGTTTGAGACCAGCCTGGCCAACATGGTGAAACACTGTCTCTACTAAAAAAAATACAAAAATTAGCCAGGTGTGGTGGTGCGCGCCTATAGTCCCAGCTACCTGAGAGGCTGAGGCAGGAGAACGGCTTGAACCCAGGAGGCCGAGGTTGCAGTGAATTCAGATTGCATCACTGCACTCCAGCCTGGGCGACAGGGTGACAGAGTAAGACTCTGTCTCAAAAAAAAAAAAAAGGCCAGGAGCAGTGGCTCATGCCTGTAATCCCAGCACTTTGGGAGGCCGAGGCGGGTGGATCACCTGAAGTCAGGAGTTCAAGACCAGCCTGGCCAAATAGTGAAACCCCGTCTCTACTAAAAATAAAAAAATTAGCCAGGCGTGGTGGTGCATGCCTGTACTCACAGCTACTCAGGAGGCTGAGGCAGGAGAATTGTTTGAACCCAGGAGGTGGAGGTTGCAGTGAGCCAAAATTGCGCCACTGGAATCCAGCCTGGGCGACAAAGCGAGACTCCGTCTCAAAAAAAACAAAAAAGAAAAAAAAAGAAAATGCCACTGCTAGAAGGAATGCAGCATGATCACCATTCTGGCTGGTTCCCAAAGAGCATAGTCTTTTCCTGTTTAAACAGCACACCATCATCCAACGTTGTCTTCCCTTCTCACCATGTTATCCTGTTCCCTGCTTTTTTCACTACATCATTTTCCACCCATGAAAAAACACCTTCTATCAAAATGCAGAAGCCAATATTATTCTCAGTATTTTCTTTTCTTTTTTTTTTAAGATGAAGTCTCGCTCTTGTCGCTCAGGCTGGAGTGCAATGGTGCGATCTCGGCTCACTGCAACCTCCGTCTCCTGGGTGCAAGCAATTCTCCTGCCTCAGCCTCCCGAGTAGCTGGGATTATAGGTGCCTGCCACCATGCTCAGCTAATTTTTTTTGTATTTTTAGTAGAGATGGGGTTTCACCATGTTGGCCAGGCTGGTCTCGAACTTCTGACCTCAGGTGATCTGCCCACCTCAGCCTCCCAAAGTGCTGGGATTACAGGCGTGAGCCACTACGCCCAGCTTCAGTATTTTCATAATAAAAATTTTCATTATGAAAAACTTAAAAAAATGCAGAGCAACTACCAGAGACACCTGTGGCTTTGATGGTCTATAAACTGACCAAGAGTATTGATACAAAGTAAGTATTTGTCAATGGTAGAGTATTTCAGTATACTGTCAAAGCCAAAGATAGTATTATTTTTCTCATTATTAAAACATTAGGTGGGGAGAGTATAAAAAGAAAGTTCAGGGTTAAAAAAATATATAAAAAAAGGTGGGTGCAGTGGCTCACACCTGTAATCCCAGCACTTTGGGAGGCCAAGGCGGGCGGATCACCTGAGGTCAGGAGTTTGAGACCAGCCTGGCCAATGTGATGAAACCCTGTCTCTACTAAAAATACAAAAATTTGCCGGGCCTTGTGGCGGGGCCCTGTAACCCCAGCTACTTGGGAGGCTGAGGCAGGAGAATTGCATGAACCTGGGAGGTGTAGGTTGCAGTGAGCCAAGATTGCACCATTGCACTCCAGCCTGGGCAACAAGAGTGAAACTCCATCTCAAAAAAGAAAAAACCAAAACACACACACACACACACACACACACACACACGCACATTTCAAATAAGTGGTACTGTGGTGCCCTCCTATAAAAAATATTTATTTTTGGCCAGGTGCAGTGGCTCACGCCTGTAATCCCTGCACTTTGGGAGGCCGAGGCAGGCAGATCACCTGCGGCCAGGAGTTCGAGACCAGCCTGGCCAACATGGTGAAACCCCGTGAACACTAAAAATACAAAAAATTGGCCAGGCGTGGTGGTGCATGCCTGTAATCCCAGCTACTCAGGAGGCTGAGGCAGGAGAATCACTTGAACCCGGGAGGGAGAGGTTGCAGTGAACCGAGATCATGCCACTGCACCCCAGCCTCGGCAAGAAGAAGGAAACTCCTCAAAAAAAAAAAAAAAAAACAAACAAAACACACACACACACACCCCCACACACACACACACATATTATATATATATATTTATTTATAGGAGGACTCTGCAGTACCACTTATTTGAAATGTGCATGTAAATCACCTGAAAAGCATGTTTAAATATAGATTCTCAGTGGGTCTGAGGTGAAGCCTGAGAGTGTGTATTTCCTTTTTTTAATTTTTTTTTTTTTTTTAGATGTCATCTTGCTCTGTCACCCAGGCTGGAGTACAGCGATCTTGGCTCACTGCAACCTCCACCTCCCAGCCTCAAGCAATCCTCCCACCTCTGTCTCCATAGTAGTTGGCACTACAGGCATGTACCTTCACATCCAGCTAATTTTTTGTATTTTTTTTGTAGAGACAGGGTTTTGCCATATTGGCCAGGCTGGTCCGGAATGCCCAGGCTCAAGAAATCAGCCCACTTCAGCCTCCCAAAGTGCTGGGATTATAGGCATGAGCCACTGCGCCCAGCCAAGATTCTGTATTTCTAACAAGCTTGTAGGTGTTGCAATGCTGTTAGCTGAGGACCACACTTTTGAAAAGCACAGAAGCTAACACTGTGCTGGTCCAACAGTAATAATGGATCTGTTGTCTATTCATAATTTGCACAAATGATAAAGGTATGTTAAGTCAAAAATTATTTTCTACCTTCTATTTTCAGTCTTTCAGCCAGCTCTCTACATTTAGTATACTTCTTCAAGGGCTCTGGAACAGCCTTGGCTAATGAATCCATGTCAACTTCCTCATACTTCAGAACATCGAGAGCTCTGCAAATATATGAAAGTTTCATTAACATAAGGATCCATGTCATATAAGGCAGATCAAGAACAAGATTCTTTGAAATAATATCAGATCTCGGAATAAATACCAAAAGATTATTTCTTTTTTTTTTTTTTGAGATGGAGTCTCGCTCTGTCGCCCATCAACTGTAGTGCAGTGGTACAATCTTGGCTCACTGCAATCCCCACCTGCTGGGTTCAAGCAATTCTCCTGCCTCAGACTCCCTAGTAGCTGGGACTACAGGCATGCGCCACCATGCCCGGCTAATTTTTTGTATTTTTAGTAGAGATGGGGTTTCACCATGCTGGCCAGGCTGGTCTCAAACTCCTGACCTCGTGATCCGCTAAACTGCTGGGATTACAGGCATAAGCCACTGCACCCGGCCCCAAAAGATTATTTCTAAGTATAGTGAGCAAATGCAGCAGCATCTGCTAAACAGTAGCACCTCAATAAGATGTATTATTTGATTCTCCCCAACTCCTTATCTGGAGAATTAAGTTGCTGGTAAGGGTGGCATGGCTGTAATCCTTTTGTCTTTCCTTTCATATAGAATATCATCTCATAACAAGGGTTTCACTGAATTCCCTAAGCACTGGTATGTACTTTACATCTAAGCCATGTTAAGTCCTACAGTCCTGTGAATTAGTCATACTTTTGCATGCTAGGAACCATGACAGTGATCTCCTGCTTTCTTTTACTGAACTCCCTAAGGAAGAACAAGAGGCCATTATGAGCATGTTTTAAGTCTCTGCAAAACAAACTGATAAAAATGATATAGGGGTTCATAAGTCTTTTTCTTCTTCTTCTTCTTTTTTTTTTTGTAGAGACAGGGTTTTGTCATGTTGCCCAGGTGATCTGCGTACCTCGGCCTCCCAAAGTGCCAGGATTACATGAGTGAGCTACTGTGCCCGGCTGGTTCATAAATATTCTGTCTGATTTTTTTTTCCCCTAATTTGGTATAATCTACATGTCAACTTTTACCACATGGAAATTTTTGATAGTCACTTCTCAATTCTGCTTCTACTACCCACTCTGGATGGGCTAAAGCCTCCATGGCCAATGCCTTACACCTTTCCTTGGGAGAGGAGAGCAATGTATGCAGATAGCAGGGACAATTACTAAAATTCCCAGGCAACTTACCTAGGCCAACAAAAGAACATGCCTAAGTATTAATGCACATAGATCCAGTGAGATTTCCAATAACTTAATTCATTGGCACTTGTTGAGATCAAACTAGTGAGCAAAACTTCAGCTGTGTTTAGCCTTCAGAAGTGCTGGAGCTCCTATGACCACTTTAATCCCTTTTATACTGATCTCAGGTCTCCCCTCTTGATATTACAAAGCCCCCACCCACAACTTGACCCAGACCTTCTCCTAAAATGGACCTAGCTAGGTCACTTGTTGCTCTGTTAATTATTACTTACTTCATTTACATATACCTTTATTTTGTTGTAATTTACTTAGAAGGTTATTGCCATGGCTTTTTTTTTTTTAGAAATAGAAAATTTCATCTTAAAATTTGTATGGAATCACAAGGAACCCCAAATAATCAAAACAATTTTGAAAAAAGAACATGGTTAGAGGCCTTATACTTCCTGATTTCAAACATATTACAAAGCTACAGTAATCAAAACAGCATGGTACTGGCACAAAGACAGATACATAGACCAGTGTAATAGAAAACCCAGAAATAGAAAACTGGCTAGCCATATGTAGAAAGCTGAAACTGGATCCCTTCCTTACACCTTATACAAAAATTAATTCAAGATGGATTAAAGACTTAAATATTAGACCTAAAACCATAAAAAACCCTAGAAGAAAACCTAGGCAACACCATTTAGGACATAGGCATGGGCAAGGACTTCATGAATAAAACACCAAAAGCAATGGCAACAAATGCCAAAATTGACAAATGGGATCTAATTAAACTAAAGAGCTCATACACAGCAAAAGAAACTACCATCAGAGTGAACAGGCAACCTACAGAATGGGAGAAAATTTTTACAATCTACCCATCTGACAAAGGGCTAATATCCAGAATCTATAAAGAACTTAAACAAATTTACAAGAAAAAATCAAACAACCCCATCAAAAAGTGGGCAAAAGATATGAACACACACTTCTCAAAAGAAGACATTTATGCAGCCAACAGGCACACGAAAAAATGCTCATCATCACTGGCCATCAGAGAAATGCAAATCAAAACCACAATGAGATACCATCTCACACCAGTTAGAATGGTGATCATTAAAAAATCAGGAAACAACAGGTGCTGGAGAGGATGTGGAGAAATAGGAACACTTTTACACTGTTGGTGGAACTGTAAACTAGTTTAACCATTGTGGAAGGCAGTGTGGTGATTCCTAAGGATCTAGAACTAGAAATACCATTTGACCCAGCCATTCCATTACTGGGTATATACGCAAAGGATTATAAATCATGCTTTATAATTAAAAGACACATGCACACGTATGTTTATTGTGGCACTATTCACAATAGCAAAGCCTTGGAACCAACCCAAATGTCCATCAATGATAGACTGGATTAAGAAAATGTGCCACATATACACCATGGAATACTATGCAGCCATAAAAAAAGATGAGTTCATGTCCTTTGTAGGGACATGGATGAAGCTGGAAACCATCATTCTGAGCAAACTATCACAAGGGCAGAAAACCAAACATTGCATATTCTTACTCATAGGTCAGAATTGAACAATGAGAACACTTGGACACAGGGTGGGGAACATCACACGCCGGGGCCTGTTGTGGGGTGGGGGGAGGGGTGAGGGATAGCATTAGGAGATATACCTAATGTAAATGTCGAGTTAACAGGTGCAGCACACCAACATGGCACATGTATACATATGTAACAAACCTGCACGTTGTGCACATGTACCCTAGAACTTAAAAGTATAATAATATACAAAAAAAAAAAAAAAAGAAAAAAAGAAAACCCAGAAATAAACCCTCACTATATAATCAAATGATTTTGACAAGCATACCAAGACCACCCAATGGGGGTCTCTTCAACAAATAATGCTGAGAAAGCTGGATATCCAAATAGCAAAAGAATGAAGTTGGACCCTTACCTTATGTCATATACAAAAATCAACACAATATGTATTAAAGACCTAAGGAAAGGCCTTAAGGTATAAAATTTCTAGAAGAAAACATACAGGAAAAGCTTCATGACATTAGCTTTGCCAGTGATTTCTTGGCTGACACCAAAAGCACAAGAAACAAAAGCAAAAGTAGACAAATGGAACTAGATCCATTTTGTTGTTGTTGTTGTTGTTGTTTTTTAGACGGAGTCTTGCTCTGTCATCCAGGCAGAGTGCAGTGGCATGATCTGTGCTCACTGCAACCTCCATCTCCCGGGTTCAAGCAATTCTCGTGCTTCAGCCCGCTCAGTAGCTGGGACTACAGACATGTGCCACCATGCGTGGCTAATTTTTTTTTTTTTGTATTTTTGGTAGAGATGGGGTTTTGCCACACTGGCCAGGCTCGTCTTGAACTCCTGACCTCAGGTAATCTGCTTGCCTCAGCCTCCCAAGTGCTGAAATTACAGGCACAAGCTACCATGCCCAGCCTACATTAAATTTTTTTAAAATGTACATCAAAGGATACAAACAACAGAGTGAAAACACAATCCACAGAATGGGAGAAAATATTTGTAAATCATATATCTGAAATGGGGTTAATATCCAGAATACATAAAGAACTACAATTCAACAATAAAAAAATCTGGCGAGGCATGGTGACTACGTCTGTAATCCTAGTGCTTTGGGAGACCAAGGTGGGAGAGTTCATTGTGGCCAGGAGTTCAAGACCAACCTTGGCAACACAGCAAGATCCTGTCTCTACAAGAAATAAAAATCTAGCTGGATGTGGTGGTGTGCACCTGTGGTCCTAGCTACTTGGGAGGCTGAGGTGGGAGGATCACCTGAGTCATGGAGCTTGAGGCTGCAGTGAGCTATGATTGTACCACTGCACTCCACCCTGGGTGACAGAGGGAGGCCCTGTCTCTGGAAAAAAAACCTAAACAACTGATTTAAAAAATGGGCAAAGAATTTGAATAGATACTTCTCCAATGATATAAAAATAGCTAACAAGCACATGAAAAGATGCTCAACATCCACTAATCATCAGAGAAATAAAATCAAAGCCACAAGAGATATCACCTCACATCCACTAGGATGGCTACTATCAAAAAACAGAAGATGACAACTGTTGGTGAGTATGTGGAGAAATGGGAAATTTTGTGCACTGTTGAAGGGATTGTAAAATGATGCGATCACGATAGAAAACAGTTCCTCAAAAAATTAAAATTAGAACTACTGCCAGGTGTGGTGGTGCGAGCATGTAGTCTCAGCTACTCGGGAGGCTGAGGCGGGAGGATCGCTTGAGCCCAGGAGTTCTGGACTGTAGTGTGCTACGCTGATTGGGTCTCCACGCTAAGTTCAGCATCAATATGGTGACCTCCCAGGAGTGGGGGATTACCAGGTTGCCTAAGAAGGCGTGAGCCAGCCCAGGTCAGCCAAAACTCCTGTGCTGATCAATAGTGGGATCTGTGCCTGTGAAAAGCCACTGCACTCCAGCCTGGGAAACATAGCGAGATCCTGTCTCTAAAAAAAAAAAACTAAGAGGAAAAAAAAAAAAAAACCCACAAAGACCTACAACTACCACATGATGCTGCAATTCCACTTCTGGGTATACACTCAAAAAAATTGAAAGCAGGGGCCAGGTGTGGTGGGTCATGCCTGTAATCCCAGCATTTTGGGAGGCCGAGGCAGGTGGTCAGGAGTTCAAGACCAGCCTAGCCAACATGGTGAAACCCCATCTCTACTAAAAATACAAAAAGTAGCTGGGATTACTGGTGGGTGCCTGTAATCCCAGCTACTTGGGAGGCTGAGGCACAAGAATAGCTGGAACCAGGGGGCGAAGGTTGCAGTGAGCAGAAATCGTGCCACTCCAATCTGAGTGACAGAGTGAGACGGTCTCAAAAAAACAAAAAAAAATTGAAAGCAGGGTCTTGAAGATATCTTTGTATACCCATGTTCATAGCAGCACTAACATGTACATTAACATTTACATTTACAATAAGGTGAAAGCAACTCAAGTGTCCATCAACAGATGAATAGATAAACACAATGTGGTATATACATAAAATGGAGTATCATTCAACCTTAAAAAGGAATAAAATCCTGTTACATGTTACAAGGTAGATGAACCCTGAGGACATTTATTATTATTATTATAGAGAATGGGTCTTGCTCTGTCACCCCGGCTGGAGGGCAGTGGCACAAATGCAGCTTATTGCAGCCTCGACCTCCTGGGTTCAAAGGATCCTCCCACCTTAGCCTCCCAAAGTGCTGGGATTCCAGGCATGAGCCACCATTCCTGGTCATGAGGACATTATGTTACATGAAATAAGCCAGTCACAAAAACACATACTGTATGAGTCTTTTCTTTTTTTTTGAGAGAAGTCTCACTCTTGTCCCTCAGGTTTGGGTGCAATGGCTTGATCTCGGCTCACTGCAACCTCCGCTTCCCAGGTTCAAACAATTCTCCTGCCTCTGCCTCCCAAGTAGCTGGGATTAAGATGTCTGCCACCACGCCTGGAAAATTTTTGTATTTTTTAGTAGAGACGAGGTTTCACCATGTTGGCCAAGCTGGTTTCGAACTCCTGACCTCAGGTGATCCGCCTGCCTCGGCTTCCCAAAGTGCTGGGATTACAGGCGTGAGCCACCGTGCCTGGCCACATACTGTATGATTCTAGTCAAATCCATAGAAACAGAGTAGAATGGGGTTACCAGGGTCTGGGGGAAGGAGAGAAAGGGGGAGTTACTGTCTAATGGGTATAGTGTTTGAGTTTTGCAAGATGAAAAAGTCCTGGAGATCTATTTTGCAACCATATGAATATACTTAAACTACTGAAATGTACACTTACAAATAGTTAAGATGGTAATTATGTTCTTTTTTGGGGGGATTATGTCTGTAATCCCAGCACTTTGGGAGGCAGAGGTAGGAGGATCACCTGAGCACCAGAATTCGAGATAGTTTTAAAATAATCTGTTCACAAGGCTTTGAGCTATTCTCAACTCCAAACTTCAAGACCTGCTTTGAATCAAGCCTAAGCCTCAGAGTACAGAGCTCTGGCAAAGAATGGATAAGTTAGCATACTTCAACAAAGCCAGGAGGGAATTTCTGAGCTACCTAACACATCAATACATTTCTCTGTAATCCTGACAGAAAATGTGTGTGTGTGTGTATGTGTTATGCATAGGTGCACATGTACATGCATTTGTGTATCTGTTCTGTTAAATGCCTGTTCAGAGTCAGGTTCAACTGGTCAGCACTTACTACATAGTCTGGCATGTATGCAGCAAGTGTATTTTTAACCAGATTTTAAAATCTTTTTAGCTTTATATGTCTGGGCATTGATCAAGTGAGTTCGCTAAGAAAGGCTAAGGCCGGGCACAGTGACTCATGCCTGTAATCCCAGCACTTTGGGAGGCCAAGGCAGGCAGATCTCGAGGTAAGGAGATTGAGACCATCCTGGCTAACACGGTGAAACCCTGTCTCTACTAAAAATACAAACAAAAATTAGCCAGGCATGGTGGCAAGCGCCTGTAGGCCCAGCTACTCAGAAGGCTGAGGCAGGAGAATCACTTGAACCCAGGAGGCGGAGGTTGCAGTGAGCCAAGATTGTGCCATTGCACTCCAGCCTGGGTGACAGAGAGAGACTCCGTCTCAAAAAAAAAAAAAAAAAAAGAAAGAAAGGCTAAGTGGTAGACTGCAAATATTCTCAAATCAAATATGTAGACTGATTCCTCCTGAAGGGAAATATGCCTGAATTAAAAAGGAATCTGGCCAAATTACCTTTTTAAACTGACCTTTTTAAAAAAAATCCATCTAAACAAAATGGCTACTCCTGGGATTGTTATGGTAAAAACATAGCTGATAAGTTTTCATTGTTCATTTGTTCATCTTTTTATTCATCAGTTAGCATCTGAGACTGTTGAAAACGATCACTTCCCACACTCTCAATATTCGTCAATACACATCAGTCACATTCAATGCAAGTTCCTATTACATGAATTAGTGTGATATTTGTTATAAAAGAAAGCATAGTGTTATATAAATTCTTCTTTTTTTTTTTTTTGATACAGAGACTTGCTGTGTCACGCAGGCTGGAGTGCAGTGGTGTGATTTCGGCTCACTGCAACTTCTGCCTTCTAGGTTCAAGTGATTCTCCTCCTTCAGCCTCTTGAATAGTGTGCTCCACCATGCCTGGCTAATTTTTGTATTTTTAGTAGAGACAGGGTTTTGCCATGTCTGGTCTTGACTTCTGGCCTCAAGTGATTTGCCCACCTCAGCCTCCCAAAACGATGGGATTACAGGCATGAGCCACTATGCCTGGCCTGTGTTATAAATTATTTGTACAACTTTTGAAATAATGTGAACCCTCCTAAATTTAAACAAATGAATAAACAGCTGGAGAAATGAGTCAATTTTAAACTGCTTACACTACAACCATTTCCTGGTGCCAGTTAGCTAGTAAACAAATATATCCACTGCTATAGTCTGAATGTTGGTAGTATCCCCCACTTAAATTCTTATGTTGGAATCTAATGCTCAATATGACAGTTTTTAGAGGTGGGGCCCTTAGGAGGTGATTAGGGCATGAGGGTTCTGGCGCTCATAAGTGGGATTAGTGCCCCAATAAAAGAGGGTTGGGGAGCTTTTTGCCCTTTCGCTATGTGAGAACACAGCAAGAAGGCACCATCTTGGAAGCAAACAGCAAGCCCTCACCAGACACCTAATCTGCTGGTGCCTTGATCTTGGACTTCAGTCTCCAAAACTGTCAGCAATAAATTACTGTTGTTTATAAATTATCCAGTCTAAGGTGTTTTGTTATAGCAGTCTGAATGGACAAAGATATCCACCATCCTTATTTGTGAATAAGGCTGTCATTTCTATGAATGAGATCCCCTGATATGAAAGATGATTACGCAAATTCTTTAAAACCTGCTGTTACTATTATTAAAAATCTGTTTCATTGCTGGTGCTAGTGCTTTGGGAAACCCTCATGAAAATAAAAACTTGGGCCAGGCATGGTGGCTCATCCCTGTAATCCCAGCACTTTGAGAGGCCAAGGCAGGTGGATCACTTAAGGTCAAGAGTTCGAGCACAGCCTGGCCAACATGGTGAAACCCTGTCTCTACTAAAAATACAAAAATTAGCCGGGTGTGGTGGTGCATGCCTGTAATCCTAGCTACTCAGGAGGCTGAGGCAGGAGAATTGCTTGAACCTGGGAGGCAGAGGTTGCAGTGAGCCGAGATCATGCCATTGCACTCCTGACAGAGTGAGACTCCATCTCAAAAAAAAAAAAAAAAAAAAAATTAGCCAGGTGTGGTGGCAGGCGCCTGTAATCCCAACTACTCGGGAGGCTGAGGCAGGAGAATCACATGAACCTGGGAGGCAGAGGTTGCAGTGAGCCGAGATCGTGCCACTGCACTCCAGCCTGGGTGACAGAGCGAGACTCCATCTCAAAAAAAAAAAAAGACACTGAAAACTCAGGAACAGAAGTTAGAAAAGATAAAACATCCTGATGAAACAAAATCCAAACAAGGACATATGCCAGATTGCAATTAAGGAAGGAACACTTGGAAAGATTAGAGAGAATGAAGAACATTAAAATGATTATATCTTTAAGTTGAAAAAAAATCATAAGGAAAATGGGGATTTAAAAAGGGGGAAAATATACTGGAGACACAGCCCCATGATCAATGCCACCATAATGTGCATAATGTACTTCTAAGCTACAATCATTGCAGATTTATGCCTTCTAGGGATCTTCTCTCATTCTAATTAGTTTAAATTTTTTCAGATAGGAAAAATCAAGGGTAAAATACATAGATTTTGAATTATGTAAGATCCTTAGGAATATATCTCTGGAGCAAAAATGCTCTATATTAATGTATTTTAGACTCAGAGGCCATATAACTAGAATGATGGACAGAAAAGGACAAAAACCCTAAGATGTAGCAAGGGACTCTTCAAGTAAGTCCAGAGAATTTATAACACTATGCTTTATTTATCAAAGGAGTTTCCGCCGCACGCGGTGGCTGACGCCTATAATCCCAGCACTTTGGGAGGCCGAGGCAGGGGGATCACCTGAGGTTGGGAGTTCATGATCAGCCTGACCAACATGGAGAAACCCCATCTCTACTAAAAATACAAAATTAGCCGAGCATGGTGGCACATGCCTATAATCCCAGCTACTTGGGAGGCTGAGGCAGGAGAATCACTTGAACCCAGAAGCTGGGAGGTTGCGATGAGCCGAGATCGCACCATTGCACTCTAGCCTGAGTAAGGAGAGTGAAACTCCATCTCAAAAAAATTAAAAACAAAGGAGTTTCCTTGCTATAGCTCATGGACAAGATAAGATCATTCCACACTGCTCCAAGCCTAGAAAAGAAAGCAGATAACTACTTTTCTTGGTTTGAGCCTTCTAAATCTTATGAAAGCCAAAAGAACTCAATGGGAGCCACAGAGAAATCATATAAAAAATAAAAATAATAATTTAGAATATATATATATGTGATTTTTTCTTTTCTTTGAGACAGGGTCTCACTCTCACCCAGGCTGGAGTGCAGAGGCGTGATCTTGGCTCACTGTAACCTCTGCCTCCTAGGTTCAAGTGATTCTCCTGCCTCAACCTCCCAAGTAGCTGGGATTACAGGTGTGCACTACCACGCCCGGCTAATTTTTGTATTTTTAGTAGAGATGGGATTTTGCCACATTGGCCAGGCAGGTCTCAAACTCCTGAACTGAAGTGATCCGACTGCCTTGGCCTCCCAAAATTCTGGGATTATAGGTGTGAGCCACTGCATCCAGCCATATATTTTTTAATACTTAGAAAACAGATGAGTTAGGCCGGGTGCAGTGGCTCACGCCTGTAATCCCAGCACTTTGGGAGGCCGAGGCGGGCGGATCACAAGATCAGGAGATCGAGACCATCCTGGCTAACACGGTGAAACCCCATCTCTACTAAAAAATACAAAAAATTAGCCGGGCGCGGTGGCAGGCGCCTGTAGTCCCAGCTACTCGGGGGGGCTGAGGCAGGAGAATGGCGCGAACCCGGGAGGCGGAGCTTGCAGTGAGCTGAGATCGCACCACTGTAGTCTGGCCTGGGTGAAAGAGCGAGACTCTGTCTCAAAAAAAAAAAAAAAAAGAAAGAAAAAAGATGAGTTACAGCTAAAGGATTTTGAAAAGAAGCCAAAAACAAGCTACATTCATTTGAAATGTGTAGGTAGGAACACATAGGTAATGTCTCTATGAAATGATCTTATGATCTTATTTTTCTATAAAAAGTGAGAAAAGTCTATATTAAAAATGCATACCTGACAGGCAGACTTCTACTAGTACTTATAGAAGCCTCTGGGATTAATTTTTTCCATTTAGAGCTCAAAAACTCAATAGATTTCAACACAGAAATGCCTTCTTCTAAAGAAGACTTCATCCAACAAGCTCTTTCATATCGTTGTTGGGACACACAGCCAGCGTCTTTATACCCTAGGGAAGGGAGAAAGAGAATGTAATGAGAAGTGTGGTTTTTAAAGCAAATTTTTTTGTAGAGACAGGGTCTCACTATGTTGCCCAGGCTAGTCCTAAACTCCTGGCCTCAAGTGATCCTCTTGCCTTGGTCTCTCAAATTGCTTGGATTATAGGTGTGAGCCACCATGCCTGGCTAGATTGCAGGACTCAGGAAAGAGTTACCTCGCAGTGTGAGCCGGCTGTCAGCATTATCAGGGCGCAGTGACAAACGGAACTCTACTCGGCTGGTAAACATGCGGTATGGTTCACTGGTGCCCAGAGTAGTGAGGTCATCAATCAAGACTCCTATGTAACCTTCTGTTCGGCTAACCACAAAGGGAGGCTTGCGACTGACCCGAAGACTGGCGTTGATTCCAGCTATCACACCCTACAAGAGCACTGAAATGTTTAAAAGGCCATTATGAACTAAACAAATGGCTATCCCATTCAGAACACTACTCAGAAACAATGGCATGGGACAGGAAGAAAGCAAGTATTGCCCCTAAGGGATATAATAGAGGTAGAAAATGTGATCCATATTCAGAAATAGAATATGGGTAATATATCACTTTAGAAGGCTATGATTCATTGTTTTCAGAGATATCTATCTAATCTTCCTGATAAGCTGCACTCTGCGGGGACTAATCTTTTTTTTATCCGGAGACAGGGTCTTCCCCTGTTACCTAGGCTGGGGTGTAATGGCATAATCTTGGCTCACTGCAGCCTCGACTTCCTGAGTTTAAGCAATCCTCCCACCTCATCCCCCCAAGTAGCTGGGACTATAGGCACATGCCATCACACCTGGCTAATTTTTACATATTTTTGTAGAGATGAGGGTCTCACTACATCACTCAGGCTGGTCTCGAACTCCTGGCTCAAGCAATTCTCTCTCCTCAGCCTCCCAGAGTGCTGGGATTACAGGTGTGACCCACCATGCCCAGCCGGTTAATCTTTTTTTAAAACCCACCTGTGAAACTTCTCTAGCCTTTTCCCACTTGCAAATAAAAATAAAATAATTTCTGACTTACAAGGAATAATAATATAATAATTTCTAATGAAGTATATTAAAATAAATTTTAAACTTCACAAGCAATACATCTAATCAAAATATATCACACAGGAGCTCAGAAAAGAGTAATAAAGCCATAGTGTTTTAATAATCCTATTATTGGCTGGGCAAGGTGGTTCACACCTGTAATCCCAGCACTTTGGGAAGCCAAGGCAGGTGGATCACCTGAGGTCAGGAGTTTGAGACCAGCCTGGCCAACACAGTGAAACCATATCTCTACTAAAAATGCAAAAATTACCTGGGTGTTGTGGTGCATGCCTGCAGTCCCAGCTACTAGGGAGGGCTGAGGCAGGAGGATCGCTTGAACCTGGGAGATCATATCACTGCACTCCAGCCTGGCAACAGAGCAACACTCTGTCTCAAAAAAACAAAAACAAAAACAAAAAACCTATTATCTACAAAAGCCATCTCCAAACACCCTGAAACATAAATTGTCTTCTATTAGTATGAATTGTATCTAAGATCTACATAGTTAACACAACAGACATTAAAAGGAGAAATACCAGTTAAATAGTCCCTTTCAGTTTACATTAATATCTTAACTTCTTACTTGAGCTGCAGCTTCCTCATAACCAGTGGTGCCATTGATCTGTCCAGCAAAGAAGAGTCGTTGAACCAAATGAGTCTCCAGGGAAGGAGTGATCTGACGGGGATCTAAGTAATCATACTGAACACCGTAGCCTGACCAAAGAACAAAGACATTAAATAAGTAAATACAGAGCTGGATTTGCTCAAGGTAGAGATGCAAGCATTACCCTTAAATGCCCTTTAAAAACAGACTATTTAGGTCAGGAGCAGTGGCTCACACCTGTAATCTCAGCACTTTGGGGGGCCAAGCGGTGGATCACCTGAGGTCGGGAGTTTGAGACCAGCCTGACCAACATGGAGAAACCCTGTCTCTACTAAAAATACAAAATTAGCCGGGCATGGTGATGCATGCCTGTAATCCCAGTTACTCAGGAGGCTGAGGCAGAAGAATCACGAACCTGGCAGGGGGAGGTTGTGGTGAGCCGAGATCGCACCATTGCACTCCATCCTGGGCAACAAGAGCAAAACTCCGTCTCAAAACAAACAAACAAACAAACAAACAAAAAACAGACTATTTAAAATGTATAGGTGTTGGGCTTCATCTTCTGAGGCTCTGAACAACAATGACTGTAGCTAAGGCCTCCTCACTGACCATTAAAACAATGCTGACCTTATACTGAAGGGCACTTGTGATCCTCTTTACCTGGCTGAATCACTTTAGCTTTCTCCAAGCCTCTGATGCATGTGATCATTTTCTCTTGTAACTCAGCTGGTAGCGTCATAGATAACCCCTGTGGGTAGATAAGGTCAGAATCCATTCCTTCAGGTTCCAACCAAACCTGATGTAGACGGTTTGGAAAACGCAAAACTTTTGATTCAATGGAGGGACAGTATCTAGAATAGAACATTTAAATAAACTTGAAATGAACAAAAGAGGATTGACATCATTCCTTAAAGTAACTGAGCACTGACATTTTGTCCTTACCGAGGTCCTCTTGTCGTTTCTTTAACATGACTATTAAGGTGAAGGTTCTTAAGGACAATCTCATCCACTCTAGGGTTGGTGTGAGTCAAGTAACATGGCAGCTGATCTTCTGGCTAAAAAACAGTAACCAGATGCAATACTGATTTGCTTATCTACTAGTTTCTCTCTTATCCAAATAAATTCCACATGATACGTACTGACTTTAATAGACACTAAACTTGTGCATAATGCCTAGTATTACTTATGAAGTATTCTTGCCAAAAATAAACATCCCAAAAGATGAAGTTAAATTTAAGCAAAACTCTAAATCTAACTAGCAGTTTAATTTTTTTTAAATGTTTTTATTTTTTGAGACGGAGTCTCACTCTGTTGCCCAGGCTGGAGGGCAGTAGCGTGATCTCAGCTCACTCCAACCTCCGTGTCCCGGGTTCAAGCGATTCTCCTGCCTCAGCCTCCCAAGTAGCTGGGATCACAGGCATGCACCACTACGTTCGGCTAATTTTTGTATTTTTGGTAGAGACAGAGTTTCACCATGTTGGCCAAGCTGGTCTCAAACTCCTGACCTCAGGTGATCCACCTACCTCTGCCTCCCAAAGTGCTGGGATTACAGGCATGAGTCACCACGCCCGGCCGTAACCAGTAGTTTAAAAGAAATAGTTTAGAGGAACATAATTAAGTCATCAGAGGGATACAATCAGACAAATGAAGAATGAGGGAAGTTTTAGAGAACAAATGACTCAATTTCTTCCATATATAATGCTTAAAAGAGAAAAAAAAGGAGGGAAGCTGTTACAAAACTAAGGCAGGATAGGTAGTCAAAGAAATAACCATGTTCTCGGGAGGCAGCAACCATGGTGACCATACAATTAGCACAGTAAACCTCAGTATTCACATTGTAATTGAGCTCATTCAAGCAATGCTATCTTCAGTAGGGACTTTGCCTTGTAGAGAAAGCATGTGCACTTTGATTTTACTTGTCCTCAAACTGACCCTTTACTCATTTTAATAGTAAAAGACACACCCGTGGGTGGAGGTTTAAGATGCTAATGAGACATGCGATATATGAACAAGCATGTATGGCTACTTACTACACTTGTGCACCCAGAAGACCACCTAGAACATGCTTACAAGTAACAACTCTTTCTACCTCCTATTAATAAGCATGTAAAACTCCCATACAGGGAGTCTCCTTAGTGCTAGTATTTGCTTTCTCATTCTTAATGAGCAGACCACCCTGAATTCTTGCTCTCAGGGTGTACTGTCTATTATGCAACTAACTTTTAAAATATTATTTTTCTTTTCAATAAATTACTCTGTGCCGCACTTCTTTTGCTGTGTGTTTCCTGTTTAAACTCTTTTAAACTAAGAAAACCAGAACTGAGGTATCACAACAGTCATCAACAAAACATATCACCAATAAGGTTCCTGGTTCAAATAAAACAACTGTAAAAAACATTTTTGAGGCAAATAGAGAAAACTGAATACTGAGTGCAAGATGATGTTAGGAAATTATGTTGTTTTTGTTCTTTTTTTTAGAAACAAGGTCTCATTCTGTCACCCAGACTGGAGTGCAGTGGCTTGATCATAGCTCATTGCAGCATTCAATTTCTGGACTCAAGCAATTCCCCTACCTCAGCCTCCCCAGTAGCTGGGACAACAAGTGAAAGCCACCATGCCCAGCTAATTTTTAAATTTTTTGTAGAGACAGGGTCTCACTATGTTACCTAGGCTGGTCTCAATCTCCTGGCCTCAAGCGATCTTCCCAACTTGGCCTCCCAAAGTGCTGACAGCCACTGTGAGCCACTGCACCCAGCCCAGAAATTTTGTTTTGCTGGGTATAATAACAGTCTTGTGGTTACTTTCTTTTTTTTTTTTTTTTTTTTTTTGAGACGGAGTCTTACCCCATCACCCAGGCTGGAGTGCAATGGTGCAATCTCAGCTCACTGTAACCTCCACCCTCCCAGGTTTAAGCGATTCTGCCTGCCTCAGCCTCCTGAGTAGCTGGGATTACAGGTTCACACCACTATACCCCACTAATTTTCGTATTTTCAGTAGAGACGGGGTTTCACTATGTTGGCCAGGCTGGTCTCGAACTCTTGACCTCAGGCGATCCACCTGCCTCAGCCTCCCAAAGTGCTGGGATTACAGGTGTGAGCCACCGTGCCTGGCCATGGTTACTTTTTTTAAAAAGTTATTGCCAAGCGCAAGTGGCTCACACCTGTAATACCAACACTTTGGGAGGCCAAGGCAGGTGGAGCACGAGGTCAGAAGTTTGAGACCAGCCTGGCTAACATGGTGAAATCCTGTCTCTACTAAAAAGACAAAAATTAGCTGGGCATGGTGGCGGGTGCCTGTAATCCCAGCTACTCGGGAGGCTGAGGCATGAGAATCACTTGAACCTGGGAGGCGGAGGTTGCAGTGAGCCGAGATTGCACCATTGCACTCCAGCCTGGATGACAGGGCGAGATTCCGTCTCAAAAAAAAAAAAAAGAAAAAAAAAGTGTTTTTGTGCCCACCCAGGGACTCCTTGCTTTGTTTGGGCTGGGCGCCGTGGCTCACGCCTGTAATCCCAGCACTTTGGGAGGCCAAGGCGTGTGGATCACCTGAGGTCAGGAGTTTGAGAACAGCCTGGTCAACATGGTAAAACTCTGTCTCTACTAAAAAAATCCAAAAAATTAGCCAGGCATGGTGGCAGGTGCCTGTAATCCCAGCTACTTGGGAGGCTCAGGCAGGAGAATCGCTTGAACCCAGGGGGTGGAGGTTGCAGTGGGCCAAGCTTGCGCCATTACCATTGCACTCCAGCCTGGGCAAGACTCTGTCTCAAAAAAGAAGAAAGGGTTATCATAATTTGCATACTACCAAAGCAAATATATAAAAGTATCTTGCTCAAAGTAACAGAATATTTGAAGCCATACATCAGGATAACACTCACCAGAAACTAGGACCATCAATTCCTTTTTTTTTTGTACAGGCAGGGTCTCATTATGTTGCCCAGGCTGGTCTTGAACTCCTAGGCTTAAGTGATCCTCCTACCTTGGCCTCCCAAAGTGCTGGTATTACAGGTGAGAGTCACTGTGCCTGGCCAATTCTTCATCCTCAATCTTAAACACATACAATATACTTTTTTTTTTTTTTTTTGAGACAGTCTTGCTCTGTCGCCCGGCTGAAGTGCAGTGGCATCATCTCTGCTCACTGCAACCTCTGCCTCCCGGGTTCAAGCAATTCTGCCTCAGCCTCCCAAGTAGCTGGGACTACAGGGGCATGCCACCATGCCCAGCTAATTTTTGTATTTTTAGTAGAGACGGGGTTTCACCATGTTGGCCAGGATGGTCTCAATCTTTTGACCTTGTGATCCACCTGCCTTGGCCTCCCAAAGTGCTGGGATTACAGGCGTGAGCCACCATGCCAAGCCACATTTTTTTAAAACTCGAGAGATAGGTAAAAGTGGCCTCTACACTTCAAAAATGTCGGCATCATTAAAGATTGACAAACTGTTCCAGGTAAAAGACTTTAAAGAGAAATGACAATTAAACGCAATGCATGACCCTTGATTGGGAATAAAAAGGTTGTTTTGGGCTAGGCTTGGTGGCTCATACTTGTAATCCCAGCACTTTTGGGGCCCAAGGCAGGCAGATCCCTTCAGTCCATGAGTTTGAGACCAGCCTGGGTGACACTGCAAAAACTCATCTCTACAAAAAATACAAAAAGTAGCCAGGCATGGTGGTGAGCACCTGTGGTCGCAGCTACTTGGGAGGCTGAGGTAGAAGGATCATCCAAGCCTGGGAGGCAGAGGTTACAGTGAGCTGAGATTGCACCACTGCACTGCAGCCTGGGCAACACAGTGAGATCCTATCTCAAAAAAAAAAAAAAAAAAAGCTGCTTTGGACAATATTTACCAATTAGCAAAATGTGACTATGGACTTTATGTTAGATAATAGCACTGTATCAGTGTTAAATTCTCTGAATTTCTTTCTCTGAATTTCTTTTTTCTTTTTTTTTTGAGACATAGTCTTGCTGTTGCCCAGGCTGCAGTGCAGTGGCACAATCTCAGCTCACTGCAACCTCCCCATCCTTGGTTCAAGCGATTCTCATGCCTCAGCCTCCTGAGTAGCTGGGATTACAGGCGCATGCCACCACGCCCAGCTAATTTTTGTATTTTTAGTAGAGGTGAGGTTTCACCATATTGGCCAAGCTGGTCTTGAACTCCTGACCTCAAGTGATCCACCTGCCTTGGCCTCCCAAAGTGCTAGGATTATAGGCATGAGCCACTGCGCCTGGACTCTTTTCTGTCTTCAAAAAAATATTTTGGTCAGGCGCAGTGGCTCATGCCTGTAATCCTAACACTTGGGAGGCCAAGGCGGGCAGATCATTTAAGAACAGCAGTTCAAAACCAGCCTGCCCAACAAGGTGAAACCCTGTCTCCACTAAAACTACAAAAATTAGTCAGGCGTGTCGGCGGGTGCCTGTAATCCCGGCTACTGAGGAGGCTGAGGCACGAGAACTGACTGAACTCAGAAGGCGAGATTGCAGTAAGCCGAGATTGCACCACTGCACTCCAGCCTGGGGGATAGTGTGAGGCTCCGTCTCAAAAAAAAAAAAAAATTTAAATTTTATTGTCCCTGCATCGTACTCTGAATTTCATCATTGCATAAGGGTTATATAAAAGGATGTCTCTGTGCTTAGTTGAGATATAGGCTTAAGGTAAGAGCTCATCATCTCTGCAATTTACTCCCAAATATTCCAGAAAAAAAAGAATAAGAATAAATGTGTATATTACCGTCTTACACAGTAAATATGGACATAAATTGATATATCTATAGCGATAAATATGGTAAAATATTAACAGTGAGTGACGTTCAATGGTTTATAGGAGTTTGTTGTGAAAAAACTCTTACATTGAGAAAAGTCTTACAACTTTTTCTCGATGTTGCTTTTTCTTTTTGTTTTTCTCCATCTTTTTAAAATAAAATTATATGCGTTGACGGTTAACTTTCTTTTTTTTTTTTTTTTTTTTTTTTTTTGAGATGGAGTCTTGCTGTTGCCCAGGCTGGAGGCTGGAGTGCAGTGGCACAATCACAGCTAACTGCAACCTCTGCCTCCCAGGTTCGAGCAATTTTCCTGCCTCAGCCTCCCGAGTAGCTGGGATTACAGGCATGAGCCACCATGCCTGGCTAATTTTTTTATTTTTATTTTATTTTTAGTAGGGATGGAGCTTCACCATGTTGGCCAGACTGGTCTTGAACTCCTGACCTCAAGTGATCCACCCGCCTCAGCCTCCCAAACTGTTGGGATTACAGGCATGAGCCACCACACCCAGCTGAGGGTTAACTTTCAATAGATCGCAGTGAGGTAGTTGCTCTGCTATGTCTGAAACCCCACCCCAGAAGCAGGTCATCTAAGAATGGTTCAGTGTCAGGTTCTCCATAAAAATGCATTGTGTGATGGGCAAGGGGGCGGCTGCCTTTCCAGCAGCACCACCTGATATCGTTTCAAAAGCTTAATTTAGGCCGGGCATGGTGGCTTACGCCTGTAACCCCAGCATTTTGGGAGGCTGAAGGTGGATCACCTGAGGTCAAGAGTTTGAGACCAGTTGGGTGCGGTGGCTCACGCCTGTAATCCCAACACTTTGGGAGGCCGAGGCGGGCGGATCACCTGAGGTCGGGAGCTCGTGACCAGCCTGACCAACATGGAGAAACCCCATCTACTAAAAATACAAAATTAGCCAGGTGTGGTGGCACATGCCTGTAATCCCAGCTACTCAAGAGACCGAGGCGGGAGAATTGCTCGAACCCGTGAGGTGGATGTTGCAGTGAGCCGAGATTGTGCTGTTGCATTCCAGCCTGGGCAACAAGAGTGAAATGCCATCTCAAAAAAAAAAAAAAAAAAAAAGAGTTCAAGACCAGCCTGATCAACATGGTGAAACCCTGTCTCTACTAAAAATACAAAAACAAATTAGCTGGGCATGGCGGTGGGCACCTGTAATCCCAGCTACTAGGGAGGCTGAGGCAGGAGAATTGCTTGAACCCAGGGGGCGGAGGCTGCAGTGAGCTGAGATCGTGCCATTGCACCACAGGTTGGGCAACAAGACTGAATCTCCATCTCAAAAAGCAAAACAAAACAAAACAAAAAACGCCTATTTGACCAGGCGCGGTCGCTCATGCCTGTAATCCCAGCACTTTGAGAGGCTGAGGTGGGCGGATGGCTTGAGCTCAGGAGTACGAGACCGGCCTGGGCAATATGGCGAGACCCTGTCTCTATTAAAAATAATAATAAATGAAAAAAATTTTTAAAATAAAAGCTTAATTTACAAAATATGTAAGGTTATAAAAGTAATGAAATTTAAGATTTGCCAGGCACGGTGGCTCATGCCTGTAATGCTAGCACTTTGGGAGGCTGAGGAGGGTGGATTACCTAAGGTAAGGAGTTTGAGACCAGCCCGGCCAACATGGCAAAACACCGTCTCTATTAAAAATACAAAAATTAGCCAGTGTGGCGGCAGAAGCCTGTAATCCCAGCTACTCAGGAGGCTGAGGCAGGAGAATTGCTTGAACCTGGGAGGCGGAGGTTGCAGTAAGCCGAGATTGCGCCATTGCACTCCAGCCTGGGCAACAATGGCGAAACTCCGTCTCAAAAAAAGAAAAAAAAAAAAAAAAAGTCGGGTGCAGTGGCTCACATCTGTAATCCCAGCACCAGCACTTTGGGAGGTTGAGGCAGGCGGATCACCTAAGGTCAGGAGTTCAAAACCAGCCTGGCCAACATGGTGAAACCCCGTCTCTACAAAACTATAAAAATTAGCCAGGCATGACGGTGGGTGCTTGCAATCCCAGCTACTAGGGAGGCTGAGGTGGGAGAATCGCTTGAACCCAGGATGCAGAAGTTGCAGTGCACCAAGATTTCACCATTGCGCTCCAGCAGGGCGACAGACTGAGACTGTCTCAAAAAAACAAAAAAAAAGAAATTTACGATTTATGGGGAAATACCCAATTAGCCAAGTTAGCTAATCCCTTTTAGAGATTACTTCTTTAGGCTGAGTGCAGTGGCTGACGCCTATAATCCCAGCACTTTGAGAGGCTGAAATGGGTGAATCACGAGGTCAGGAGTTCGAGACCAGCCCTTGTTATGGTGGAACAATATGGTGAAACACCAATATGGTGAAACACTGTCTCTATTTTTTTTTTTTTTTTTTTTTTTTGAGACGGAGTCTCGCTCTGTCGCCCAGGCTGGAGTGCAGTGGCGCGATCTCGGCTCACTGCAAGCTCCGCCTCCCGGGTTCACGCCATTCTCCTGCCTCAGCCTCCCGAGTAGCTGGGACTACAGGCGCCCGCTACCACGCCTGGCTAATTTTTTGTATTTTTAGTAGAGACGGGGTTTCACCGTGTTAGCCAGGATGGTCTCGATCTCCTGACCTCGTGATCCGCCCGCCTCGGCCTCCCAAAGTGCTGGGATTACAGGCGTGAGCCACCGCGCCTGGCCAACACTGTCTCTATTAAAAATATAAAAATTAGCCGGGTGTGGTGGCGCGTGCCTGTATACTCGGGAGGCTGAGGCAGAAGAACTGCTTGAACCCAGGAGGCAGACGTTGCAGTGAGCTGAGATCGTGCCACTGCTCTCCAGTCTGGGTGACAGAGCAAGTCTCCACCTCAAAAAAAAAAAAGGATAACTTCTTTGGCTGGGTTCAGTGGTTTACACCTGCAATCCCAGCACTTTGGGAGGCCAAGGGGGGTGGATCCTTTGAGCCCAGGAGTTCGAGACCAGCCTGGGCAACATAGTGAAACCCCATTTCTCAAAAAAATTTTAAAAAGCCAGGCACAATGGCTCATGCCTATGGTCTCAGCTACTCAAGGGGGTTGAGGTGGGAGGATCACTTGAGCCCAGGAGGTCAAGGCTGTAGTGACCCATAATTGTACCACTGCACTCCAGCCTGGGTGACAAGGTGAGACCTTATCTAAAAAAAAAAAAAAAATCATTTCTTTGCACTATAAGCAATAGTGCTATAAAGTGAACTGCTGCCAAAAAAAAAAAAAAAAAAAGTTACAGTACTTCCTGCTGTGAATAGCCAATACCAGCTGTAAGCCAGGTTTTCGTAAAGTATCTTACCTTAATCCATACTGTCTCATTGGTAAAGCTGAATGGTACGGATGGATTGTCCGGTATATGCTTGTTTAGAATACTGAAATTAATGGACTCTTTGGCAATTCGGGGTGGAGTCCCAGTCTTCAACCTTCCCACCACAAACCCTAACTTCTCCAGTGTCTGAGCCAATCCTATAGAAGGCTGATCCCCTAAACGTCCTGCTGGATGCGTCTCCAATCCAATTACAATCATGCCTCTCAGAAATGTCCCAGTAGTCAGAATCACACTCTCTGCATATACTGTGCTTCCATCCACTAAATAACAAGAAAAAAGAATAAAGTCATTATCTATGTATCTATGTATTTATGTATGTATGTATGTATGTATGTATGTATGTATGTATCTATCTATCTATCTATCTATCTATCTATCTGAGATGAAGTCTCACTCTATCACCAGGCTGGAGGGCAGTGGTGCAATCTCCGCTCACTGCAACCTCCGCCTCCCGGGTTCAAGCAATTCTCCTGCCTCAGCCTCCCGAGTAGCTGAGATTACAGGCATGCGCCACCACACTCAGCTAGTTTTATATTTTTAGTAGAGATGGGGTTTCTCCATGTTGGTCAGGCTGGTCTCGAATTCCCGACCTCAGGTGATCCACCCACCTCTGCCTCCCAAAGCGCTGGGATTACTTACAGGCGTGAGCCACCGCGCCCAGCCTAAAGTCATTTTTTAAATTGTTACCATGGATCAAAATGGAATGTGACTATTTTACATTACAACTACAGAAAAACTATCAGTCTTTAGAAACTTGAGAACCTTTTGTAATATTTTTGTTTTTTCAAGCCTTATCGACATATAACAGACATATAAAAAACTGTATATATTTAGAGTATGCAACATGGTGTTTTGATACAAGTATACCTTCTGTGATGATACCCATAATCAAGCTAATTAATATAACCATCACCTCACATAGTTACATGTTTTGTTTGTGTGGTGAGAACACTTATGATCTACTCCCTTAGCAAATTTCAAGTATATCATACATTATTATTAACTGCAGTTACCATACTGCTCACTAGATTGCTAGAACTTATTCAACTTACAGCTGAAAATGTATAACCTTTGAGCAATATCTTCCCATTTCCCCTACCCCAGACAAAGAATTTTAAATGAGTAAGAAGGCTAATATCAATCTCAATCTAAGCAATCTAGGAGAGAGAATACAATGTGTTATCACCAATTCACATGTACCTAAAATCATATCAGCACTAAAAAGTTAGTCTCAATTAATTTAAAAAATTAATTAATTTTAGACTTCAGGATAAATATGGCATACAACCTCTCATTTCTTCTCCCTTCTAAAACTCAAAGAAAATTAAATAGGGGAATAAAAAAGGTATAAAACCAAAAGGACAAGTAATGAAAAAGAACCAGTCAGAAGATGAGAAATTTCAATATATTTTTGAAAGATAGAAAGTGGTTGGAAGAATGGTAACTCATCTAGCAGAGGGGAGATAGCTATAACTTAAGTATTAATATCTGAAGAGAAGATATATCAATGAGAATGAACTAATTTGCCCTGCAAAGGCTCAGAAATTAGAGAACTGAGAATAAGAACTGAGGAGGAATGTAGAAATGAAACTTGGAACAGAAAATGAAAGAAACAGCTGAAATTTACACATTAAGGTTTTGTCCTCAGATAGCTCTACCTTACAGTAAAATGGAGGTTTATTCTTCAGGTAATGGGGACTTTTTGTTTAATGGGTACAGAATTTTAATTTGGAATGATGAAAAAGTTCAAGAGACCGTTGGTGGTGATGGGTGCACAACACTGTCAATGTACTTAATAGCACTGAATTGTACACTTAAAAATGGTTAAAATGGTACATTTTATGGTTTGTATATTTTACCACAAAAAAATTGTTATTGTTGGGCCTATAAAACATGGACAGGATCACAAAATAGCATTTAAAGATATTAAATTAAATTGGCCAGGCTCAGTGGCTCATGACTATAATATGAACACTTTGAGAGACTCGGGCAGGAAGATCACTGGAGCCCTGGGCTTCAAGACCAGTCCTGGCAACATAGTGAGACTCCCATCTCTACAAAAAAAAATAATAAATTAGCCAGGGGTGGTGACACATGCCTGTGGTCCCAGCTACACAGGAGGCTGAGGCAGGAAGATCACTTGGGTCCAGGTGGTCGAGGCTACAGCGAGCTGTGATCATGCCACTGCATTCCAGCCTAAGAAAGAGGGCGAGAACTTGTCTCAAAAATAAAAAAATAAACAATTTAAGGGTATAAACATAAATACTAATAAAAACAATATAACCATTAAATCTGGAAAATAAAGAAAGTCGGGGGAGAAAAGGAAATGAAAGTAAAACTAATTTAGTAATTGTTACTTGAGGGAAGTCAGTGAGCATATTATATTATATATAAAATCATAGCTTTTAAGGTAACCATCGGAACAAACCCACAAACTTAAAAAAAAAAAGCATGGCCTCCAAAAGCAAAGCAAACACAGATTAAGTTTTTTTTAAAAAAAAAAAGGTACAGAGGAACAGTGTGTATAATATGCTACGATTTTGTGAAAACAACAAAAAATACATGTACATATGCCTAGGTAGAAAGACCACACAACAAATTAACAAAGCAAATGCTCCTGAGAAAGAAAACTGGCTGGTTGAGGGGACAAAGTGAAGGAGACAGACTATCTTTTTTTTTTCTATTGAGACAGATTCTTGCTCTCTCACCCAGGCTGGAGTGCAGTAGCAAGATCTCGGCTCACTGCAACCTCCATCTCCCAGGTTCAAGTGATTCTCCTGCCTTAGCCTCCTGAGTAGCTGGGACTACAGGCGTGAGCCATCATGCCTGGCTAATTTTTGTATTTTTAGTAGAGACGAGTTTCGCCATGTTGGCCAGACTGGTCTCAAACTCCTGACCTCAGGTGATCCACCTGCCTTGGCCTTCCAAAGTGCTGGGATTATAGGTGTGAGCCATAATCACATAATGCCCATAATGCCCAGCTAAGACAGACTATCTTTTCACTCTATAGGCTTTTTGTAGCCTTTAAGTTGTTGGCACTAAGTATGTATTTCCCAATCAAGAAAATTAATAAATCTATAATAAAAATGAAAATGGGAATTAAGATATGTATTTTAAAAGATGACACTCCTGGGCTACGCGCAGTGGCTCATGCCTGTAATCCCAGCACTTTGGGAGGCCGAGGTGGGTGGACCACAAGGTCAGGAGATCGAGAACATCCTGGCTAACACAGTGAAACCCCATCTCTACTAAAAATACAAAAAAGTAGCCAGGCATGGTGGCACGTGCCTGTAGTCCCAGCTACTCGAGAGGCTGAGGCAGGAGAATCGCTTGAACCTGGGGGGCAGAGGTTGCAGTAAGCCGAGATCACGCCATTGCACTCCAGCCTGGGCTACACAGTGAGACTCTGTCTCAAAAATAAATAAAAAGAAAAAATAAAAATAAATAAATAAAATAAAATAAAATAAAAGATGACACTCCCTGGCACAGCCTCTCTTACCATTTTGTACCCAGAACGCTAGTGGGTAGCCATATTATTCTCTTAGGTGGAAAACTGATTCTTCTGAGAACTAACAGACATTGATATTTGAGAATTCACCAAACCAAAAAGCTGGTTCAAATCTTTTCTTTTTTTTTGAGACGGAGTTTTGCTCGTTACCAGGCTGGAGTGCAGTAGCACTATCACGGCTTACCACAACCTGCACCTCCAGGGTTCAAGTGGTTCTCCTGCCTCAGCCTCCCGAGTGGCTAGGATTACAGGCATGTGCCACCACACCTGGGTAATTTTGTATTTTTAGTAGAGACGGGGTTTCTCCATGTTGGTCAGGCTGGTCTTGAACTCCCAACCTCAGGTGATCCACCCACCTCGGCCTCCTAAAGTGCTGGGATTACCGGCGTGAGCCACCGTGTCCAGCAGTTCAAGTCTTAATCACCACCAGAATCAGCCAGGCAATAAAATTAACTGTGCACACACAAATCTTCCAGTTAGTGTTTTAGCGCCTTATTTATTTATTTAGAGATGGAGTCTCACTCTTGTCGCCCAGGCTGGAGTGCAGTGGCACGATCTCGGCTCACTGCAACCTCCGCCTCCTGGGTTCAAGCGATTCTCTTGCCTCAGCCTCCTGAGTAGCTGGGATTACAGGTGCATGCCACCACGCCCAGCTAATTTTTTTATTTTTAGTAGAGACAGGTTCACCATGTTGGCCAGGCTAGTCTCAAACTCCTGACCTCAGTGATCCGCCCGCCTCAGCCTCCCAAAGTGCTGGGATTACAGGCGTGAGCCACCATGCCCGACCTAGTGCCTCATTTAAAAATGTAACAGGCTGGGCATGGCAGCTCATGCCTGTAATCCCAACACTTTGGGTGGTTGAGGTGGGAGGATCACTTGAGCCTAGGAGTTCAAGACCAGTCTAGGCAACACAGGGAAGCAACATAGGGAGATCCCACGTCTCCAAAAAAATTGAAAATAAGCTGGGTGTGGTGGTGTACACCTATAGTCCCAGCTACTTGGGAGGTTGAGGTGGGAGGATCACCTCTGGGAGGTGGAGGCTACAGTGAGCGATTATAGTGCCACTGCACTCCATCCTGGGTGACAGAGTAAGACCCTGTCTCCAAAACCAAAAACGCAAAGAAGTCAACAGAAAACCGAAGTTCGCTAGATACTTAAAGGAAGTTGTGTACATGAAAGAGAGCAGCCCAAACACATAAACAGAACTAAAAAATCTGGAGAAGGCCAGGTGTGGTGGCTCACGCCTATAATACCAGCACTTTGGGAGGTGGAGGTAGGCGGATCACTTGAGGTCAGGAGTTCAAGACCAGCCTGGCCAACATGGTAAAACCCTGTCTCCACTAAAAACACAAAAATTAGCTGGGCGTGGTTGCTGCTGTCTGTAATCCCAGCTACTCATGAGGCTGAGGCAGGAGAATTGCTTGAACCTGGGAGATGGAGGTTGCAGTGACCCAAGATCGTACCACTGCACTCTAGCCTGGGTGACAGAGTGAGACTCTGTCTCAAAATAAATACATAAAATAAAGCAATTATTAACTCAAGGCAAAACCAAGTATATGAAAGGGACAAACATAATACACTTCCATGCAGTAAACAATACTTAGTCAATAATGTAAATACTATCAACCAAAAATTACGGTATAATTATATCAGAAGGAGAGAGGGAAGGAAAATTGGACATTAAAGAGAATTACCATAATAATAAGTTAATAGGCTGGGCACAGTGCTCATGCCTGTAATCCCAGCATTTTCAGACGCTGAGGTGGGCGGATCGCTTGAGGTCAGGAGTTCAAGACCAGCCTGACCAACATGGTGAAACCCTGTCTCTACTAAAAATACAAAAAATTAGCCGGGCATGGTGGCAGTCGCCTGTAACCCCAGCTACTTGGGAGGCTGAGGCAGGAGAATTGCTTGAACCTGGGAGGGGAACGTTGCAGTGAGCCAAGATGGTACCACTGCACTCCAGCCTAGGCAACAGAGCCAGACTCTGTCTCAAAAAATGTTAATAGATGGCTGGGTGCGGTGGCTCACAGCTGTAATCCCAGCACTCTGGGAGGGCGAGGCAGATGGATCACAAGGTCAGGAGAACAAGACCATCCTGGCCAACGTGGTGAAACCCCATCTCTACTAAAAATACAAAAATTAGCTGGGCATGGTGGTACGTGCCTGTAGTCCCAGCTACTCAGGAGGCTGAGGCAGGAGAATCGCTTGAACCCGGGAGGCGCAGGTTGCGGTGAGCCGATATTGCACCACTGCATTGCAGCCTGGCACAGAGTGAGACTCCGTCTCAAAAACAAACAAAAAAAAAAGTTAATAGATAATGTCTAGAACTGTAAATTAGGAAGTAAAAAGATAAGCCTGCTATTTAGAAATATGGAAGTATATACAATAAGTGACAACTAAAAAAGCTGAAGTGTCTGTCTCCAGGGAAGGAGATGGTTGTTTTCCCATATAAATTTCTAAATTTCTTTTATATTTATTTATTTATTTATTTATTTATTTATTTATTTATTTATTTTGAGACAGAGTTTCGCTCTTGTTGCCCAGGCTGGAGAGCAATGGTGTGATCTCGGCTCACCACAACCTCCGCCTCCTGGGTTCAAGTGATTCTCTGGCCTCAGCCTCCTGAGTAGCTGGGATTTCAAGCATGCGCCACCACACCTGGCTAATTTTCTATTTTTAGTAGAGATGTGTTTCTCCATGTTGTTCAGGCTGGTCTTGAACTCCCAACCTCAGGCGATCTGCCTGCCTTGGCCTCCCAAAGTGTTGGGATTACAGGTGTGAGCCACTACACCCAAACTTATTTTTTATTTTTTTTTGACACAGGGTCTCACTCTGTTGCCCAGGCTGGAGTGCAGTGGCATAATCACAGCTCACTGAAGTCTCAACCTCCTGGGCTCAAGCAATCCTCCCACTTCAGCTTATTGAGTAGCTGAAACTACAGGCACCTGCTACCACACCGACTAATTTTTGTATTTTTTTGTAGACATGAGGTTTTGCCATCTTGCCGAGGCTGGTCTCAAACTCTGGGGCTCAAGCAATCCACCTACCTCGGCCTCCCAAAGTGCTAGGATTACGGGCATGAGCCACCATGCCGAGACCCTTTTAATATTTTAAGAAAAAATTATATGCATGAGTTATTTTGATAAAAAACATACATAACTCTTTTACATAAAAAAATATAAGCTGTTAAAATATGAATTTTTTAAAAAATTAAAGTCAGAACCAGAAAAAACAGAAATTACAATAGAAAGATGGGGAGAAAGGGAGACATAAATATGCAGATTATAAAGTTCTACACTAAGATGGAACATGGTACTGATGAGCCTAGAATTTGACTGAGCATCATAAATGCCAAGATGAAAAGAGAAACGTATTTATTTATATAGTTTTCCTCATCCAGGTAGAGAAAATGCAACAAGTTCCTTGAATAAGCAACATATCTCCACACTTTGCTCTAAAATAAATTTCTCATATGGAATTTGATATGCTGTTATCATACACCATCTATAACCAATACGTACCCAAAACAACCCCACTGACACGGCATTTCCCAGTGTGTTCAGGCTCTGGTTCTGTAAGAATAAGATCTTCTACAGCTCCCTCCTGAACAGTAAGCAGTGGTGTATTCAAGATTTCTTTCTGTCAAAAGAAAATGCCAGTTGAAACATGGTAATTAAACAATCACCATAATCTTTCCTGTGCTCATGCCCTATTCTTACCTGCATGTTCTGTTTATAGAGTTTCCTATCAATCTGAGCTCTCAGACCCCACACAGCTGGTCCCTTACGCCGGTTTAATACTTTATAATGTACACCAGACTGGTCACAGATGCGAGAACACAGGCCATCCAAGGCATCTACTTCCCTCATTAAATGTCCCTTTCCGATGCCACCAAAGGAAGGATTACATGACATCTGACCTAAAGATAATAGACATAAACAAAATAAATATATGAGCACCTTGCATATAGTGATTACTTAATAAGGAAATATTTATACAGGTGACTATAATCATCTCATATGATAAAAAATAGAAAACGTGAAAGATATACTACAAAGAAAATCCCAAAGACCCAATGGGATGCAAAAGTGTCCAGGGCAACCTGGATGACAAACCACTTCCTGAACTTCCTTTTGTTTTTTTTAAGATGGAGTCTCACTCTGTCACCCAGGCTGGAGTGCAGTGGTACAATCTCGGCTCACTGCAACCTCTGCCTCCTGGGTTCAAGCGATTCTCCTGCCTCAGCATCCCGAGTAGCTGGGATTACAGGTGTCCGGCACCACGCCTGGCTGATTTTTGTATTTTTGGTAGAGACGAGTTTCACCATGTCGACCAGGCTGGTCTCAAACTCCTGACCTCAGGTGATCTGCCCACCTCGGCCTCCCAGAGTGCTGGGATTACAGCCATGAGCCACCGTGCCCGGCCTGAACTTTCTTTTGAATCTCTTCCTTGATGCATATTTTTACTGTTTCACTAGGTTGCCTTTTCCTTTCAAACATGTAATCCTTACCCGATGAAACCGTTCTAAACCAAGTATACTTGGTTTTTAAATTTATTTGTTCTTTTTTGATACAGCACCAGAGGAATCTACCAAATCAAGCACACTTGTAAGAAGCCCCTAGTCCTTCAACATAAATAAGGACAAAAATAAATAAATAAATAAAAAACAGGGCCGGGTGCGGTGGCTCACGCCTGTAATCCTAGCACTTTGGGAGGCCAAAGAGGGTGGATTGCTGGAGCTCAGGAGTTTGAGACCATCCTGGGCGACACGGTGAAACCCCGTCTCTACTAAAATACAAAAAAATAGCCAGGCATGGCAGTTTGCACCTGTAATCCCAGCTACTTGGGAGGCTGAGGCAAAAGAATCGCTTGAATCTGGGAGGCTGAGGTTGCACTGAGCTGAGATGGCACCATCGCACTCCACCCTGGGTGAAAACAGTGACTCCATCTCAAAAAGAAAAAAAAAAAGAAAAAAGAAAAAACAAAGAAGCCCCTTGGCACTGGTTCAGTTACAACCAATTATGTCTTCCATAAATGCCATCTGGTATCTCCTTTTTGCACTTACTTTGCAGAATTAAATATAATTAAATTACAAATTTCTTGTGAGTGAAGACCACATTTTATACCTTTCCCTTACATGTACCCAGTCTTACCTGGAGGTCTAAACCCATGTGGTTACCTCAAAAGTTTTTGTGGGAGGTGGAGGGATGGGCAAGTTATGTCAATATCCACATATCCACTGCCACCACATCAAGAATCAAGACCTCCAAAAGTTGTTTTTTTGTTTTTTTTGTTTTTTTTTTTTTGAGACAGAGTTTCGCTCTTGTTGCCCAGGCTGGAGTGCAATGGCACGGTCTCAGCTCACTGCAACCTCCACCTCCCGAGTTCAAGTGATTCTCCTGCCTCAGCCTCCCGAGTAGCTGGGATTACAGGCATACGCCACCACGCCTGGCTAATTTTCTTTTTTTTTTTTTTTTTAGTATTTATTGATCATTCTTGGGTGTTTAATTTTCTATTTTTAATAGAGACAGGGTTCCTCCATGTTGGTCAGGCTGGTCTCGAACTTCCGACATCAGGTGATTTGCCCGCCTTTGCCTCCCAAACTGCTGGGATTACAGGCATGAGCCACCATGCCCAGACAAGACCTCCACAAGTTTTAATGGTCTCCACAGGGAGACTGGATAGCACTGTGATTATGAGCATGAAGTGTCATTATGAGGAGTGTGTGTGAAAGAGATATCTGGCTCAATTTCTAGACCTACCACTTATGAGCTCTGTGATCATGGCAAGTTACCTAACATACCTTAGTCTCTCTACTATAAAAACAGGAATGACAGCTGTGGTAGATTATTTTCCTCCTTCTCCCTTTGAAATAGAAGACTCCTGGGCTCCCCAAATGCTGGGATTACAAGCGTGAGTAATCACCCCTGGCCTAGGTCTTTATTATTATTTTTTAAAAATATGGAACACTTCACAAATTTGTGCATCATCCTTGTGCAGGGGCTATGCTAATCCCTATATCATTCCAACTTTAGTTTATGTTGTTGCCAAAGCAAGCACTAGGTCTTTATTTTTTAAAAATATAAACAACAGGCCAGGTGTGGTGGCTCACACCTGTAATCCCAGCACTTTGGGAGGCTGACACGGGTGGATCACCTGAAGTCAGGAGTTGGGGACCAGCCTGGCCAACATGATGAAACCCCATCTCTACTAAAAATACAAAAAATTAGCTGGGCGTGGTGGCGGACTCCTCTAATCCCAGCCACTTGGGAGGCTGAGGCAGGAAATCGCTTGAACCCGGGAGGTGGAGGTTGCAGTGAGCCAAGATCGCGCCACTGCATTCTAGCCTGGTCAACAACAGCAAAACTCTGTCTCAAAAATGAAAGAAAAGAAAAGAAAAGAAAAAACCCACTTGAATGTATGATGAGAAAAGTATAATCTTTGAGGAAATCATATAGCCTCCTCTCCCCCACCCACAAAACCGCAGTTAATAGTATATATTTCTTCACAGTTATGAGCTGAATGGTTATTTTAAAGAAGAATTTCAGGAATAAATAAGTGATTTATTCACAACTTTTACAAAACAAGTAAATATTCTAATTACTGCTCGCTCCTAAGCAAAAGGAAGGAGGAAAGACAAAAGTATACATAATTTACAGGTTGATGTTTTAGCTAGTATCTATCATGATGCTACAGAACGGCCATCCAACCATTATCCATTAGAGCAAAAAAAGTACTGTCCAGTACTAAACACAAAATCCAGGGACGACAACCCAGAAGGAATATAGGATGCAAAAGGTAGCATGGCGCTGGGCACGGTGGCTCATGCCTGTAATCCCAGCATTTTGGGAGGCCGAGGCGGGCGGATCACAAGGTCAGGAGATCGAGACCATCCTGGCTAACATGGTGAAACCCCGACTCTACTAAAAATACAAAGAAAAAAAAAATTAGCCGGGCGTGGTGGTGGGTGCCTGTAATCCCAGCTACTCGGGAGGCTGAGGCAGGAGAATGGCATTAACCCGGAAGGCGGAGCTTGCAGTGAGCCGAGATGGCGCCACTGCACTTGAGCCTGGGTGACAGTGCAAGACTCTGTCTCAAAAAAAAAAAAAAAAAAAAAAGGTAGCATGGTTCTTCCAAAGGGCATCACAAAATCTTGACAGAAACACAAAGATCAGGCTGGGCAGAGTACTGAGCACCTGCAATCCCAGCTACTGGTTAGGCAGAGGCAGGAAAAGTTCTTGAGTCCAGAAAGCGGAGCCTGTAATGTGTAACGATCGTGCCTATGAGTAGTCACTGCACTCCAGCCTGGGCAACATGGCGAGACTCTGTCTCTAAAAAAATGTTTTTAAATAAAAACACAAGAACCGTTTAATAAAGGATTTTTTATTTTATTAATATTATCATTATTTTGAGACGGAGTTTTGCTCTTTTGCCCAGGCTGGAGTGAAGTGGCGCAATCTCGGCTCACTGCAACCTCTGCCCCCGGGTTCAAGCGATTCTCCTGCCTCAGACTCCCGAGTAGCTGGGATTATAGGCTCCCGCCACCATGCCCGGCTAATTTTTGTATTTTTAGTAGAGACGGGGTTTCGCCGTGTTGGCCAAGCTGGTCTCAAACTCCTGACCTCAGGTGATCCACCTGCCTTGGCATCCCAAAGTGCTGGGATTAAAGAAGTGAGCCACTGCACCTGGCCATAAACCATTGTTAATAATGCTAATTCACCCTTTATCTGGAGTAACATAGTAGAAGGTAAACGCAGCAATGAACTAAGAAGCTACCAGCGAGTATTCTTGAAGTCTCTCCCTTTCCCAAGGCACTGACCCCGAACCCCAACCTCCTACAACGGACGACTGTCAGCAGCAGCATAATCTATGGTTCGCAGAATAGACTAATATAGAGTTCTGGCCTGGCCCGCCTGATCCTTGCGAGACACTGATCGAGGCTAAAACCACAGAAGGTAGGATTCTCACTAGCTTTGAGGAAGGGAAGAGGTCCCCCGCTTCAGACTGGGGGAGGCGGGAAGGAAGCAGCCTGCGTCCTACGCCAAGTTCCACAGCACCCGCGCTCCTCACCGATCGTGTCCACGCGGTGAGTGAGGAGCAGAGTCCGAGAGCCGCACCGAGCAGCGGCGGTGGCTGCCTCAGTCCCGGCATGTCCTCCACCAATGACTATCACGTCGAAGTGCGGAGTCCGGGGCGCCGCGCTGTCACTGCTCAACCGTGCCAACGGAAATTGCTGCTTGGTGAAAGAAGCCGCGACCCAACGGCCACAGCCTCGGAAGTAGAACATGCTGGGAGAAAAATCTATCTGACTTTGAAGCTGACACGAGCGACGGTCAAAAAAACCTACGCAACAAGAGACAATCTGCAGGGCGCGGCCATCTTGCTTTAATATCACGGCGTAGGACGTCTACGTCCAGCGTCGCCGCTGATTGGCGGTTTGGAGCTACTTTCCTGGTGAGGGAGATGGGTGGTCGCACGGATGGCCGGTTGTGCATTTTCTTTCCTAGTTCGTGCGGGCTTTTTTTTTTTTTTTTAAATTAATTAATTAATTTATTATTATTTTTTTTTTGAGACAGAGTCTCGCTCTGTTGCCCAGGCTGGAATGCAGTGGCGCGATTTCGGCTCACTGCAAGCTCCGCCTCCCGGGTTCGCGCCATTCTCCTGCCTTAGCCTCCGAGTAGCTGGGGCTACAGGCGCCCGCCACTTCGCCCGGCTAATTTTTTGTATTTTTAGTAGAGACTGGGTTTCACCGTATTAGCCAGGATGTTCTCGATTTCCTGACCTCGTGATCCGCCCGTGCGGGCTTTTTTTGATTTCCTGTGGTTCTGGGTTGGGAGCTCCTACTAAAGGTCATCTTTTGTACTTTCTTAGGCCCTGCAGTCCTTATCGCCAGGTGGCCACCTACGATCAATGAATTTGATCACTTTGCCTTATGAGATCTTTGTGATCTGACAATCTGATACACTGTCACCTTCTGTTTGTCTATAAAAACTAAGGGCTGAAAATAAGAATAGATTCGGGCCGGGCGCGGTGGCTCACGCCTGTATTCCCAGCACTCTGGGAGGCCGAAGCAGGTGGATCACAAGGTCAGGAGATGGAGACCATCCTGGCCAACATGGTGAAACCCCATCGCTACTAAAAAAAAAAAAAAAAAAAAAATTAGCCGGGAGTGGTGGCATGCACCTGTAATCCCAGCTACTCAGGAGACTGAGGCAGGAGAATCGCTTGAACCTGGGAGGCCGAGGTTGCAGTGAGCCAAGATTGTGCCACTGCACTCCAGCCTGGGCGACAGAGCAAGACTCTGTCTCAAAAAAAAAGAAAAAGAAAGAAAAGAAAAAGAATGGCTTCGAAAGGAGTTCAAATATATTTGTGGACTGAAAGATTCATGATGGTGCCTGGGCATGGTGGATCACGCCTGTAATCCTAGCACTTTGGGAGGCCGAGGGGGGCAGATTGCCTGAGCTCAGGAGTTCGAGACCAATCTGGGCAACATGGTGAAACCCCGTCTGTACTAAAATACAAAAAAAAAATTAGCCAGGTGTGGTGGCATGCACCTGTAGTCCCAGCTACTTGGGCGGCTGAGGCAGGAGAATTGCTTGAACCCGTAGGCAGAGGTTGCAGTGAGCCGAGATCGTGCCACTGCACTCCAGCCTGGCGACAAGAGTGAGACTCTGTCTCAAAAAAAAAAAAAAAAAAAAAAAAAGGAGAGAGATCCATGATGGCTAATTGGTTAATTAGAAGAATCGGTTGGTTGGAGGTTAAATGTCCAGCCTTTTGGAATTCACAGCCTTTCTCAATTCACAGCCTTTCTCAATTCACAGCCTTTCTCAGAAAGGAAACGTTTGACTGGAGAATAAAACAAGTGTGGTATTGCAGGATCTGGCCAGCAGCCCACAATGCAATGGGGCTCTTTCTTTGTTCCCAGGCGGATTGGCAGGTCGAGAAATAATAGACACACAGAAGATATTGAAAGCTGGGTCCAGGGGGGTCACTGCCTTCTGGTCCTGAGATGCTGCTAATACACTGGATATACCAGCATTTATTATTAAGTTTAGTGAGGGCAGGGGTAGGTTAGTGAGGGATTTAGGGTCATTTGATTATGAGGTGAGATGGTCACATGGGGATGAAGTAATTCTTATAACATCTGTATGCAGAAGTACAGTATACAGAGATAAGAATTTACAATGTAGTGTGTGCATCAGTAATTTCTAACAGAGCCTTAAAACAGAAACAGTCTTTCCATAACCTATGATTAGCAAGATATTAATCAGCAGTAACAGTTGCAGCAAAAGCTGGTTACAAACAATCCATAGAAACAGGATGTGAAGCTAGACAATCAGTTAGACCAGAAATTCTCAGAAGGGAGTATGCCTTAACCCTAAAAAGGCCTAGAAGAGCCGTGGCAAGATGAGGGCATTTATAGCCCTATCTTACCCATAGGGACAGGCGCCCCTCATGCGTCCGTTTAGAGGCTTTCCACAAGGGTTGCATTCCATTCCCAGAGCTATGAACATCTGCTTTTCTGGGATAGGAATCTTGGTGATGCACGTCCGTTCATAGGCTCTCTGCAGGGGGAAGCACATCACCCGCTGTTGGCTCATTCTGGCAGTCCAACCTGGCATTCTCTTTATACAGTCCTGCATGCAACTTTGTATTTACAATAATCAGGAGCATTTCATCTTTTATTCCGTAGCAATAATTTCAGGGGTCTCCCTACAGTGTGGCAGTTTTATTGTTCTAATTATAAAAAGTATTAAATACATAGGCCGGGAGTGGTGGCTCACACCTGTAATCCCAACACTTTGGGAGGCCAAGGTGGCGGATCACTTGAGTCCACCAGGAGTTTGAGACCAGCCTGGCCAATATGGCGAAACTCTATCTCTACTAAAAATAGAAAAATTAACCTGGCATGGTGCTGCATGCCTGTAGTCCCAGCTACTCAGGAGGCTGAGGCAGGAGAATTGCTTGAACCCAGGAGGCACAGGTTGCAGTGAGCCCAGATGGTGCCATTGCACTCAAGCCTGGGTGACTGAGACCCTTAAAACCCTTTTTTTGAGACCCTGTCTCAAAAAAACAAAACAAAAACCCTTAAATAAATTTAAAAAAGGGAAAAGTTTCTGGCCAGGCGCCGTGGCTCACGCCTGTAATCGCAGCACTTTGGGAGGCCGAGGCGGGTGGATCACTTGAGGTCAGCAGTTTGAGAGCAGCCTGGCCAACATAGTGAAACCCCGTCTCTACTAAAAATACGAAAAATTAGCCGGGCGTGGTGGCGGGCGTCTGTAATCCCAGCTACCCGGGAGGCTGAGGTAGGAGAATTGCTTGAACCCAGGAGGCGGAGGTTGCAGTGAGCCAAGATCGCACCATTGCACTTCGGCCTGGGTGACAAGAGCGAAATTCCGTCTCAAAAAAAAAAAAAAAAAGAAAGAAGAAAAAGAAAAAAAAGAAAAGAAAAAGTTTCTGTGGCAGGGCACAGTGGCTCATGCCTACAATCCCAACACTTTGGGAGGTTGAGGAGGGAGAATCGCTTGAGTCTAGGAGTTCGAGACCAGCCTGGGCAACATAGTAAGACCTCCCCATGTATACAAAAAAATTAAAAAGAAAAGAAAAAGCTGGGCATGGTGTCCGCACCTGTAGTAACAGCTACTCAGGATGCTGAGGTGGGAGGATCGCTTGAGCCCTGGTGGCTGAGGTTGCAGTGAGCCGAGATTGCGCCCCCCTAACTCAAACCAAAATTAAATTTAAAAAAACTTTCACTTGAAAGAGAAAAGTTTCTCTGTCAATGTTTTCGTTTTGTTCTGTTTTGTTTTGTTTTGTTTTGTGATGGACTCTTTTTCTGTTGCCCAGGCTGGAGTGCAGTGGCGCGATCTCGGCTCACTGCAACCTCTGCCTCCCGGGTTCAAGCAGTTCTCTGTCTCGGCCTCCCGAGTAGATGGGACTACAGGCGCCACCAAGCCCTGCTAATTTTTTGTATTTTTAGTAGAGACGGGGTTTCACCATGTTGGCCAGGAAGGTCTCGATGTCTTGGCCTCGTGATCCGCCCGCCTCGGCCTCCCAAACTGCTGAGATTACAGGCGTGAGCCACCACGCCTGGCCTCTTTTTCTTTTTTGAGACAGAGTCTCGCTCTGTCGCCCAGGCTGGAGTGAAGTGGCACGTCTCGGCTCACTGCAACCTCCGCCTCCCGGGTTCAAGTGATTCTCCAGCCTCAGCCTCCCGAGTAGCTGGGATTACAGGTGCCTGCCACCACGCCCAGCTAATATTTGTATTTTTTAGTAGAGACGGGGTTTCTTTCGCCTTGTTGGCCAGGCTGGTCTTGAACTCCTGACCTCAGGTGATCCGCCCACCTCGGTCTCCCAGATTGCTGGGATTACAGGCGTGAGTCACTGTGCCCAGGCAACACACACACACACACACACACACACATATATATATTTAATTATAAGAAAAACCAGGTCTTGCTGGGTTGCCCAGGCTGGTCTCAAACTCCTGAGCTCAAGCGACCCGCCTGCCTCGGCCTCTCGGATGCTGAGGTTACAGGCGTGAGCCACCGCGCCTGGCCCTACCTCATCTTCTTAAGACAGGGGCACGGATTGCCTGGAGAGTTAGAAACTTCGAGACTTTTGTAGCCTCAGGAAAGGCCGCGGCCAGCCTCTTCGCGGCATGGGCGTGGCTCCCAGCGACTTCCCAGCCTGGGGTTCCCCTTCGGGTCGCAGACTCTGTGTGCCCGCCAGTAGTGGTTGGTTTCCAACAGCTGCTGCTGGCTCTTCCTCTTGCGGCCTTTTCCTGAAACAGATTCTTCTTTCGGGGAACAGAAAGCGCCAGCCATGCAGCCTTGGCACGGAAAGGCCATGCAGAGAGCTTCCGAGGCCGGAGCCACTGCCCCCAAGGCTTCCGCGCGGAATGCCAGGGGCGCCCCGACGGATCCCAACGAGTCTCCGGCTGCCCCCGAGGCCGCCCTGCCTAAGGCGGGAAAGTTCGGCCCCGCCAGGAAGTCGGGATCCCGGCAGAAAAAGAGCGCCCCGGACACCCAGGAGAGGCCGCCCGTCCGCGCAACCGGGGCCCGCGCCAAAAAGGCCCCTCAGCGCGCCCAGGACACGCAGCCGTCTGACGCCACCAGCGCCCCTGGGGCAGAGGGGCTGGAGCCTCCTGCGGCTCGGGATCCGGCTCTTTCCAGGGCTGGTTCTTGCCGCCAGAGGGGCGCGCGCTGCTCTACGAAGCCAAGACCCCCGCCCGGGCCCTGGGACGTGCCCAGCCCCGGCCTGCCGGTCTCGGCCCCCATTCTCGTAAGGAGGGATGCGGCGCCTGGGGCCTCGAAGCTCCGGGCGGTTTTGGAGAAGTTGAAGCTCAGCCGCGATGATATCTCCACGGCGGCGGGGATGGTGAAAGGGGTTGTGGACCACCTGCTGCTCAGACTGAAGTGCGACTCCGCGTTCAGAGGCGTCGGGCTGCTGAACACCGGGAGCTACTATGAGCACGTGAAGGTGAGCTGCTTGGCGCCATCCCGCCGAGCCCCGCTGCTCGGCCTTCCCCAATCCGCAGTCCCTACCTTCCCCGGGTCGCGCCCCTCACTTCCCTTCGGAAGTAACTTAGACTTTTGCATGTTTTTCGGTAGCCTAGTCTAAGTAAAACGACAAACCGTTCGTTTATTCATCTACACATCCAACGATCAGACAACCAACCGGTACTGATTGCTGGCTAATTTCAAGACACTGCTCCCGGGGGAATTCAAATGTATGCGTTCATTCATGCAAGCCGACATGTGTCGAGTTTCCGTAACAGGGCAGTGTTTGATGGTGTGGACCTGAGGTCCCAAGTCAGATATTGACTTGGATAATTTGAAGTGGTCTGTTAAAAATTCCACGTAGACTTTTTCCTATGAGGAAGACCTCTTACTCCATAGAAAAAAGATCTTCAGTTTCTCTCCCCCTCTTCCTCCCTGCCCCCTCTCCTGCTATCCCGTCTGACCCCAATTTCTTTTTTTTCTTTTTTCTTTTCTTTTTTTTTTTTTTGAGGCGGAGTCTCGCTGCGTCCCCCAGGCTGGAGTGCAGTGGCGCGATCTCGGCTCACTGCAAGCTCCGCCTCCCGGGTTCACGCCATTCTCCTGCCTCAGCTTCCCGAGTAGCTGGGACTACAGGCGCCCGCCACCATGCCCGGCTAATTTTTTTTGTATTTTTAGTAGAGACGGTGTTTCACCGTGTTAGCCAGGATGGTCTCGATCTCCTGACCTCGTGATTCGCTCGTCTCGGCCTCCCAAAGTGCTGGGATTACAGGCGTGAGCTACCGTGCCCGGCCGTCTGTCCCCAATTTCTTACACAGAAATCATGGGAAGCTTACAGTATAATGTTAAACAAACAAGAATATCTCCTACAGATACTAAAACGCTTTCTAGATACACATTCCGTATAATTGCTTCGATGTGTGTATTACACAGCTCCATTTGCTTGTGGGTGATTGAGTCATTAATCATTCCTGTGTAAATTGAAAGTTTAGAAGCAGGTTCCTGACTGGAGCGTGTTTCTTGCCCAGCAAGAGATTTGTTTCTTTTTCTTTTTCTTTCTTTCTTTCTTTTTTTTTTTTGAGACGGAGTTTCGCTCTTGTTACCCAGGCTGGAGTGCAATGGCGCGATCTCGGCTCACCTCAACCTCCGCCTCCCAGGTTCAAGCGATTCTCCTGTCTCAGCCTCCTGAGTAGATGGGATTACAAGCATGAGCCTCCACCCTGGCTAATTTTGTATTTTTAGTAGAGACGGGCTTTCTCCATGTTGGTCAGGCTGGTCTAGAACTCCCGACCTCAGGTGATCTGCCAGCCTCAGCCTCCCAAAGTGCTGGGATTACAGGTGTGAGCCACCGCGCCCGGCTTCTTTTCTCTTCTTTTTTCTCTTCTCTTCTCTTTTCTTCTCTCTGTCTCTCTGTCTCTCTCTTTTCCTCCCTCCCTCCCTCCCTCTCTTCCTCTCTCTCTCTCTCTCTTCATTTCGTTCTTTCTTTTCTTTCTTCTTTCTTCTTTTTTTGATGGAGTTTCACTCTTGTTGCCCAGGCTGTAGTGCAGTGATGCCATCTAGGTTTCACTGCAACCTCCGGCTTCCAGGTTCAAGCGATTCTCCTGCTTCAGCCTTCCAAATAGCAGGGATTACAGGTGCCTGCCCCCACTCCCGGCTAATTTATGTATTTTTAGTAGAGACGGGGTTTCACCATGTTGGCCAGGCTGGTCTCGAACTCTGACCTCAGATGATCCACCTGCCTCGGCCTCCCTAAGTGCTGGGATTACAGGCTTGAGCCACGGCACCCAGCCAAGACTGTGTCTTGAGCATGATTCTTTTTAATTAACTAATTTACTTTTCAGCATCAGATATGTCTCTGATTGAGCATGATTCTTATTACGTAAGTATCAATTCAGTTCAATTACTGTATATGGCGGGTCCAAAGGAAAAAGAAAGTTACTAGTTAGAATTAGAGAACAAGACATTCAGAAGACAGTCTCCATTCAGAACCACTTTGTGTGTGTGTGTGTGTGTGTGTGTGTGTGTGTGTGTGTGTGTGTTTGAGACAGAGTCTCACTCTGTCACCCAGGCTGGAGTGCAGTGGCGCGATCTCGGCTCACTGCAAGCCCTGCCTACTGGGTTCACACCATTCTCCTGCCTCAGCCTCCCAAGTAGCTGGGACTACAGGCGCCCGCCACCATGCCCAGCTAATTTTTGTATTTTTAGTAGAGACAGGGTTTCACCGTGTTAGCCAGGCTGGTCTCTATCTCCTGACCTCATGATCTTCCCGCCTTGGCCTCCCAAAGTGCTGGGATTACAGGTGGGAGCCACCATGCCCAGCCCAGAACCACTTTGTTTTTAAAAATTATGCCAATGAAAAGAAATCCAGTGAAATTTGTTTTATCTAAAACTTTTTCTTTTTTTCTTTTTCTTTTTTTCTGGGGATGGAGTCTTGCTCTGTCACCCAGGGTGGAGTGCAGTGATGTGATCTTGGCTCACTGTAACCTCTGCCTCCCGGGTTCAAGTGAGTCTCCTGCCTCAGCCTCCAGAGTAACTGGGATTATAGGCGGGCGTCACCTCACCTGGCTAATTTTGTATTTTTAGTAGAGATAAGGTTTCAGCATGTTGGCCAGGCTGGTCTCGAACTCCTGACCTCAAGTGATCCACCTGTATCAGCCTTTCAAAGTGCTGGGATTACAGGCGTGAGCCACTACACCCAGCCTAAAACTTTTTCTATTACTGATTATGAGATATATGTGGGCCAGGTACAGTGGACTCATGCCTGTGATCCTAGCACCATGGGAGGCTGAGGCGGGAGTTTGAGTCCAGCCTGGACAACATAGTGAGACCCCAGCTCTACCAAAAATAAGTTAAAAATTAACTGGATGTGGTGGCACACACAGGTAGTCCCAGCTACCTGGGACTACAAATTCTAGGTAAAAAAAAATCTTGAAAATACGTGGGAAGTTTCTTGTAGAAATTCCCTGTAGAATTGTCAGTCCATATGTTCTTTTCATTCTAAGTGTTAATGTACTTTACTATTTATATAGTTTGGACTCAGTGAAAAGGTTACATAGAAATCAATTAATTGTAGTTTTTTTTGTTTGTTTGTTTTTGTTTTGTTTTGTTTTGAGACAGAGTTTCACTCTTGTTGCCTGGGCTGGAGTACAATGGCGTGGGTGGCCTCAGCTCACTGCAACCTCTGCCTCCCAGGTTCAAGCGATTCTCCTGCCTCAGCCTCCCGAGTAGCTGGGATTACAGGAATGCACCACCATGCCTGGCTAATTTTTTGTGTTTTTAGTAGAGATGGGGTTTCTCCATGTTGGTAAGGCTGGTCTCAAACTCCTGACCTCAGGTGATCCACCCGTCTCAGCCTCCCAAAGTACTGGGATTACAGGCGTGAGCCACCGTGCCCGGCCAGTGGTTTTAAGTAATGGTTTATTAACTGGTAAAGAAAAGGAACAAACTACAGCAACATGAACAGTGAAAATGAATTACATAAATAATGTTGAACAACAACAAAAAGAACGTAAAGGAATACATACAGCTGATGCAGCAAGACAAGGAAAATAAAGGCATAAGATGGGAAAAAGAGTGATGAAATCGTTCTGTGTAGATGACTTGATTGGCTTCATATATAAACTGTTGGAAATAATTAGTAAATTAGCAAAATTGCTGGTTGCAAAGTCAACAAACAAAAATAAAAATATTTCAATATACTAACAAGATTAAAAACAAAATGAAAATACCATTTAGAATATCATCAAAAATATCAAAGCTAGGTCCATTGGTGCATTCTGATAGTCCCAGCTGTTTGGGAGGCCGAGGTGGGAGAATCACATCAAGTCAGGAGTTTGAGGCTGCAGTGCACTATGATCTATCTGTGAGTAGCCACTGTACTCCAGCCTAGAGATCCCATCTCTAAAAAATAAAAATTGAAAACTTTGGCCAGGCATGGTGGCTCACGCCTATAATCCCAGCACTTTGGGAGGTAGAGGCAGGCAGATCACTTGAGGTCAGGAGTTTGAGACCAGCCTGGTCAACATGGCAAAACCCTGTCTCTACTAAAAATACAAAAATTAGCTGGGCGTGTTGGTGCGCGCCTGTATTCCCAGCTACTTGGGAGGCTGAGGCAGGAGAATTGCTTGAGCCCAGGAAGCTGAGGTTGCAGTGAGCCAAGCTTGCTCCATTGCACTCCAGCCTCAGTGACAAGCGTGAAACTCTGTCTCCAAAAAAACAAAAAACTGAAAACTTGAAAAACAATTTAAAAATCAAATATTTAGGAATAAATATCACTAAAGATATTCAAAACTTAAAAACATAACTGGGTAAATTTGAAGAGGAAGTAATTGACAACTATGTCGTGTTCATTTTTCCTCAAATTGTTCTAGATTTAATGCAATCAGTTGAAATATGATCAGTTTTTTAAATTAAATTGACAAACTGATTAAAATATGTATTCATTTATTTTTTGAGATGGAGTCTCGCACTGTCGCCCAGGCTGGAGTGCAGTGGTACGATCTCGGCTCACTGCAACCTCCACCTCCCGGGTTCAAGCAAGTCTCCTGCCTCAGCCTCCTGAGTGGCTGGAACTACAGGTGCATGCCACCACACCTAGCTAATTTTCATATTTTTAATAGAGACGAGGTTCCACCATGTTGGCCAGGATGGTCTTGATCTCTTGACCTTGTGATTCGCCTGCCTCGTCCTCCCAAACTGCTGGGATTACAAGCGTGAGCCACCGCGCCTGGCCGAAAGGACGATTTTTTTTTCAATAAATAATGCTGGGTCAATTGGATATCTATGTAGGAAAAACATGAACCTTGATTCCCTACCACATATCATACACAAATTTTTTTTTTTTTTTGAGATGGAGTCTTGCTCTGTTGCCCAGGCTGGAGTACAGTGACACTATTTTGGCTCACTGCAACATCTGCCTTCCAGGTTCAAGCAATTCTCCTGCTTCAGCCTCCTGAGTAGCTGGGATTACAGGCGCATGCCACTATGCCCGGCTAATTTTTGTATTTTTAGTAGAGACGGGGTTTCACCATGTTGGACCAGGCTGGTCTCAAACACCTGACCTCAGGTGAATCGCCCACCTCGGCCTCCCAGAGTGCTGGGATTACAGGCATGAGCCACTGCACCTGGCCCCACAAAATTTAATTATAGGTGTGAGCCACTGCACTTGGCCTAAAATCATTTTTAGTTATAAAAATAATACTAGGTCATGGTAAAAAAAATTAATTCAGTGTAGAACCTACAAAATGAAACTGGTAATACTCTTCCACCTCCTGCCAGCTCCACTAGTCCCACTCCCAGAGGGTATATATAGACATTATGAATCTTGCTTTTTAAAGTTAAGTTTTAAGTGGAAATTTTTTAAAAAGTTCCAGTCACTTGGAAAATATTCATAAGCAAATATTTCAGTGCTATTTTTACTGTTTCTTAGATTTCTGCACCTAATGAATTTGATGTCATGTTTAAACTGGAAGTCCCCAGAATTCAACTAGAAGAATATTCCAACACTCGTGCATATTACTTTGTGAAATTTAAAAGAAATCCGAAAGAAAATCCTCTGAGTCAGTTTTTAGAAGGTGAAATATTATCAGCTTCTAAGATGCTGTCAAAGTTTAGGAAAATCATTAAGGAAGAAATTAACAACATTAAAGGTAAGACTTTTGCCTTTTGATTCTTAAAGGTTTAATTATACCTAGTAATTGCCAATGTACACTCCCATTCTCATGTTTCTTGACCTCTCTGCAGTAAGAAAAAGTGCAGTAGAGAGGTCAAGAAACATCAGTACAGGAGTGTACATTGGCAATTACTTATAATATGATTACAAGATTATAAAGTACAGAAGGGTAGAGGTCTTTATCTATTTGTTCTCTAATGAATCCTAAATAACTAGAACACCTACACATTAGATAATCAATGAATATTGATTAAATTAAATGATTAAATTAGATAAAATAATCAATGAATATTGATTAAATTGATGGATAAATGAATCTACACTCTCTGCCTAGGTATTTCATCCATTCCCAATGCCACCTATATGATGATGACTCCCAAATGTTTGCAGCCCAAATGTATCCTTTGCACTCCAAACCTATATCCAGCTACATACTTAACATATCCACTTTGATGTTGATGTAACACAGGAATCTATAACCAAACATATCCAAAGCGAATAAACATAACTTAATTCATATACCAAATTATGTTTTGCCTCAGTCCTTCCCATCTCAGAAAATGGCACAATCAATCCACCCAGATGCACCATCCGGAAACCTGGGAACCATCTTAATTTAATCCTCTCTGTTACCCCCTATGCTTAATCCAGATGCAAGTGCTGCTACAGCTTGGACCTGTCTGCTGCTTCAATCCCAGCACCCTACTCCCACCCCACCTAAGCTGCCACCATCTTTTACCTGAACTATTACATCATTTTCCTTTCTAATCTCCCTATTTGCCTTCTTATAATATCTGTCCTTAGAAGCCAGAGTAAATGTTTTAAAATACAAAGCCAGTCATTACTCTCTGATGAAAACCTGGCTTCTCAATGATCAGATAATAAAATCTGGTGCCAGGCGCAGTGGCTCACACCTGTAATCCCAGCACTTTGGGAGGCTGAGGTGCGTGGATCACCTGAGCTCAGGAGTTTGAGACCAGCCTGGCCAACATGGAGAAACCCCATCTCTACTAAAAATACAAAAATTAGCCGGATGTGGTGGCACGTGTCTGTAATCTCAGCTACTTGGGAGACTGAGGCAGGAGAATTGCTTCAACCTGGGAGGCAGAGGTTGCAGTAAGCCGAGATCGGGCCATTGCACTCCAGCCTGAGTGACAAGAGCGAAACTCCATCTCAAAATAAAATAAAATAAAATAAAATTAAATTAAAATCTGGCCAGGCGCAGTGGCTCACACCTGTAATCCCAGCACTTTGGGAAGCTGAGGTAGGTGTATCACGAGGTCAGGAGTTCAAGACCAGCCTGGCTAAGATGGTGAAACCCCATCTATACTAAAAATACAAAAATTAGCCAGGCGTGGTGGTGGATGCCTGTAATCCCAGCTACTTGGGAGGCTGAGGCAGGAGAATCGCTTGAACCCGGGAGGTGGAGGTTGCAGTGAGCCGAGATCGTGCCACTGCACTCCAGCCCGGGCGACAGAGCAAGACTCCGTCTCAAAAATAAAATGAAATCTAAACTCCTTTTCAGGGTCTACAAGTCAGTACAGAATCTGGTCCCTGGCTGCCTCTTCAGCTTCATTTCATGTAACTTCATCTTTTCCGCAAGAGCCTCTTTTTGTTCCTAGATCTTTCCAAGCTCTATTTTTCTACCTCAGGGCTTGGCTCCACCACCCCATTCCACCCTAATTGCTATCACTTTTCCCAGTTTATTCCCTTCAGAGCACTCACTGCAATTTGTGTTGTATGTTATTATGCTATTAGATTAAGAGCTTTATCTTGCAAGCACAGACGTACAATTAATAACAAATGGAAAAAATGATTATCTTGTATACTAGAAAGTAGTAAGTGCTGTTGTGAAGAAGTACAGCAAAGTGAGAGGGATCAGGAATGTGGGAGATGGAGGTGGGGAGGAAGTTGCAATGTTAAGTAGAGTGGTAAGAAGAGAATTCCATTAGAGTTTGGGAAGAGCCAGGCGCCGTGGCTCACGCCTGTAATCCCAACACTTTGGGAGGCCGAGGCGGGTGGATCACGAGGTCAGGAGTTCAAGACCAGCCTGGCCAAGATGGTGAAACCCCGTCTCAACTAAAAATACAAAAAACTAGCCGGGCGTGGTGGCGGGTGCCTGTAATCCCAGCTACTTGGGAGGCTGAGGCAGAGAATTGCTTGAACCCAGGAGGCGGAGGTTGCAGTGAGCTGAGACCGCGCCACTGAACTCCAGCCTGGGCGACAGAGTGAGACCCTGTCTCAGAAAAAAAAAAAAAGAAAAAGAGTTTGGGAAGAAGAGAATGAGCAAAAGGAGACTATGAGTGTTTTGTAGAAGGAGCGGTCACTGTTTGGAATGCTACTGACATCCAGAAATCCAATGGATTTGTTCTTTGGTCTTGTGGGGTTGACAAGAGAAATGTCAGTGGGGTGATGGACACAGAGTGAAAAGGCAGGGTTGCAGTGGAGATAACATGTGTAGGCCACTCTAGAAAGTTCTGTCTGGGCTAACTGTGGTGTCTCAGCACTTTGGGAGGCCAAGGCAGAAGGATTGCTTGAGCCCAGGAGTTCAAGACCAGCCTGGGCAACAAAGTGAGAGTCCATCTCTACAAAAAAAAATTTTAGGCCGGGTATGGTGGCTCATGCCTGTAATCCCAGCACTTTGGGAGGCCGAGGTGGGCGGATCACAAGGTCAGGAGTTCAAGACCAGCCTGGCCAAGATGATGAAACCCCGTCTGTACTAAAAATACAAAAATTAGCCAGGTGTGGTGGCAGACGCCTATAATCATAGCTACTCAGGAAGTTGAGGCAAAAGAATTGCTTGAGCCTGGGAGACAGAGGTTGCAGTGAGCTGAGATTGCGCCACTGCACTCCAGCCTGGGCGACAGAGCAAGACTGTCTCAGAAAAAAAAAAAAGAAAGAAAAAAGAAAAAAACATTTTTTTAATTAGCCAGGAGTGGTGGCATGTGCCTGTGGTCCCAGCTACATACGATGCTGAGGCAAGAGGATTGCTTGAACCTAGGAGGTTGAGGCTGCAGTGAGCCATGTTCACGCTACTGCACTCCAGCCTGGGTGACAGAACGGGACCCTGTCTCAAAAAAAAAAAAAAAAAAAAAGTTTGGGCTGGAAGGAAACAGAAAGATGGGTGAGTATGGAGAGGAGGAAGATGTGGGGTGAAAGGAGAGGTATACCCTATAACCCTTTGTATGAATTTCAGAATAATCTAGCAGGGAGGGAGAGATGGCTGATGTAGGAGAGGAAATAGTTGAAGAGCATGGTACTTGAGAAGTTGAGAAGGAAGGGATCCAGAGACTATGGGCAGAGGTGGCCTTTGAAAGGTAGATGGAGGGCCAGGCACAGTGGCTCACACTTGTAACCCCAGCACTTTGGGAGGCCAAGGTAGGCAGATCATTTGAGCTCAAGAGTTCAAGACCAGCCTGGCCAACATGGTGAAACCCTGTCTCTACTAAAAATACAAAAATTAGCCAGGTGTGGTGGTGCATGCCTGTAATCCCAGCGACTCAGGAGGTTGAGGCAGGAGAATCACTTGAAGCTGGGAGGTGGAGTTTGCAGTGAGCTGATATCACACCACTGCACTGCATCCAGCCTGGGCTACAGAGCAAGACTTTGTCTCAAAAAAAGTAAGGTAGATGGACACTTACTTCCTCAGTGGTAACAGGAGAGGTGGCCAGGTTTGGGTAACAGGTGGCCAGGTTTGCAGATTTTTCTAGCATTTTCTCCTTTGTGCTCTACTTCGTCACTGTGGAAGTCTTATCTGAGAGTAGTAGTCTTTACTGCTTATAAACCCCCAACTGCCAAAGCCATCTAAATTTCTGACCATAGCCACCCACCCAGCAGCCATCTCCACCTGAGTGTCCCACAGGTATCTAGAGCTCATTGTATCTCATGAAGTTCAGCTTGGCCCAATCTTTCTTCTTCCTGCTTATTCTATTTTGAGGAATGGAACCAACATCAGCCATTAGGCCTAGGAAGGCCAAGATCCTGGGATGGCATCCCAAGGCTCCTACTTTCCTCCTCACATCGTAGACTCAACTCATGACCACTTATGTTGATTTGGACTTCTTTAGTTGCTCTCACTTCTTCCCCGTGTCTTGATGCTCACTACCTCTGTGCTGCCATGGCACCCAGCCTCTGTGCCAGGCTGTTGCTGTGGTCTTTTTGCTGCCTGTCTCTTCCCTCTTGCCCATCTGGCCTCTTCTCTAGGCTTCCCTCCATTCTGCCATCTATAATTTGTAATGAAAATTTAACCAGGCACAGTGGCACATGCCTGTAATCCCAGCTACTCAGGAAGCTGAGGCAGGAGGATCAATTGAACCCGGGAGGCAGAAGTTGCGGTGAGCCGAGATCGTGCCACTGCACTCCAGCCTGGGCAACAAGACAACAAGAGTGAAACTCTGTCTCAAAAAAAAAAAGAAAAAAGAAAAGAAAAGAAAAAGAAGAAAATTTAATCACAGCACTCTTAAACCTCAAAGTCTACAGAGACCTCTTCATCATTATATGCCCCACACCATCTTGACAATGCCTCCCAATGGGAGATATCAGTAATTATTGTGTTTTTTGTTTTTTGTTTTTTCCTTTTTTGAGACAGAGTCTTAATCTGTCGCCCAGGCTGGAGTGCAGTCTTGTGATCTCGGCTCACTGCAACCTCCGCCTCCTGGGTTCAAGCGATTCTCATGCCTCAGCCTCCCGAGTAGCTGGGATTACAGGCATTCGCCACCATGCCCGGCTAATTTTTGTATTTTTAGTAGAGATGGGGTTCCACCATGTTGGCCAGGCTGGTCTCGAACTCCTGACCTCAAGTGATCCACCTGTCTCGGCCTCCCAAAGTGCTGCGATTACAGGCATGAGCCATCATGCCCAGCCAATATTGGTTTAGTAAAACACTTTGCCTTTTAGAGCCAGTTTCTGTTTTACCACTAATGTTTACTTCATACTTAGCACACCAGAGATCTTCAATTATAGTTACATTATTTCCCCTGTATTTCCAGAGAAAATTGGATTAATAAATACTTTCTTTTCTTTTATATGTTCAACCGGATACAGATGTCATCATGAAGAGGAAAAGAGGAGGGAGCCCTGCTGTAACACTTCTTATTAGTGAAAAAATATCTGTGGATATAACCCTGGCTTTGGAATCAAAAAGTAGCTGGCCTGCTAGCACCCAAGAAGGCCTGCCCATTAAAAACTGGCTTTCAGCAAAAGTTAGGAAGCAACTAAGACTAAAGCCATTTTACCTTGTACCCAAGCATGCAAAGGAAGGAAATGGTTTCCAAGGTATTTTAAATATTAAAGTTAACTTAAAGACATAAAAGAGTTGTTAATGTTGTATGTTCAGGCGGTATAAGATCAACAGCCAACCAATGCTGTTGTCATTTCAAGAGCCATCAGGCAAAATAGGTTATAAGATGGGAGTCTGGTGACAGACAGAATTGAAAAGGGCAAAGTTGTAGTATTAATATCAAATCCTCAGCTTTAAAATGTCTAGCAATCCATATTTGAATTTTATTTTTTTTTTTTTCGGTAAAGAAAAGCAGTATTGGCCTTGGAGTCAGACTGCCCTGGTTCTGAATCCTGAGGCTCCTTCTACTAGTTGTGTGAATTCGAGCTAGTTATGATGCTTTCTAAACCCATTTGCTCATCTGTACACTGTGTTAACCAAAAGTACTTGAAAAATTCTGGAAAGATAAAATGTACATGCAGTTCTGTGGCCAATTCTGTTCATGCCAGTTATACGTTGTTACATATTAATATTATCATTAGAGTCTAGACTCTCATTCTCAGCCCTGGTTCTCTCTTTCCTTCATCTTCCCATTCCACTGCTCCTATGCAGCGTGTCTCAGCCTCACAGATCAGGACAGGTTTTCAGGCTGTGCTCTTGGGTAAAATTCAACTTCCAAGAACCAGACTGAGTTGGTCTACAGCTAAAACTTTATAATGGTGATATTTTTGAAGGTAGAAGGAAGTAACTTTTTTTTTCTTTCTTTCTTTCTTTTTTTTTTTTTTTCTGAGACAGAGTTTTGCTCTTGTTGCCCAGGCTGAAGTGCAGTGGCACAATCTCAGCTTGCTGCAACCTCTGCCTCCCGGGTTAAAGCGATTCTCCTGCCCCATCCTCCCAGTAGCTGGGACTACAGGTGCCCGCTACCATGCCTGGCTAATTTTTTGTATTTTTAGTAGAGACGGAGTTTCACCATGTTGGCCAGGCTGGTCTCAAACTCCTGGGAAGTAGCTTTTTTCCTTGTGATTTAGTCTTAAAAAAAAAAGAAAGTAGCTGATTATTTTCATTTTCTCCCATAGATTTATATAGGACTTTTGGCACCTACTACTATTGGATTCCAGGGAAATTGAAGGAGACCATAAAACAAATGAACCAAGTTATAAATGAGTATTGCTGAAAAAAGCCCAGAAATAGTCAATCATGCTTAGTTTGATGGTTTGTGTTTTTGTGGACACACATCATAACTTCATATATTGCATACATAGAGGAATCATTTTCTGTAAGAAAAATAGTCTATGAAGGGTACTTACATATATCATTATTCATGTTTTTACAAAATGAATTATAGCTTTCTGCAAAGAGGTTGTTCTGCAAACTGAACAATTTTTAGAATAGCTGCCCCAGGAAACCCTCACTGTAAGTGATACAAAAATTGCAACAGGACCCCATACCATCTCTTGCTGACCCCATACTGTCCTGAGGAACACTGGAAGATAAATCACCTTAGAGATGAAGAAGAGTCCTTTGGTGGCCCTGTGGCCTATGTGGTTAGGCAGTTCTTTTTTTTTTTTTTTTTTTTTGAGACGGATTCTTGCTTTGTTGCCCAGGCTGGAGTGCAGTGGTGTGATCTTGGCTCACTGCAACCTCTGCCTCCTGGCTCAAGCGATTCTCCTGCCTCAGCCTCATGAGTAGCTGGGACTACAGGCGCGTGCCACCATGCGAGGCTAATTTTTGTATTTTTAGTAGAGACAGGGTTTCATTATGTTGGCCAGGATGGTCTCCATCTCTTGACCTCGTGATCCACCCGCCTCAGCCTCCCAAAGTGCTGGGATTACAGGCGTGAGCCACTGCACCTAGCCATGGTTAGGGAGTTCTTTTCATTCATCCATTAAAATGAAAGAAAGTGAAGGCTGGTGCTGGATGCTTAGCTTCACCTCTGCTTTCTGTTACCCTTGGCTGTTCTGCATCTGCCATCATTCCAGATTATGTATAATTAGACAAAACTCTGCTTCTGTGTACGTGTGTGAGTGTATGTGAACAGAGGGACTTAACAGTGAAAATACTTGTACTAGATTGGAGACACTTATAACACCTGCTATATCTTTTCTTTCTCTAAACATTCTACTAGAAATTCCCTGGTCTCACAAGCTATATTTTAAAAAATATTATGTTTTTGTTTTTATTTATTTTTATTTGTTTATTTTTTGAGACAGAGTCTCGCTGTGTCGCCCAGGCTGGAGTGCAGTGGTGCAATCTTGGCTCACTGCAACCTCCACCTCCTGGGTTCAAAAGATTCTCCCACTTCAGCATCTCAAGTAGCTGGGACTACAGGTGCGTGCCACCATGCCCAGCTAATTTTTTGTATTTTTAGTAGAGACTGGGTTTCACCATATTGGCCAGGCTGATCTCGAACTCCCAACTTCAGGTGATCCACCCATCTCCATCTCCCAAAGATTACAGGCATGAGCCACTGTGCCTGGCCTTGTTTTTATTGATTTTTGATTAAAAATTTTAAATTTTAAAAATCTACCTGTTGCAAAATAATACCAGTTTTATTACCAAGGATATAATTTATTTAAAGAATAGTTTATGATTTACTTGCAGTTTTTTTGTTCTTAAGATAAAAGGACAGTCAAAATATGAGGTTTTTAACCCACTCAAAAAAATGTTCAGCCAGGCGCAGTGGCCCATGCCTATAGTCTCAGTTACTCAGGAAGTTGAGGCGGGAGGATTGCTTGAGCCCAGGGGTTCAGGGCTGTAGTGAGCTATGATCATGCCACTGCACTCCATCCTGGGTAACATAGCAAGAAGTCCTCTATACCCCGCCTGCCAAAAAAAAAGTCTCTGGACAGTTTAACTCAACATAGGTAAATTAACTTGTTTCATTATGTTATCTGTTTTTAGATACTGGTTTTTAAATTTTGATTTAATTTGTTTCATAAATTTATAAAGCATATACGTGGTTCCAAAGTCAAAGCTATGGAAAAAGGTACAGTTAGAGAAACATCTTCTGTTCATGTCCTCTCCACACTCTTCTCTCCTTCCCTGATTAGAAGCCTTTTTAATTGTTTTTAGTTTACCCTTCCATGTTTTATTTTTTATTTTATTTATTTATTTATTTTTGAGACAGAGTCTCGCTCTGTTGCCCAGGCTGGAGCGCAGTGGGGCAATCTTGGCTCACTGCAGCCTTCGCCTCCCAGGTTCAAGTGATTCTCCTGCCTCAGCCTCCAGGAGTAGATGGGATTACAGGTGTGCGCCACCACGCCTGGCTAATTTTTGTGTTTTTAGTAGAGATGAGGTTTCACCACGCTGGCCAGGCTGCTCTTGAACTCCCAACCTCAGGTGGTCCACCCACCTTGGCCTCCCAAAGTACTGGGATTACAGGCGTGAGCCACCGTGCCTGGCCTTCCGTGTTTTAAAAGTGTAAGTAAATATATTCTCTCTCTCTCTCTCTCACTCATGTAATGGCTGAAACCTATAATCCCAGTACTTTGGGAGGCTGAAGTGGGTGGATCATTTGAGCTCAGGAGTTCGAGACCAGCGTGGGCAACATGGTGAAAGCCTGTCTCTACTAAAAATACAAAAATTAGCCAGGCGTGGTGGTGCAAGCCTGTAGTCCCAACTATTCAAGAGGCTGATGTTGGGGGATCACTTGAGCCCTGGAGGTTGAGGCTGCAGTGAGCCAAGATGGTGCCACTGCACTCTAGCCTGGGTAACAGAGTGAGACCCTGTCTCAAAAACAAAGAAAAAGGTGTCCCTTTTATTTTAAAAAGGGGATGGCATATAAATGTGTATATAGTATATAATATAAATTATATACAATGTTTTATATTATATGACATATCACATATAAATTATACATAATATATTACATGTAAATACTTATGTAAATATATTCATATAAATACTTATATTTAATATATATTTTTAAGATAAAGAAGTCAGGTAAAAACTAAGGAAATCTGGATAAAGTATAGACTTTAGTTAACAATAATGTATCAATATTGGTTTATTGTACCAATGTATTTTATGAATATGGGATGTTAATAATAGGGAAATGGGGGTGCAGTGGCATGTGCTTATAGTCCTAGTTTCCTCAGCCTTCGGGAGGCTGAGGCAGGCGGATCATTGAGCCCAGGAGTTAGGGTTGTTCTTCTTGGAGCTGAACTCCTGGGTTCAAGTGATCCTCCCGTCTCAGTCTCCCACCTCCCAAGTAGCTGAGATTACAGGTGCACGACACTGTAATCAGTGGACATGTTTTCAAGTGGGTTTAAAACTTGGCATTTTGACTGTCCTTTTATCTTAAGGACAAAAAACTGCAAAAAAATTATAAGCTGTTTTTTATAAGTGTATTATTGGTAATAATACTGGTATTACTTTGAAAAAGGTAGATTAAACATAAATATTAGATAATATACTAATTTATATACATATAAAATATATTTGTATGCTACCCCCTTTTTAAATAAAAGGTACACTTTTTTTTTATTTTTAAAGTAGACACAGGGTCTTGCTATGTTGCCCAGGCTGGTCTCAAACTCCTGGCCTAAAGCAGTCCTCCCACTTTGGCCTCCTAAAGTGCTGGGATTATAGGCATGAGCCATCATGGCCAGGACATATGTTTTTCTTTTTAATTTTATTAATTTGGTTTATTTTTTAATTTTATGGAAGCCCTGCTCTCAGATATAACACTTTTTTTCTTTTAATTTAACAAGATATTTTCAATCTCACTCCATACCTCTATATAGAGAAAACACCCATTCCTTTTTAAAGTCTATTTTTACAGCTGGTCAAAGAGTAAATCGTTATGTAATATTGCTAGGCATTTCCCAGATCTCCATAGGCATCATTCCAATTTGCTTTTCCACAGCAATGTATCAGAGTACCTGTTTCACTCTCAACCTCACTGACTTGTTAAACTTTTTGCCAATTGAAATTCTTGCCAGTGAGAAAATGATATCTCAAAAAGTAAGAAATGATATCTCAGTGTAGTTTATTTAAAAATAAACTTTTTGTTTTAGCATAGTTTTGTATTTACAGAAAAATTGTGAACATAGTACAGAGAGTTCCCGTATAACCCCATACCCATTCCCCTGGGGTTTTTTCTGGGGGAGGTAGTGGGGCAGAGTTTCACTATGTTGCCCATGCTGGTCTCAAACTGAGCTCAATGATCCTCCCACCTCACCTTATCAAGTAACTGGGACTACAGACACGTGCCACTGCAGCACCCCCATTTTCCTATTATTAATATCTCACATTAATACAATACATTTAATAATTAATAAACCAATATTGATATATTATTGTTAGCTAAGGGCTATATCTGCTGGGCACAGTGGGTCTTGCCTGTAATCCCAGCACTTTGGGAGGCCGAGGTGGGCAGATCACCTGAAATCAAGAGTTCGAAACCACCCTGGCCAACATGGCAAAACCCCGTCTCTACTAAAAAAATACAAAAATTAGCCAGGCGTGGTGGCATGTGACTTAGTCCCAGCTACTCAGGAGGCCGAGACAGGAGAATCACTTGAACTTGGTGGGTGGAGTTGCAGTGAGCCAATATCATGCCACTGCACTCCAGTCTAGGAGACACAGCGAGACTCCATTAAAAAAAAAATTATATACTTTATCCAGATTTCCTTAGTTTTTCTTAATGTCCTTTTACTGTTCCAAGATCCCATTTAGGATACCATATTGCATTTAGTTGTCATGTCTCCTTAAGCTACTCTTGACTGTGACAGTTTTTTGGTTTTAACAGTTTTGAGGAGTACTAGTTAGGTATTTTGTAGAATGTCCTTTACTTGAGATTTCTTTATTATGTTTCTTATGATTAGATCAGAGTTATTGGTTTGGGGGAGGAAGGTCACAGAGGCAAAGTGCCATCCTTATCAAATTTTATCAACGGTACGTGCCACCTTTCTTTACAGTCATGTACAGTTGACCCTCAGGATTGGCTCCAGGGTACCCTGCAGACACCAAAGTCCACAGATGCTCAAATCCCTTACATAAAATGATATAATACAGTTGGCCCTCCATATCTGTGGGTTTCAATTCACGATTGGTTGAATTCTCAGATGTGAAACCCTCAGATACAGAGGGCCAACCGTATTGTGTAGCTATCCCTGAACTCTTTATTCTGTCCCATTAAAATCTTTGTCTATCTTTGTACCATGTTGTTGTACATAATGTAGCTTTATAATTAGTCTCAATATCTTTTAGGGCAAGTTCTACCACTTTGTTTTTCTCCAAGGGTGTCTGAGAGAGTCTTGACCCTTTGCATTCTCATATAAATTTTGAAATCAGATTTTCAGATTCCACAAAATACTTTTTGGAATTTTGATTGAGATAATGTTGAATCTATAGATAAATTTGGGGCCAGGAATGATGACTTATGCCTGTAATTCCAGCACTTCAGAAGGCTGAGGAAGGAGAGTTGCTTTAGGTGAGGGGTTCAAGACCATCTTGGACAACACTGTGTAAAAACTCTAGCCAGGCGTGGTGGCTCACACCTGTAATCCCAGCACTTTGGAAGGCCAAGGTGAGTGGATTACGAGGTCAAGAGATCGAGACCATCCTGGCCAACATGGTAAGACCCCATCTCTACTAAAAATACAAAAATTAGCTGGGCATGGTGGCACGTGCCTGTAGTCCTAGCTACTCGGGAGGCTGAGGCAGGAGAATCGCTTGAACCCAGAAGGCAGAGGTTGCAGTGAGCCAAGATCACGCCATTGCACTCCAGCCTGGTGACAGAGAGAGACTCCGTCTCAAAAAAAAAATTAAAAAAAAAAAAACTCTCTATAAAAGTTTTTATAGAGAGTTGTGAGTCTTCATCTCTATAAAAACTTTTTAAAAAATTAGCCAGGCGTGGTGGTGTGCACTTGTAGCTTGTAGTCTTAGTTACGCAAGAGAATCACTTAAGCTCAGGAGTTCGAGGTTACAGTGAGCTATGATCTTGCCACTGCACTCCAGCCTGGGCAACATAACAAGACACTGTCTGTATTAAAAAAAAAAACATGGGAGAGAGTTGATATGTTAACAATATTGAGTCTCCCAATCCACTTATTTACATCTCCTCTAATACTTCCCAGCTTCATTCATTAGCATTTTCTCTGCAGAGGTTTTGTATATCTTTTGTTAATTTATTCATAGGTAATTGATCTATTTTAAAACTATTTATTTATTTATTTATTTATTTTGAGATGGAGTCTCGCTCTGTCACCCAGGCTGGAGTGCAGTGGTGCGATCTCAGCTCACTGCACCCTCCACCTCCTGGATTCAAGCGATTCTCCTGCCTCAGCCTCCTGAGTAGCTGGGATTACAGGTGCCCACCACCGTGTCTGGCTAGTTTTTGTATTTTTAGTAGAGATAGGGTTTCACCATGTTGTCCAGGCTGCTCTCAAACTCCTGACCTCAGGTGATCTGCTCACCTCGGCCTCCCAAAGTACTGGGATGACAGGCGTGAGCCACCGCGCCTGGCCAAAACTTTTTATTATGAAAATTTTAAACCAGTACCAAAGGAGACTGGGCCAGGAGTGTTGGCTCATGCTTGTAATACCAGCATTTTGGGAGGCTGAGGTGGGTGGATCACTTGAGCCCAGGAGTTCAAGCCTGGGCCACGTGACAAAACCCTGTCTCTTCAAAAAATACAAAATAAATTAGCTGCGTGTGGTAATATGCACCTGTTGTCCCAGCTATTTGGGGGGCTGAGGTGGGAGAATCACTTGAGTCTAGGAGGTTGAGGCTTCTGTGAGCCGAGATCATGTCACTGCGCTCCAGCCTGGGTGACAAAGTGAAACCTTGTCTTAAAAAAATAATCAATGACTGGGAGCGGTGGCTCACACCTGTAATCCAAGCACTTTGGGAGGCCAAGGCGGGTGGGTCACCTGAGGTCAGGAGTGCAAGACCAGCCTGGCCAACATGGTGAAACCCCATCTCTACTAAAAATACAAAATTAGCCGGGCATGGTGGCGCATGCCTGTAATCCCAGCTACTCAGGAGGCTGAGGCAGGAGAATCACTTGAACCTGGAAGGCAGAAGTTGCAGTGAGCTGAGATGGCGTCACTGCACTCCAGCCTGGGCAACAGAGCAAGACTCAATCTCAAAAAAAATAAATAAATAAAAATAAATGCATAAACAAATAATAATTTTCTTATATTAGCTGGGCACAGTGGCTCACAGCTGTAATTCCAGCACTTTGGGAGGTGGAAGGATTGCTGGAGCCCAGGAGTTTGAGATCAGCCTGGGCAAGGTGGAGAGACCCCGTCTCTACAAAAAAATCCAAAAATTAGCCAGCCATGGTGATGTATGCTTCTGGTCCCGCTATTGGAAAGGCTAACATGAGAAGATTGCTTGAGGCTGGGAAGTCGAGGTTTCAGTGAGCTGTGTTCACGCACTCCAGCCTGGGTGATAGAGGGAGATCTTGTCTCAAAAAATGAAAGAAAAAAGTAATAATTCCCTAATATCAAACACCTATTCAGTATTAAAATTTCCGCTTGTCTTGTAAGTGTCATACTTTTTTTGTATGTTTGGATCAGCCTGTTTGGATCAGGATTCAAATAAGGTTCATACATTGTGACTGACCAATATGTCTGTTAAATCTCTTTTAACTCATAACTTCCTCTTTCATAACTTTTTTATTCCTTGAATAAAATTTACTCAATTTACTTCAATTTACTCATTGAAGAAACAGGTTATTTTTCCTGTAGAGTTTCCCAAAGAGAGTTTGTAGAGTGCATTCTAGAAGTGTCGTTTAGCATGTTCTGCTTTCATCCATATTTCTTTTTGTTGTTGTTGTTGTTTTGTTTTTTTGAGAGGGAGTTTTGCTCTTGTTGCCCAGTCTGGAGTGCAATCGCCCGATCTTGGCTCACTGCAACCTGCGCCTCCCAGGTTTAAGTGATTCTCCTGCCTTAGCCTCCAGAGTAGCTGGGATTACAGGCTTGTGCCACCATGCCCGGCTAAATGTTTGTATTTTTAGTAGAAATGGGGTTTCACCATGTTGGTCCGGCTGGTCTCGAACTCCTGACCTCAGGTGATCCACCGCCTCAGCCTCCCAAAGTGCTGGGATTACAGGAGTGAGCCACTGCGCCTGGCCTCATCCATATTTCATTAGCAGTTAGATCTAGAAGGTAACTGTTGGGTGTTTTTTTTGTTTGTTTTTTGTTTTTGTTTTTGTTTTTTGAGACTGAGTCTCACTCTGTCATCCAGGCTGGAGTGCAATGGCATGATCTCGGCTCACTGCAACCTCTGCCTCCTGAATTCAAGCGATTCCCCTGCCTCAGCCTCCTGAGTAGCTGGGATTACAACTGTGTGCCACAATGCCTGGCTAATTTTTGTATTTTTAGTAGCGACAGAGTTTCGCCATGTTTGCCAGGCTGCTCTTGAACCCCATATCTCAGGTGATCTGCTCACCTCGGCCTCCCACGGTGCTGGGATTACAGGCATGAGCCACTGCACCTGGCCTAATTGCTAGTTTTTATACTATTGTAAGTAACATCTTTCTCAAAATTTCATTTTTTGTTTATTGCCATATATCAAAATACCTTTGATTTTTGTATCCACAATCTTGGTAACTCTTTTAATTGATTTGGGGAGTTTATTTACATAATTTTTTTTTCTTTTTTCATTTTCTTTCTTTTTTGAGATGGAGTCTCGCTCTGTTGTCCAGGCTGGAGTGCAGTGGCGTGATCTCGACTCACTGCAACCTCGGCATTCCGGGTTCAAGGGATTCTCCTGCCTCAGCCTCCCAAGTAGCTGGGACTATATACAAATACATACATAAATGTGGTATGTGTAGGCACACGCCACCACACTGGCTAAGCTAATCTTTCTATTTTTAGTAGATATGGTGTTTCACCATGTTGGCCAGGCTGGTCTCCTGTCTCGGCCTCCTGAAGTGCTGGGATTACAGGCGTGAACCACCATGCCCAGCATTGTAGATTCTTTTGTATTTCCTATATATGCAATTACATCACCTATGAATAATGATGGCTTTGTTTCTCCCTTTCCAGTGTGTAACCCTGTTTTTCCTTCCCTTACTGTGCTTGCTATGACACCCAGTGCATGTTGAACAGAAATAGAGATAGCAGATGTTTTGCCTTCTTTCTGATTTCTCTCTCCAACTTTTTACCTCACATAATGATTGTTGCTATAGTTTTCTAAAATCTACCTTTTATGGAATCAAGTGTCCATCTAGACTTAAATTGCTAAGAGGTGTTTTTTTAATGATGAACGACTATAGGATTTTAAGAGCTTCATTTTCTTCATCTATTGAGACAATCATGTATTTCTCCTCTATTCTGTTAATGTGACAGATTATATTGATTGATTTTTCTGAAAAATCATTCAGATTATAAACTACTTATACTTTGCTAGTATAAAACCACGAAGTAACAGGGTGGTCAGAGCATAAAAGAGCTAGCCATGGTAAGACTCGGGGAGAAATTTTTTTTTTTTGAGACAGAGTCTTGTGCTGTTGCCCAGGCTGGAGTGCAGTGGCGCGATCTCAGCTCACTGCAAGCTCCACCTCCCGGGTTCGTGCCATTCTCCTGCCTCAGCCTCCCAAGTAGCTGGGATTACAGGCGCCCGCCACCACGCCCGGCTAATTTTTTGTATTTTTGGTAGAGGCGGGGTTTCACTGTGTTAGCCAGAATGGTCTTGATCTCCCGACCTTGTGATCCGCCCACCTTGGCCTCCCAAAGTGCTGGAATTACAGGCATGAGCCACCTCGCCCAGGTGAAATCATTCTATATTTACACAAACTCTCATAAATAAGAATAAAAAAAATGGTCCTCAATTCATTTTGTATTAATATAAAACCTGTAAGGATGGTACAGAAAAAGTGAATAAATTGATTCAAATTATTATTGAAACAAAATATTTAACAAAGGGAATTTAGCAATATATAAAAGGTAATACATCTTACTATTGCTAACTATATTAAGCTGTGACTTCCTTTTTTTTTTCAGTTAGGCCCATTTTTTGTCTCAGTGTACTTATTTTTATACGTAATTATTTATCTGTTCACTTCTTTTGATTCACTCCTAAGATTTTTTCAGAATATTTTCTTTTTCTTTCTTTCTTTTTTTTTTTTTTTTGATGGAATTTTGCTCTTGTTGCCCAGGCTGGAGTGCAATGGTGCGATCTCGGCTCACTGCAACCTCCACCTCCCAGGTTCAAGCGATTCTCCTTCCTTAGCCTCCCGAGTAGCTGGGATTACAGGCATGTGCCACCATGCCAGGATAACTTTTTTTTGTATTTTTGGTAGTGATGGGGTTTCTCCATGTTGGTCAGGCTGGTCTCGAACTCCCGACCTCAGGTGACCCACCCTCCTCGGCCTCCCAAAATACTGAGATTACAGGCGTGAGCCCCCATGCCCAGCCCCAGAATATTTTCATGAGGGAAACCACTTGAATATTGTTTAGATATGGATGCTTTGGGTAAAGTGCTTTTTTGTTTTTCTTTTTGAAATTAAGAAGAAACATGGCGGCTATCCTTCTCTCACATCGAAAAGGAAATTTTGAACAATCATGGAAAATCTAAAACGTGCTGTGAAATCAAAGAAGCGAAATGTTGCAGGTAACAGCCTTATTTTGTTAAATGACAGATTATCTATGGTATGCTTAATTATTTGTTGACTCCACACCTCAGACCTGAAGAGCTGAGCTGGGTTGGGTCTGGGGGGCAGGGCAGGATTGGGTTGAGCTGGGGAGAGTGTATGAAACCAGAGAAGCTAGATCCAAAGGGCCAAGGAAAGGGTGTTGTTAGAAGGCAAGGCCGGGGAATAGTAGTTCTGAACCCTGGATCAGATGAATGTGTTTTTGTATAGATGTATCAGTAGGACAGAGTGAGACGGTATGAGCACTAGCCATGACAATTCGATGGGTCTTAGTATTCTGCTTGTTTAAAAGTAATGGATATGAATGCCATATAATTGGAGGAGGCCAAAAGGTCGCTCTTGTTAGATACTGGGCTTGCTTTGGGATAGTTGGGTTGTGTTGACGGCTAGGGATTGATTGGCCAAACTGAAAACAACACTAAGTGAGTAATTTTTTTTTTTGAGACAGACTTTCATTCTGTCACCCAGACTGGAGTGCAGTGGCACAATTACGGCTCACCACAGCCTCGATCTCCTGGGCTCAAGCAATCATCCTATCTCAGCCCCCCAAGTAGCTGAGATTACAGGTGCATGTCACCATGCTCGGCTAATTTAAAAAAAAATTTTGTAGAGGGCCTGTTGGCTCACACCTGTAATCCCAGCCTAGCAACATGGTGAGACCCCACCTCCATAAAAAATTTAAAAATTAGCCAGGCATGGTGACTGGTGCCTGTGGTCCCAGCTACTTGGAAGGCTGAGGTAGGAGAATGGCTCGAGCCCAGAAAATCAAGGCTGCAGTGAGCCATGATCATGCCACTGCACTGCAACCTGGGTGACATAGTGACACCCTGTCTCAAAAAAATTTTTTTTTATTGGTAGAGATGGTGGTCTCCCTTTGTTGCCCAGGCAGGCTGGTCACCAACTCCTGGGTTCAAGTAATCTTCCCGCCTTGGCCTCCCAAAGTCTTGGAAGTACGGGGATGAGACACTGCACCCCACCATTTTTTTTTGTGATGGCATACACACCATAAAGAACTAAGATTGAAAAGGAATTGTTCATTTGAGTTTCTAAAGTTGGCCAGTATTGGCCAGGCATGGTGGCTCAAGGCCTGCAATCCCAGCACTTTGGGAGGCCGGGGCAGGTGGATCACCTGAGGTCAGGAATTCGAGACCAGCCTGGCCTACGTGGCGAAACCCCGTCTCTACTAAAAATACAAAAATTAGCTGGGCGCAGTGGCACGTGCCTGTAATCCCCGCTACTCAGGAGGCTGAGGCAAGAGAATCACCTGAACCCGGGAGACAGAGGTTGCAATAAGCTGAGATCATGCCACTGCACTCCAGCCTGGGCAACAGAGCAAGACTCCATCTTAAATAAATAAATAAATAAAGTAAGTAAGTTGGCCAGTATAAAGATCACAAAAGTTAAAAAGTCAAAACAAAAATGCCCAGCATGCAGACACAGAGGTTCTTTAAGATCTCATATGCAGGCTTTGAAGCAAGCATTAAGAAAACTATATTGTTGGCCAGGCACAGTGGCTCACGCCTGTAATCCCAGCACTTTGGGAGGCCGAGGCAGGTAGATCACCTGAGGTCAGGAGTTCGAGACCAGCCTGGCCAACGTTATGAAACCCCGTCTCTACAAAAATGCAAAAATTAGCCGGGCGAGGTGGCATGCGCCTGTAATCCCAGCTACTTAGGAGGTTGAGGCAGGAGAATCGCTTGAACCCAATAGGCAGAGGTTGCAGTGAGCTGAGATCACACCACTGCACTCCAGCCTGGGCAACAGAGCGAGACTCCATCTCAAAAAAAAAGGAAAAAGAAAAAAAAGAAAAAGAAATATTGTTGATAAGGCTAAATCGTTTCATAAATAGTACATTTTGTCAACTACTAAATAACTAGATGAGATGGCAGATTATCTATGGTACTCTTAATAATGTAAATAATTCTGTGATACAATCAGTGGATTTTTAAAAAGAAAAAATTTATATTAAATTTGCAGTTCAATAAAGTAAAATAATTTTATAACAAAACAAGATTTTGGATCGCTTGAGGGGGGTGAGGGGAGGGTCAGAGGTTGCAGTGAGCCGAGATTGTATCACTGCATCCCAGCCTGGGTGACAGAGTGAGACCCTGTCTCAAAAAAAAAAAATAGTATAAATATCTGTTAGCTTTATACAGTTGAAGAAATTCATAGAATGTATTTAAGCTAAGAATGGGAAAGAGAGGGAAAAATGTGTTTTTGAAACTTCAAACCATATATTTGAAAACATAATCAGATTTTAGTGTGACTGTTGTATTTATGTTATTTATTTTATTTTATTTTATTTTATTTTATTTTATTTTATTTTATTTTATTTTGAGATGGAGTCTCACTTGTTGCCCAGGCTGGAGTGCAGTGGCATGATCTTGGCTCACTGCAACCTCCGCCTCCTGGGTTCAAGTGATTCTCCTGCCTCAGCCTCCCGAGTAGCTGGGATTATAGGTGCACGCCACCACACCTGGCTAATTTTTGTATTTTTAGTAGAGATGGGGTTTCAGCATACTGGCCAGGCTGATCTCGAACTCTTGACCTCGTGATCCGCCTGCCTAGGCCTCCCAAAGTGCTGGGATTACAGGCATGAGCCACCGCGCCCGGCTTTTTTGTTTTTGTTTTTGTTTTTGTTTTTTGTGTGTGACAGAGTTTCGTTCTTGTTGCCCAGGCTGGAGTGCAATGACGCGATCTTGGCTCACTGCAACCTCCGCCTCCTGGCTTCAAGCGATTCTCGTGCCTCAGCCTGCAGAGTAGCTGGGATTACAGGCGTGCGCCACCACGCCCAGCTAATTTTGTATTTTTAGTAGAGACGAGGTTTCACCATATTAGTCAGGCTGGACTCAAACTCTTGATCTTAGGTGATCCCCCCGCCTCAGCCTCCCAAAGTGCTGGGATTACAGGCGTTGTGTCACCACGCCCGGCCTATATTTATGTTATTATATATTTTTATTGTTTATATTTTTGCTATGAGATGCCTAAAATCCTTTGTTGAATGTAAATAAGTAAAAATAAGTGTTTTCCTTTTTTATTCAACAGGAAAGATTGTTTAAAACTAATGAAATACCTTTTAGAACAGCTGAAAGAAAAGTTTAAAGACAAAAAACATCTGGATAAATTCTCTTCTTATCATGTGAAAACTGCCTTCTTTCACGTATGTACCGAGAACCCTCAAGACAGTCAGTGGGACCGCAAAGACCTGGGCCTCTGCTTTGATAACTGCGTGACATACTTTCTTCAGTGCCTCAGGATAGAAAAACTTGAGAATTATTTTATTCCTGAATTCAATCTATTCTCTAGCGACTTAATTGACAAAAGAAGTAAAGAATTTCTGACAAAGCAAATTGAATATGAAAGAAACAATGAGTTTCCAGTTTTTGATGAATTTTGAGATTGTATTTTTAGAAAGATCTAAGAACTAGAGTCACCCTAAATCCTGGAGAATACAAGAAAAATTTGAAAAGGGGCCAGACGCTGTGGCTCACACCTGTAATCCCAGCTCTTTGGAGGCCGAGGCAGGCAGATCACTTGAGGTCAGGAGTTTGAGAGCAGCCTGACCAACATGGTGAAACTCCATCTCTACTAAAAATATAAAAATTAGCCGGGCATGGTGATGCATGCCTGTAATCCCAGCTACTCGGGAGGCTTAGACATGAGACTCACTTGAACCCAGGAGGTGGAGGTTGCAGTGAGTCAAGATGGCACCACTGCACTCCATCCTGGGTGACAGCAAGACTTCCTCTCAAAAAATAAATAAATAAATAAGAAAAATAAATTAGGAAATTATTAAAATAATTTTTTTAAAAAGCAACAAAATAACAAAAATTAGTGACTGTAATAATTGGAATGTTTGAAATTTGTCACAGCAATAATTGACTAAAATGAATGTAAATAATTATTCAGTTTTCAGTTTGTTGTAATAAACTCTAATCAGTATAAAGGATTGACTATCGTAGGAAAAAGATTAGTCAAGGAATAAGAAGCAAAAGTAGTATTTGAAATCTAAAAACATTACCATGTTTGCTTTATCATGCAGGCAAATAAATAAATAAATGACATTTTCAGGTTGGAATAAAAAAAGATAAAGTACATATTGCCTTAATTAAATTCATCAAGTACTTACTGAAAAACAGCTCTCCACCGTGCCTGGCCAGGAAATACATAATCTTTTTTTTTTTTTTTTTTTTTTTTTTTTTTGAGATGGAGTCTCGCTCTGTCGCCCAGGCTGGAGTCCGGTGGCATGATCTTGGCTCACTGCAAGCTCTGCTTCCTGGGTTCACGCCATTCTCCTGCCTCAGCCTTCCGAGTAGCTGGGACTACAGGCGCCCGCCACCACACCTGGCTAATTTTTTGTATTTTTAGTAAAGATGGGGTTTCACCATGTTAGCCAGGATGGTCTTGATCTCCTTACCTTGTGATCCGCCCGCCTCGGCCTCCCAAAGTGCTGGGATTACAGGCGTGAGCCACCGCGCCTGGCTGAAATACATAATCTTAAAAGAAAACATAAGATACTTTATTTTAATATACGTGACTAAATGTAAAACCTAACTTATTTTCTGTTATCTATTTATTTTTACTTTCAGTAACACTTTTTTTATTTTAGGTAGCATTCAGCCTAGAGGCAACTGTTAAATTTTTCCTGTTCATATATTTTGCACATTTTCTTATGGGTTAGTTTTCTTCTCATTGTTTTGGGAAGTTCTTAATATATTTGGGGTATTTATCTTTCATTTGTTGTCTGTGTAACAAATAACTTCTGCCATATGGGTTGTCTGCACATTTTTTGGTGTCTTTTAGTAAACAAGGTTTTTTGTTTTGTATTGTTTTGTTTATTGTAAAGATTTTTAAATTTTAATGGAGTTGATTTCTTTTCTCATTCAAGCTTTTGAGAATAAATTGGAGTTGAATTTTTTATGGTTTTTGCTTTATACATCTTGTTTAACAGCCTACTACGTTTGAACATACTAAGAGAAACATTAGACATTTGAAGAGTTTTGGGGACAATTAATGATAAATAAACCACTATGCAAATAAAATCATCTAAGCAATTTGTTTTTTGGGGGGGGGACAGTCTCACTCTGTCGCCCAGGCTGGAGTGCAGTGGCACGATCTTGGCTCACTGCACCCTCCTCCTCCCGGTTCAAGCAATTCTCCTGCCTCAGCCTCCCAAGTAGCTGGGACTACAGTTGCACGCCACCATGCCTGGCTAATTATTTTTGTATTTTTAGTAGAGACAGAGTTTCACCATGTTGGTCAAGCTGGTCTCGAACTCCTGACCTCAGGTGATACACCCATCTCAGCCTCCCAAAGTGCTGAGATTACAGGTGTGAGCCACCGTGCCAGGCCAATGTAAGCAATTTTTAACTCCATAAGAAAAATGAATGCGTGAAAGAAAAGTCTGATATAAGAATATTGCTCAGCTGTTTAAGTATTGACAAAGTCATAGTAATGTAACCATTGACTATTAATCTTATTGAAGTTATGGACTGTTGTCGACTTTAAAAAAATTAAAAACCAGAGGCGGTGGCTCACCCCTGTAATTCCAGCACTTTGGGAGGCCGAGGCGGGCAGATCATGAGGTCAGGAGTTCAAGACCAGCCTGGCCAACATGGTGAAACCTCATCTCTACTAAAAATACAAAAATTAGATGAGTATGGTGGTACGTGCCTGTAATCCCAGCTACTTGGGAGGCTGAGGCAGGAGAATCGCTTGAACCCAGGAGGCAGAGGTTGCAGTGAGCCAAGACGGTGCCGCTGCACTCCAGCCTGGTGACAGAGCGAGACTCCATCTCAAAAAAAAAAAAAATTAAAAAAAAACTTTTTTAATGTGAAAAGAAAGAAATTATGGTTACCTACTCTGTGGTTAGGATAGGACAATAGGCTTAGTTCCTGTATGGTGACAGTGGTAGGGAGATTACATTAGTTTCCTGTGTAACAATTAACCACAACCTTAGAGGCTTAAAACAACACATATTTATTATCTCACATTTTCAGTGGGCCAAAATTCTGGGTGTGGCTCTGCTCAGAGTCTCTCAAGGCTATAATTAAGATGTCAGCCAGCGCTGTAGCCTCATCTGAGGCTTGACTGGAGAAGGATCCATTTTTGTTGGCAGAATTTAGTTCCTTTACATTTGTAGGACTGAGGGCTTCAGTTTCTTGCTGTCAGCCAGAGGTTTCCCTCAGTTCCTAGAAGCTGTCTTCAGTTCCTTACCATGTGAGCCTCCCAACATAGGCAGCCCACAACAGTAGCTCGATTCTTCAAAGCCAGCAAGGGAGGTACTCCAGCAAGAGGAGTGCTACAAACTTGTTTAACACAATTACACACACATAATTATGTACAGTCCGTTGCCTGTACTGTATTCTATTGATTGGAAGCAAGTCAAAGGTCCCACTCATACCCAAGAGGAGAGGAATCACTCAAGGGTGTTCTTGTTGTCTCAGATGCCAGCGATACAGTTAGGGGGAAAACAGTTCCCATAAGACCACCCTCATTTCTGTCAACAATTGCAATTTCAAGGGATTCCTAAAACCACCCTGAGGTTTGATGAAAGACTCACAGAACTCACTGAAACCACTATGCTCATGGTTGCAGTTTATTATATAGTAAGCATGCAAGTTTAAATCAGCCAAAGGAAGAAGTGCGTAAGGCAGAGTTTAAGAGAGTAGCAAACACAGCACTTTCTGTTGTCTTTTGGTGGAGTCATGGACATGTTATTCTCTTGGCATCAATGTGTGCCAATACACGCAGAATATTGCCAGCCAGGGAAGCTCACCTGAGCCATGTCCAGAGTTCTTACTGCAGCTCATGGTTGGCTGGCCATATGTCTAACCTCAGTCTCCAGCTCCTCTGGAAGGCAAACAGTATAAGCTGATACCATGACCCAAAGACCCCACCATAAATCACATTGTTATACTTTGTGGCACATTCCAAGAATTTAGCCATTACCTTTCAGAAGCCAAGGGCAAAGGTGAGACTTTTCTTTGGGTTAGTTTAAATTCTTTACTACATAGATATGAACCTCAGGAGGTGGGGGGCCACAGGACAACCCTGAGGGCCCGACTGTCACAGGTATGCAAAAACTGAATTAATCTTTCTTATAGTGGGAAGTCAGTAAATGTCAAATTTTTAAAACCAAGAAATTGCAGTATAAGCAAGTTATTAATGGCTAAAAGATGAAAAGGTTACATCTTGGGAGTGGAAAATGAAGGGTGGAAGGGTTCGGGACTACTTTTTTTTTTTAAATAAAATGATTTTATTTAGTTAGTTTGTAAATGTGAATATAGTTGGCAAAAACCAAACCAAAACAGCATAAAACCAAAAAATGACAGTTATATGATTGATCATGCCCAAGTACAACAGCATTTATTAGTAGAATATAAAAAATAAATTTTATGGCTGGGTGCCATGGCTCATGCCTGTAATCCCAGCACTTTGGGAGGACGAGGCGGGCGGATCACCTGAGGTCAGGAGTTCAAGACCAGCCTGATCAACATGGAGAAACCCCGTTTCTACTAAAAATACAAAATTGGCCGGGTGTGGTGGCGCATGCCTGTAATCCCAGCTACTCAGGAAGGCTGAGGCAGAAGAATTGCTTGAACCTGGGAGGCAGAGGTTGCAGTGAGCCGAGATTGTGCCATTGTAGTCCAGCCTGGGCAACAAGAGCGAAATTCCATTTCTAAATAAATTAAATTAAATTAAAAATAATAAAAAATTTTATTATTATTGTTATTTATTTATTTATTTATTTGAGACGGAGTCTTGCTCTGTCACCCAGGCTGGAGTGCAGTGGCGCGATCTTGGCTCACTGCAACCTCCGCCTCCCGAGTTCAAGCGATTCTCCTGCCTTAGCCTCCCAAGTAGCTGGGATTACAGGCACCCACCACCACGCCCACCTAATTTTTTGTATTTTTAGTAGAGACAGGGTTTCACTATGTTGGCCAGGCTGGTCTTGAATGCTTGACCTCATGATCCACCTGCTTTGGCCTTCCAAAGTGCTGAGATTAAGGCGTGAGCCACTGCGCCTGGCCTAAAAATTTTATTATTTTTATGTGCTTTTTTTCCCCCAGCTTTGACTCTCTGGATGCTTTTGAAAGTTTGAGTTCCTAAGAAATTCCACAGCTAGATGTTCCTACGATGTCACTGAGTGAGGTTAAGGTTCTGCTCTTATAGGGAGCATCTTATCCTTGGGGATTCTGGACAACTGGACCCCTAGGAACTTGAAAAACAGCTGCTTTCATTGGTATTCTTTTGACATGGGGAAAATACAGCCATTGTCCATTAAAACACAATCCAATTTGGGTACAAGTACTCTTCAGGTTTTCTAAGTTCTCCACAAGAATACCAAGACTAGGCTACCATCTTTTCTGACAACAGACTACTTTTTAAATAAGCTTTGTAAGTCCAAGATTTCTGGCAGAGAAATGTAAATAAAAAATAAAAACAAAAATAAATAAGTCTTGTAGAACCATTTGCTTCCATACATTACATGTATATTTGACTTTGATAAAAATGAAAACAATTTTTTTTTTTTGAGACAGAATTTCCCTCTTGTTGCCCAGGCTGGAGTGCGATGACCTAATCTTGGCTCACTGCAAACTCCGCCTCCCCGGTTCAAGCGATTCTCCTGCCTCAGCCTCCCGAGTAGCTGGGATTATAAGCGCCCGCCACCACATCTGGCTAATTTTGTACTTTTAGTAGAGACCAGGTTTCTCCATGTTGGTCAGGCTGGGCTCGAACTCCTGACCTCTAGTGATGCGCCCGCCTCGTCCTCCCAAAGTGCTGGTATTACAGGCGTGAGCCACTGTGCACGGCCTGAACACATATTATTTTTAAATTTTTTCATTTTGCCGGGCACGGTGGCCTGAACACATATTACTTTTAAATCTTTTTCATTTTGCCAGGCATGAGGGCGGATGCCTGTAATCCCAGCTACTTGGGAGGCTGAGGCAGGAGAGTCACTTGAACCTGGGAGGCGGAGGTTGTGGGTGAACTGAGATTGTGCCATTGCACTCCAGCCTGGGCAACAAGAGTGAAACTCTGTCTCAAAAAAAAAGTAATATGTGTTCAATGTGAAAAAGTCAGATGTTCACGTTAAAGTGTAAAAAAACAAACAAACAGTGAAAATACAGAGAAATAGCATTATTAATCTAACATTTTATTACTGGGTAGTGCCATGCAATTCCAGGCTCCTGGTGTCTTGTTTTGTTTGTTCATTTTTGAGATGGAGTCTCACTCTGTCACCCAGGCTGGAGTGCAGTGGCCCGATCACAGCTCACTGCAACCTCTGCCTCCTGGCATCCAGTGGTTCTCCTGCCTCAGCCTCCTGATTGGGACTGCAGGCCTGCGCCACCATGCCTGGCTAATTTTCATATTTTTAGTAGAGACGGGGTTTCACCACGTTGGGCAGGCTGGTCTCGAACTCCTGACCTCCAGTGTTCTGCCTGCCTCGGTCTCCCGAAGTGCTGGGATTACAGACGTGAGCCACCGTGCCTGGCCTGGCACTTGGTGTCTTGAACAAAGACTTGGATGAGACACACACAGATAGTAAATAAAGCAAAGCAGCAAAAGCTTATTAAGCACTCTCACAAAGGGGAGAGCTGACTGACTTCTGTGAGATGAGATCAGCCTGGTTTGTTACATTTCATGGCCTTTTTTTCCCTCACTTGCTTACCCTCACTTTATTTCTTGTAAGCTAATTGCTCATCTTTGCTTAACCTTACTTTTTTTTTTTTTTTTTTTTTGAGACAGGGTCTCACTCTGTCACCCAGACTGGAGTGCAGTAGCGTGATCTCGGCTCACCGCAACCTCTGCCTCCCAGGCTTAAGTGATTCTCCTGCCTCAGCCTCCTGAGTAGCTGGGATTACAGGCATGCCCCACCACCCCTGGGTAATTTTTATATTTTTAGTAGAGATGGAGTTTCACTATGTTGGCCAGGCTAATCTTGAACACCTGACCTCAAATGATCCACCCGCCTCGGCCCCCCAAAGTGTTAGGATTACAGATGTGAGTCACCGCACCCAGCTGCTCATCTTTACTTTCATTTTTTTGTGACCAAATTCCTACTGCAAGTCCTTGTGACTTATTTTTTATCCTGTATGTTTTAACTCACTGCTTACTCCCTTATTTCCTATGTTCTGCTTCTGCTATCTTACATGTTTTGTTTTTGCTATCACTTAAGCTAGCCTACATCAAAGGGTTCCCTTTGTCCCTGACTTCCTCTGCTATTCTCCTGCCTCAATTTTTCTCTGACTGATTTTAGGATTTTTGTCTTTGGTATTCTGGAGTTTTATTATGAGATGTCTGTGTATATCTTTATTAAGCAGCTGGGACCACAGGCATGTGCCACCACGCCCAGCTAATTTTTGTATTTTTAGAGACAAGGTTTCATCGTGTTAGCCAGGACGGTCTTGATCTCTTGATGTCGTGATCCTCCCGCCTCGGCCTCCCAAAGTGCTGGGATTATAGGCATGAGCCACCGCGCCCAGCATTGTTCTCATTTTTTAATGTCTCTACATCCTTACAACTCCCCACTCCCAGACTTAACCAGAAACTTATTTGATTGGTCTTACTAAAGAACCTGCTGTTGGTTTTCACTGAACTCTGTTTTCCAATTTATTCATTTCTGCTTTTACCTTTATTTTCTTTCCTCTATTAAGTTCTCTATTTAACCTTATCACTAATAACAGGAAGCAATTACAGTAATGAAAAATTCACGTGATGAAGGCTTAAACTAATTATACACAAGTATATACTCATAAATTCTGAAAGTTAATATAAGTTACCCTCATTTATGGTGGAATACATAACATAAAACTGTAAGGGAAGGATGATGGTAATTTGATCAAAGAAAATTTCATGGAAGTGCAATTTGATTTTCCAAGGGTTTTAGCGTGAAGCCATAGGCTAAAATGAAAAGGTAAACTGTTGTTGCATATTTTGACCTTATGAAATAATTTACTGTTTCATTTCAAAGTGGGTAAAGGATAATTTAAGTATACCCCAATAAAATATTATTTAGCAAACACAAAATTAAAACGCTATACAGAAAGACAAATTATCAACTTGTCTTTTTATCACAGAAACGAACATTTATTAACAGTATTTTTTCAGGTGCTGATTCTTTGTTTGAAAACATCTTTTTCACTGCCATGACAAAATCTGAACATTAAATTCTGAAAGACTGGCCTTATGACATACAGCAAAATTACAAGAGACAGTTTAAAAGATTAAAAGAAAAACATTCTAATGCTACACTCCTTAATAAAAATCCAGGAAACAACTTCCAAGTTTAAATACTTCTATTTTTATTAAAGAAAGTATAAAACACTGGATTCTATATTTTCAAACACTATTATTTTAAGAATCAGTCAAATCAGTCTGGTCTCTTCATACTGCCAACATGTCCAATACTTCCGTCTTACTATATTTCTAAAAAATCTTGAATTCTGAAAAATAGAAAAAAAATGTAAATTGCTGACCCCAACATTGTTTTTAAAAAGCTTGTGATTAAATAAACATACCCAAATTTACCATAACCATTTTTAACTGTGCAACTCTGTAGTGTATATTCATTGTTGTGCAGTTAATCTCCAAAACTGGAGACAGCGTCCTGTTGTCCAGGCTGGAGTGCAGTGGCCCGATCTCACCTCACTGCAACCTCCACTTCCCAGATTCAAGCGATTCTCCTGCCTCAGTCTCTCATATAGCTGGGATTACAGGTTGGCGCCACCATGCCTGGCTAATTTTTGTATTTTTAATAGAGACGGGGTTTTGTCACGTTGGCCAGGTTGGTCTCAAACTCCTAACCTCACTCAAGTGATCCGCCTGCCTTGGCCTCCCAAAAAGTGCTGGGATTAAAAGCGTGAGCCACTGTGTATGGCCTCCAAAACTTTCATGCCATGAAAAACTCTCTACCAAACAATTCCCCCTACCCACTTCCCAAGTCCTTGGTAACCACCATTCTACTTTGTCACTGTGAATTGTACTATTCTAAGTACCTCTTACAAGTGTAATAATATAGTATGTCCTTGTAATTGGCTTATTTCTCTAAGCATAATGTCCTCAAGGTTCATCTATATGACTGAGTTTTCTTCCTTTTTAGGGCTGAATGATATTCCATTGTGTTTATCTACTCATTCACTGATGGATGCTTGGGTTGTATACCCTTGACTATTATGAATAGTGCTGCTATAAACATGAGTACAAAAAGACCTGGCTTTCATTCTTTTCCATGTATACCCAGAAGGATTAAGTAATAGATATGAGTAACACCTAATTTATTATGTTAATGACTGAGAGATCATGCTCATTGCAATAAACATTATTAACAAAGCCTAGTTTAAGTAAGCAGGCATTTTAAAGTCCATATGTTATTGAACTTTTACCTCTACCCCACTAGTACAGAAGACATTAATGAAACTTCTTGGGCCTTCCTTGAGGTCTTTCCATTTTTCTTTCCATTTCCCTTTTCTGTTGATGTGCCTTAAACCTCTCAGCCATTGATACAAGCTCCTCTGGAATACTCTGAAATTATTCAACGTGTTGTTATTAGGATTCTGAGTTCTACAACACTAAAATGCATCCAAATCATTTCAGATAATTGCACAGCTGGTTACATGACATCCTTTAAACAGAAACAGGTATCTCGATTAAACCCTACATCCATCTACAGGCTATAAAATTTGCTGCTTCAGCTGCTTCCAAGTGCCTTTAATGTGCCTTTATATGGTAGCATTTTCTACATATTCTTTCTTACCTCTGAGCCTGAATATGTTCCCCCTGCTGGAACATTTACCCCATCTTCTACAACTCTCCCCACCTCCACTCTACTGACTTCTTCCTCGGCGGGGCTTTCATTGCTCACCCCCATTAGGTTAAGTTTCCCAGTTATATGCTCCCATAGTTTCTTATCACTGCCATGCTAAAGCCCTCAAAACGTGTTGAAAACTTATTTGAAGTTTCCTGATAAATAGCAAGCCATAGTACCCAGCATAACTGACTGAGATACTGATAACAGGTAGATTTCTAATGAATTGCATAGTCTCACCTGATTTGCTCTTTCCAGAATATTAATCAATTCAGAGGCAACCCTCCAATCATTTCTAGTCAAAGTTGTAATGGAAACACCAGTCCTCCTTTAGTGTGGGGGAAAAAAACTCATGTCATCTCATTTATAATATGTATTCATTATTCAGTTAATACAGAATAAGACAAATGAAAACTTTTTCACAGAAGCTGGAATGTATTAAGATTTAGGGTCAAACAGATTTGGAATCTAAATCTGCTGTGGTTTAAACAGCAAAGGGGGTATATGATGGTACCTCTTATTTATTTATTTATTTATTTATTTATTTATTTTTTGAGATGGAGTCTTGCACTGTTGCCCAGGCTGGAGTGCAATGGCGCAATCTCGGCTTACTGCAACCTCTGCCTCATGGGTTCAAGTGATTCTCCTGCCTCAGCCTCCCGAGTAGCTGGGACTACAGGCGCCCACCACCACGCCCAGGTCAATTTTTTGTATTTTTAGTAGAGACGGGGTTTCACCGTGTTAGCCACGATGGTCTCGATCTCCTGACCTCATGATCCACCTGCCTCGGCCTCCCAAAGTGCTAGGATTACAGACGTAAGCCACCGTGCCCGGCCCAGTGGTAGCTCTCTTAAGAGGAAAAAGGTCTTCTCATATCCATACCAATTTGTCAATAACCTTCAGAGTAACCACTGGGTACAGAGCTCAGCGGTGACACTAGATATAAAACACATAGAACCAGATATAAGAAGCTAATCATGGATGGAATCTGGTTGAGTCTGGAACAAGCCAAATGAACAGGGATAAATAAAGTAGCAAGTAGAATCTGGGAAGTAGCTGAAAAATTATAGGTAATAGAATAAAATGGTTTTCTGGGCAAGAAGTTTGTGAGAGGAATAAGGAGAATCTAGAATTGGCCTTTCATGGGTGGACTAAGCTTACTTACCCTGCTCTTCCTGTGCGCCCTATTCGGTGTACGTATTCTTCAATATTCCGTGGAAAGTCAAAATTATAGACATGTGTAACGTCATGGACATCAAGTCCTCTAGAGGCTAGATCAGTTGCAATTAGTATTCTCACTTTGCCTAAAAAGTAAAGCCAAATGAACACTGAACCATTCTGGTATAAACCAACCCAAGATCTAAAAAGAATATTTGCCCTAACTAATTTTATCAATTTTATTTCTTACTGTTTACATTAAAATGCTTACTTTGTGAAAATGGAAAATTAACTGCCGGCAAGTTACAAGATACCATGGTTCAGCAAATGGGTCCTAAACCCTTCGAACCATGACAGAAAGATACATTTTTCAGATAACTTCAGATATATTTTCTGTTGCATATTAATACCTTGATATCCAAGTTTAAAGTCTTGTGTTTATTTAATACTTAAAGGCAGATTAATGTTTAGAGCTCTAATGGGTGTAGTTGTAGGATACAGAAGGTGAGGACAGATCTTAGAAATAAATGGGTTTCATGAAAAGATGTCACTCAGCCAAGCCCAGGTATTGCACTAATTTTAAACTGTATGAAATACTAATTACATAAACATACCTGTTTTAAAGTTCTCTAATGCTTTCTCCCGATCTCTCTGTTCTCTATCTCCATGCAGAGACTCTACTGATATATTTCCAAGTATTAGGTCACTTGATAAGTGATCCGCACTGAAGCAAAAGATAAACTCAGCATTCTTAGGTGCTTATTCTAATGCCACCAGTTTTACTTCTGTTAGCAAAAATCTAAAGTAACATAACAGACTTATCACCCCCATTTGAAATTAGTATACAAATAGAAATGATCCTAATCAATTTAATTAATTATAATGGACACACAAGAAAAAATACCTACACAGCTTTTCGAGAAACGAAGACAATGACTTTGTCTGTGGATGACATATTCTGTAGAAAAGTTTGCATGTGACTCCATTTCTCTTCCTCGGTGGTTACAATTATATTTTGCTTCACTGAACTTACAGCCTAAAGGATTCAAAGAACATAGTTCATCAAGGTCATCATGATTGAGGGTGAGACCGCATACATCAGCTCAAAATGCATCTTCTCTCTCATTGGTTAATGTTTTTAATAAACTGCTAAGCAAAATGGCAGACGTCCTAAAAAAATTACCTGTTTCTACTCAAGATTTGTATCTTAGATGTCACTTAACCTCAAAATACTATTGGTACCATTCCTTCAACCAACTATTTGTCTCTAATCATTTTATTTCATTTATTTATTTTTGAGACAGAGTCTCACTCTGTCGCCAGGGCTGGAGTGCAGTGGCGCAATGTCACTAACCATTTTATAAAACAAATGTTAAATGGATCACCATTTGTAAATCCCTAATGAAATAAGGGGTGTAAGCAATGACCCATTATTATTAATGATTAAGTGAAAGGCCAATTTCATTTATTAATGATTAAGCAAAAAGCCAGAAAGAGAACTTTATATTATAATGGAGGGTTCCCACTGACAACACATGAACCCAATATTCAGTCTTAACTTCATAAAGGGAACAGACTTATATTTATGTATATATGTAGACCTACGTTTAGACCCTGATTCTAACAGGGTTAAAATTAGGTATCAGAAAAATATAAACCCTGACTTTGCTGGGTGCGGTGGCTCACGCCTGTAATCCCAGCACTTTGGGAGGCCAAGGTGGGGAGATCGCCTGAGGTCAGGAGTTTGAGACCAGCCTGGCCAACATGGCAAAACCCTGTCTCTACTAAAATACAAAACTTAGCCAGGAGTGGTAGCCATGTTTGTAACCCCAGCTACTCAGGAGGCTGAGGCACAAGAATCACTTGAACCCAGGAGGCAGAGGTTGCAGTGAGCTGAGATCACCCCACTGCACTCCAGCCTGGGCAACACAGTGAGACTCTGACACACACACACACACACACACACACACACACACACACACACACACACACTATATATATATCACTTGAACCCAGGAGGCAGAGGTTGCAGTGAGCCAAGATCACCCCACTGCACTCCAGCCTGGGCAATACAGTGAGACTCTGACACAAACACAAACACAAACACACACACACACACACACACACACACACACTCTCTCTCTCTCTCTCTCTCTCTATAGGCCCTGACTAGAGGTTGATGGTATTAGCTGATTATTGAAATTTCAAATGAGATAATGGTATTACAGCTCTATTAAAACTATATGCAAGTGTGATTTGCCCTAAAATTGGGGAGTGGGCAGACTAGGCACACCAAAATTAGCTATCTTCAGAATTTTCATAAGAAATGTTAAACAATAGTAATAAAAAAAAAGCTTACAACTAGATCCAATGTACCAACATAGACAATCATTGGTTCTTTCAAATAAGATTGTGCGAGGCGATGAACTGAATGAGGCCATGTAGCACTGGGAATACAAGTTACAAACATTACAATTTTGTTGTAAAAACATTACTGTGTTTCCTTAAGCATGCTATGAACCAAGTTACTCATGAAAGACAAATTTAGTACTTATTTTTTCAATAAGTAAGGCAAATTTAACAGTTAATTCAGTGATTACTCAACTACTGTAAAGCTATTAGATGAAACAAATATGTTTAATAAATAGGTTTTTGGCTGGGCCCAGTGGCTCACGCCTGTAATCCCAGCACTTTGGGAGGCCAAGGCGGGTGGATCACCTGAGGTCAGGAGTTCAAGACTAGCCTGGCCAACATGATAAAACCACATCTCTACTGAAAATACAAAAATTAGCTGGGTGTGTTAGCGGGCGCCTGTAATCCCAGCTACTCCGGAGGCTGAGGCAGGAAAATGGCTTGAGCCCAGGAGGCGGAGGTTGCAGTGAGCTGAGATTGTGCCACTGTACTCCAGCCACCGCAACAAAAGCGAAACTCCGTCTCATAAATAAGTAAATAAATACTAGGTTTTTATGAACCAAAGGATACCTGTACACCTTCAACTAAATACTAATCTATGAAAAGGTAAGGCCGTGTGTGGTGGCTCATGCCTGTAATCCCAGCACTTTGCGAGGCTGAGGAGAGGCGGATCACTTGAGGTCAGGAGTTCGAGACCAGCCTGGTCAACATGGGGAAAGTCTGTGCCTACTAAAAATACAAAAATAAGTCAGGCGAGGTGGTGCGTGCCTATAATCCCAGCTACTCGGGAGGCTGAGGCAGAAGAATCACTTGAATCTGGGAAGCAGAGGTTGCAGTGAGTGGAGATCACGCCACTGCACTCCAGCCTGGGTGACAGAGTGAGACTCTGTCTCAAAAAAAAAAAAAAAAAAAAAAAAGAAAGAAAAGAAAAAAAGGTACTAAAAGGGATTACTATTAGGTTAATTTTATCTCCTGGCCTTTATAAACGACAAAAAAATTCCAATTTTTCATAGGGTTAGCAGGCAATACCAAGTATTTAAGCCAAATAAAATTTTTTTTTTTTTTTTTTTTGAGATGGAGTCTTGCTCTGTCACCCAGGCTGGAGTGCAGTGGCGTGATCTCGGCTCACTGCAAGCTCCGCCTCCCAGGTTCACGCCATTCTCCTGCCTCAGGCTCCCGAGTAGCTGGGACTGTAGGCGCCCGCCACCACTCCTGGGTAAATTTAGTAGAGATGGGGTTTCACCGTGTTAGCCAGGATAGTCTCGATCTCCTGACCTCGTGATTCGCTCGTCTCGGCCTCCCAAAGTGCTGGGATTACTGGCGTGAGCCACGGCGCCTGGCCATAAAAATCTTTTAAAAGGTTGTTGGCTCATGCCTGTAATCCCAGCACTTTGGGAGGCTTAGGTGGGTGGATCACTTGAGCTCAGGAGTTCAAGACTAGCATGGGCAACATGGTGAAAACCCTGTCTCTACAAAAAATACAAAAATGAGCTGGGTGTGGTGGCATGCACCTGTAGTTCCAGTTACTCAGAAGGCTGAGGTGGGAGAATCGCTTGAGCTGGGAAGGCTGAGACTGCAGTGAGCCAAAATGGTGCCACTGCATTCCATCCTGGGTGACAGAGTGAGACCCTGTCTCAAAACGCAAAACAAAACAAACCTTCAAAATATACTGATCAAAGAATATCTGCATTTAAATGTTTCCTCAACTATATATAAAATAATGAAAGTGACCACTTTTTATACCTTCACAGTAATTCAATAAAATCTAAGTTCTCTTTTCTTGGGCTGGGCATCGTGGCTCAAGCTTGTAATCCCAGCACTTTGGGAGGCCTAGACAGATGAATCACCTGAGGTCAGGAGTTTGAGACCAGCCTGGCCAACATGGCGAAACCCCATCGGTAAAAATACAATAATTAGCTGGGCATGGTGACGTGTGCCTGTAGTCCCAGCTACTCAGGAGGCTGAGACAGGAGAATTGCTTGAACCCGGGAGGCAGAGGTTGCAGTTAGCTGAGATCGCGCTGCTGCACTCCAGCTTGAGTGTCAGCAAGACTTTGTCTCAAAATAAATAAATACATTCACTTTTCTTGAAATAGGAAGGTTATTTGTAATAAAACTATGTGAGGGGATTTTGTATTTTTTAAATTTTATATTATTTATACTAATAAAGACAAAGTATATAAGCCCAGGATATATCATTCTTTTTTTTTTTTTTTGAGACAGATTTTCACTCTTGTTGCCCAGACTGGAGTGCAGTGGCATGATCTTGGCTCAGTGCAACCTCTACCTCCCAGGTTCAAACGATCCTCCTGCCTCAGTCTTCCTAGTAGCTGGGACTACAAGTGTGCGCCACTATGCCCGGCTAAGTTTGTATTTTTAGTAGAGACGAGGTTTCACCATGTTGGCCAGGCTGGCCTCAAACTCCTGACCTCGGGTGATCCACCCACCTCGGCCTCCCAAAGAGCTGGGATTATAGGCGTGAGCCAGTTTGCGCGGCCAATGTTGTTATTTATACTAATAAAGACAAAGGATATAAGCCTAGGAGATATCATTCTTTATAGATCACTCATTCAAATAATCATTGCTTCCTGTTTTATTGTGAGCAATAAGTATTCAGTAATCAAATGCTTATCTCCTTAGACAAGTGAACCCTTTATTCAAAAGTGAGACCTTACTATGATAAGTAAATGTTTGTGTTGAAATCCCTATCTGTAACTTAGGAAACCCAATAGTCATGAATAAGCACTTATTGTTACACTGTTCTACTTCCAATGTTATGAGATCTTTCACCTAAAGATTTCAACACTTCCAAGTAATGCTCAAATATTGTGGGAAAATCCAAACAGAATGAGATTCTATTCCACTGATTTCTATTTTGCACACAGTAATTAGGCATATACCTACGTGGTCATAACTGTCTGCCTATCTGGGCGCACATCTAACAAAATCTTCATTATCTGGGGTTCAAATCCCATGTCCAACATCTTGTCTGCTTCATCTAAAACCTGCATTGACAAAAAAGAATGTGGTTAGATTAGATATGGGAGGCAGGTAATAATACATATGCTTTCTTTATTAGTAGAACACTAAGAAAGGCTTTTCTCATTTCCCCTATTACTTAAGCCACGATTCTAATTTCTCCAGAGGTCAGAATACTAAGCAATTTGTCATTGTACATTGTCTACATGGATTTTTGTTGGCTTTCCAATAGCTTCCAAATCTCCTTAAACAAAATTTTAAGTGTCTAAAATATCCAAGTAGATTTTAATTACTGTGTACCTATTTTCCAAAATTTAAAGTAAACATGCATCATAATTTCAAATAGAAGTCTTAATTCTTTCAACATGCTAAAGAGAATGAGAAATATTCCTACAGCCATTATAAAATCGACAGCCATAGCCTGGCGTGTTGGGTCACACCTGTCATCCCAGCACTTTGGGAGGCCGAGGCAGGCGGATCACCTGAGGTTAGGAGTTTAAGACCAGCCTGGCCAACATGATGAAACCTTGTCTCTACTAAAAAGAAAAAATTAGCCAGGTGTGGTGGTGGGAGCCTGCAGTCCCAGCTACTTGGAAGGCTGAGGCAGGAGAATCACTTGAACCTGGGAGGCGAAGGTTACAGTGAGCCAAGATCATGCGACAGCACTCCAGCCTGGGCAACAAGAGCAAAACTGTGTCTTAAAATAAAAAAATAAAAAATAAAATCGACAGCCATTCTAAAAGAAACTGATACCCAAGCACTTGGGAGTTGATTAAAACTATTAAAAGCTCAAGGGGAGGGAAGAGAAAATAAAATAATAGTTCAGTCATTTTTTATTTTTTGAGATGGAGTTTCGCTTTTGTTGACCAGGCTGGAGTGCAATGGCACGATCTTGGCTCTCTGCAACCTCCGCCTCCCAGGTTCAAGTGATTCTGTCTCAGCCTCCAGAGTAGCTGGGATTACAGGTGCATGCCACCACACCTGGCTAATTTTTGTATTTTTAGTAGAGACAGAGTTTCATCATATTGGTCAGGTTGGTCTCGAACTCCTGACCTTAGGTGATCCACCTGCCTCGGCCTCCCAAAGTGCTCGGATTATAGGCGTGACCCACTGCGCCCGGCCAGTTCAGTTATTTTTGAACCCAGCATCTCAAACCCCTATTTCCATGATTACCAAGTAGGTTATATTCTTCAGATTGACGAAGTTACTCATTTGCAGATCATTCAATCTTCCGGGAGTTGCAATTATGATATCTACACCTTTTTTAAGCTCTTCTATTTGTTCATCTCTATTTCCACCACCATATACACAAACACTTAAAAAGAAAAAATCTAAAGGTTAATGTTTAGGCACAGAGTATCTCATCACAACTTAAAATCCAATAAAAGGGATAAAAATCAATTATCAGGTACCTTTAGGGGTATCTGCCCCTTTCTGAGAATTATGTACACCCATCAATCCATAATGTTGTATCCTAAAGAGCAATATTTGTACCATCACCTGACCCAGGCTCTGACTGATTAGAGTAGTGCTACATGCCTGACCCATGTTGAGCCATTTGGATTCTCTGAATGTGTGAAAAATGATGGGGAAGATGTGTAAAGCTACAAATGATTAAAATATGATACTGGTGAAGGAATGGGAAAAAAAATTACCTACCTCCGAAGCCCTTTATATGAATATTTGCAACATTCTCCTTCTACTTGAAGTGCTAATTCCCGAGTGGGAGTTAGAACTAACATGCCGGGTCTATTCTTTTGACCTTTAAGGCTTTGGAGAGAAAACAGATTAATATTAAATTACTTGTCTCAGATGCACGGTACATTTATTCAGTGCCATCAAGATTTGTAGCAACAAGCCAGATGTGGTGGCTCACGCCTGTAATCCCAGCACTTTGGGAGGCCAAGGCAGTCGGATTACCTGAGGTCACGAGTTTGAGACCAGCCTAGCCAACATGGTGAAACCCCATCTCAACTAAATATACAAAAAATTAGCCAGACATGGCAGCAGGCGCCTGTAATCCCAGCTACTTGGGAGGCTGAGGCAGGAGAATCACTTGAACCCAGGAGGCGGAGGTTGCAGTAAGCCAGGATCGCGCCACTGCACTCCAGCCTGGGCAATAAGAGCAAAACTTTGTCTCAAAAAAAAAATTTGTAGCAATGAGTATCAGTCAGACATAGTCAGACTATGCCTTTTTGTGAGAAGGTATATGATTAAAAGTAGTCTCTCTATATATTACAGACTTTGCTAATTATGATCTATGTACCTAAAAAATGGCTGATATTACATAGAATATGCCAAATTCCCCATAATAAAATGTATTATTTTCTCAGATTTAAGATTGCTTTACTGAGAGATTAGTGTTAGTTTCTATGTACTTTTTCTTATTACAAAACCAATACATATTTACCATAAAGTAGGGAAATTTTAGAAAGCCACACACCCTAAAACCCAACTTCCCAATACCAGCCTTTTGTTTAAGATGGTCTTTTCATTAACATCTAAAATGTCAAATATTTTATCATGGAATAGATAAGTGTATTGGACATAGTTTAAACAGTTTCCACTGTTTCACTACTAAGGCTTTTGGTAGATATTACCTATTGCCTCCTAAAAATGTTTTGCCAGTTTATACTTTCACCAGCACAATCTAAGTGTCTAATTCCTTGCATCTTCTCTGAAGCTAGGCATTACCTTTGGATCAAGCAATAGGTAAAGAAACTTTAATTACATTTTTGATATCTAAATCTATTAAACTTCTATAAGAAGAAACCAGCCATAGGAATTCTTACCTGGGTTGAAGGACCAGATGAATAAATCCAGGCATTAAATAACACAATGTCTTTCCTGTTCCAGTCTGGGCTACTCCTATAAGATCTATTCCTTGCAACACAATGGGCCATGCCTGTGACTGAAACGGAATGATAAACATTAACACAAAAAGTACATCTTTTGCTGGGTGCAGCGGCTCACGCCTGTAATCCCAGCACTTTGGGAGGCTGAGGCGGGCAAATCTCCTGAGGTCGGGAGTTCGAGACTAGCCTGACCAACATAGAGAAACCCCGTCTCTACTAAAAATACAAAAATTAGCTGGGCGTGGTGGCACATGTCTGTAATCCCAGCTACAAGGGAGGCTGAGGCAGGAGACTTGCTTGAACCTGGGAGACAGAGGTTGTGGTGAGCCGAGATTGCACCACTGCATTCCAGCCTGGGCAACAACAGCAAAACTGTCTCAAAAAAAAAAAAAAAAAAGTACATATTTTTTGCCAACTGTTCCCTCTTTCCCAGCTCCAAACTTCTTTCAACAAAGATTTTTTGAACTCTAGGGAGAAGGTGCTGGTGAAATGCTAAAAGACAGTTGCTCCCTGGAGTCTTCTAACAATCAGATATCACTGGTTTTGAAGAAAAACATTGAGTGAAATATTGTAATTAATGAAAGCATACCTGAATAGGTGTTGGCTTTTGAAAACCTGCCTTTTTAATGTTTTCCATAACCTCAGGATAACATTGAAAGGCGTCATCAAATGTGCAGGTAGGATTGGGGATAGATCGTTTCTCCCCATCCTTCAAGTCATCCCACGTTATATTAAAATTTTCTTTCCTTCAAAGAATAAAAAACATCAGTGGCTTTCCTCACCTTACTCCCCAAGCAAGACATTCTCCAAAATCAGTTCTGGTCTTATCTAGAAATTCAACTGTAACTGATTAAAATGAGACTGTCAGGGAAGTTATAATGAAATGCATAAAGAAATAGAAGCAGGAGTCCATCTGTCTCTTATCTGAGAATGGTTGCAATGGGAAAGTTAAAAACATTATACATTAGTAGGTCAATGAATGTTTCATGGATCAAAGATGAGGAGCCTGAAAATCATGCTTCATAAATTAAAACCAGATTTGGCAAACATTGAGGGCCTACGATGTTCCACACATATTTCATTAATGCATCCTTAACAATCCTATGTGTTAGGAAGTATTCTCAATTTGACAGGTGATCATACAGTAAGTTACCCTGCTCCTCACCTTAACCATTCTGCTATTCCATGCATTTCTTAGTTTTATCAGACTTTAATAGTAAGAAAAACCATTGCAATTAAAACCTTCCAATTTCAGGTAACAAGGACTGAAGAGTTTAAGAAATTAACAAGATTAGATCTTTTTTTTTTTTTCAATTCAACTATTGGAGAAATAATTCTCTAAAATTGCTGTCCAATATAGTAGGCACTAGCCACACATGGCTATTTCAATTTCATATAAACATTCATTTGCTCAATTACACCAGCCATACTTTAAGTGCCAGTTACTCCATTAGACACAAGTATAGACCATTTTCCATCACTGCAGGAAGTTTTACTAGACAACAATGTTCTAAAATATCATGTAAGTTGACACATTTTCATTTGAATATTGAAGGCGTAGCCTTCAAATATCATTTCACATTTGCCCAAAGTGTTAATACCAATAACGTAACTATACAAATACTTACACAACTAGGTAATAAAACTACCCACCTCCAACTATCTGCTTCTACTTTTGACATGGCACTTGTGGCAGTGGACTCTTTATAAAAGTTTTTCTTAATTGGTGGTAAATCTGGGACAAAGGTGAAAATCCACACTTTGATAAATTTTACAGCATCATGAATACTTAGTCAAAGCTACAGAAATCATACTACAATATATTTTATTTACCATACATACCATTTGATAGTTCTAAACTTTGCCAACGAGGCTTGCTCCCATCGAAGAGATCTCCCTTTCTGGAGGTTAGGCACAGTAGCTTACACCTCTAATCCCAGCACTTTGAGAGGCTGGCATGGGAGGATCACTTGAGCCTGGGCAAAATAGTGACACCCTGTCTCTACAGAAAATTTTTAAAGATTAGCCTGGTGGCCAGGCACAGTGGCTCACACCTGTAATCTTGGCACTTCAGGAGGCTGAGGCGGGTGGATCACCTGAGGTCAGGAGTTTGAGACGAGCCTAACCAACATGGTGAAACCCGTCTCTACTAAAAACAAAAAAATACAAAAATTCTCCCGGCACAGTGGCGCATGCCTGTAATCCCAGCTACTCAAGAGAGGCAGAGGTTGCAGTGAGCCAAGACAGCGCCACTGCACTCCAGCCTGGGCAACAAAAGTGAAACTCTGTCTCAGAAAAAAAAAAGGGGCTGGGGGCGGCAGCTCACGCCTGTAATCCTAGCACTTTTGGGATGCCAAGGCTGGTGGATCACCTGAGGTCAGGAGTTCAAGACCAGCCTGGCCAACATAGTGAAACCCCATCTGTACTAAAAATACAAAGAATTAGCTGAGCATGGTGGCAGACGCCTGTAATCCTAGCTACTCAGGAGCCTGAAGCAGGAGAATCACTTGAACCCAGGAGGCAGAGGTTGCAGTGTGCTGAGATTGCGCCACTGCACTCCAGCCTAGGCAACAAGAGCGAAACTCCATTAAAAAAAAAAAAATTAGCCTGGCATGGTGGTATGTGCCTGTAGTCCCAACTACTTGAGAGGCTGAGGTGGGAGGATCACTTGAGCCTGGGAGATGGAGGCTGGAATGACCTGTGATTTTGCTACTCCACTCTAGCCTAGGCAACAGAGTGAAACCCTCAAAAAAAATTCAATAAAAATTAAAATGAAGCATGCTTTGTAAGACATCAAACACCACAACTGATAAATATACTCCCACACATAATAGTTTGATTATCTTTTCTTTGAAGGTCCATCCAATTACTTTTTTAGAAATTAAATTTATATCCTTGGTCTACTCTCTTAAGTTACATTTCTTTTCTTTTTTCTTTTTGAGATGGAGTCTTACTCTGTCGCCCAGGCTAGAGTGCAATGATGCAATCTCGGCTCACTGCAACCTCCACCTCCCGGGGTCAAGTGATTCTCCTGCCTCAGCCTCCTGAGTAGATGGGATTACAGGCATGTGCCACCGTGCCCAGCTAATTTTTGTATTTTTAGTAGAGATGGGGTTTCACCATATTTCCCAGGCTGGTCTTGAACTCCTGACCTCAGGTGATCCACCAGCCTCGGCCTCCCAAAGTGCTGGGATTACAGGCGTGAGCCACTGGGCCCGGCCTAACTACATTTCTTAAAAGCTTATTATACCTCTTCCAAACTTAAATCCTTTCCCTGGTCTCTGATCCCAAATCTTCCCAACACAAACTGTTTAGGCCACACAGGAAACTTAACTTGCAGAGGTCTTGACCAACATAGTAGCAATAACTGTCAATATTTTGGTAACATATTAGTGCTTTTGAATTTTAAATAAAAGATGTATTGCTGCCTCCTCCCAAGAGCCAAGGCTAGTGCTTGAATAATGAAGCATTATCCCCCATATATAATGTTCCACGTGAGAAATCTCATTTAAAATTCAAACAAAAGGGCGGGGTGGGGTGGCTCACACCTGTAATCCCAGCACTTTGGGAGGCCAAGGCAGGTGGATCACTTGAGGCCAGCGGTTTGAGACCAGCCTGGCCAACATGGTGAACCCCGTCTCTACTAAAAATATAAAAATTATCTGGGCTTGCTGGCACACATCATAATCCCAGGTACTTGGGAGGCTGAGGCACAGCAATCACTTGAGCCTGGGAGATGGAGGTTGTGGTGAGCCAAGATCACGCCACTGCACTCCAGCCTGGGTGACAGAGCAAGACTCTACCTCAAAAAATAAAATAAAATTCAAACAAGGCTGGGCACAGTGCCTGACATCTGTAATCCCAGCACTTTGGGAGGGTAAGAGGAGAGGATCACTTGAAGCCAGGAGTTCGAGACTAGCCTGGACAGGATAGTGAGATCTCATCTTTAAATTGAAAAATAAAAATCAAAAACAAAATTTAAACAAATAAACAAAATGCTGCCAAGAACTGTAATGCTTCTTATGATTTAATGGCTTTCCCTTTTTTTTTGCTCTTGTCAACCAGGATACTCCAAGATCTATTTTTACTCAATCACAGCAACAATGTTAACTTATGGTTTGCATGTTTACTCCCTTCCTATTTTCCCATTGGGACTGATTTTTTCCTATTTTATTAGCCCTTTGCAGTGAATTACCGCTGACAGACTATAAGTAGGTTTAATATTTCCCCTATAGCATAAATGACAGCTGATAACATAGAAACTATCATAACCTAGGGACTAATTGCAGCATTTTAGATTTTACTATTTTCAAATACATTTCATTACTAAAAATAAAGCACAGACATTGTACAGAGGATAAAAACTGCAGTTAACAGAAACAATATATGTAAATATTAGGAAGCAGCACTGACCTGCCCACTTTGTTTTTTGCCATTTCAAACCTTCTTCTCTAATTTGATCCCAATCTATCAATGGCCGATCTCCTGCAACAACATTGTTATCTGTGCTTCCATCTTTTCCAACAGAAGGTTGGAATGCAGTATCTGTTAAAAACATTTGTATCAATTAGTTTTTTTCTTTTTTTTTTTTTGAGATGGAGTCTCGCTCTGTCCCCCAGGCTGGAGTGCAGTGGCACGATCTCGGCTCACTGCAAGCTCCACCTCCCGGGTTCACGCCATTCTCTTGCCTCAGCCTCCCCAGCAGCTGGGAGTACAGGCGCATGCCGCCACGCCCGGCTAATTTTTGTATTTTTTAGTAGAGACGGGGTTTCACTGTGTTAGCCAGGATGGTCTCGATCTCCTGACCTTGTGATCCACCCACCTTGGCTTCCCAAAGTGCTGGGATTACAGGCATGAGCCACCACACCTGGCCTCTATTTTGTTTTTTAATAACCAGACAATGCTTAAAATATAAAATTTGGGGTTTCTGTACTACATTAACATGACAACCTTGTCATTTGTTATCATTCAACAACTTATAAAAATTCAATTTTATTGGAGAAGGTAAGTAAAATAGCACAAGTCTAATGTTTACTAAAATATTGTCATACCCATTACTCAGTCGTTAGAATAATAGTCCTGGGAAGCAGATATTATCTCAGATGAACAGATGAAGAGCCAGGCTTGGTAGCTCACTCCTGTAATACCAGCACTTTGTGAGGCTGGTGTGGAGGATCGTTTGAATTCAGGACTCAAGACTAGCCTAGGCAACGTGGTGAAACCCCATCTCTACTCTACAAAAAATTTAATTAGCTGGGTGTGGTGGCACACACCTGTGGTCCCAGCTACTTGACAGGCTGAGGTGGGAGAATCACTCCCGCCCAGGAGGTCAAGGCTATAATGAGCCATGATCACACCACTGCACTCCAGCCTGGAAAACACAGTGAGAACCTGTCTCAAAACAATTTTAAAAATAAAATAAAAATAAAAATAAATAAATGAGTCAGATACAAAAATAGAATCTTAGACCTTGTCTTTTTCCCCAAGAAACACTAAAAGGCAATGGTGCCTTCTAAACCCAGGTGTCTCTATTCTACTTTCACATTGCATCTAGATATGATTCAGTAATTGTTTTCTCTATTCTAAACAGATCTGAGATTTTTAAAATAACCAAATATTTAAGCAGTTTTCAATGTCAGCCATGAACCTGAAGACAAGACTAGGGTTAGGATCCTGGGACCAATCCTTACTGTACCCACTAACACTAAAGTGTGTGTATTAAAGGGTTATTTCCCTGCTTGCAAGAACTAGATTAGTACAAAGACAAAAAATAAATAAATAAAAATAAAGGGTTACTTCATTTTCACTTACCTGTGGCTAAAAGTAAAACTGCTAGGCATGAACATAGAGCTCTGGTATTTTAATTTGAGGAAAAATATTCTGGGCTTCCATTCATAGTAAAAAATCATTAAGACTACATTTATGGCAGCCTAATGCTTTGAATCAGAAAGTGAAATCAGGTATAATGGCTTATAACACTGAATGAAATTAAAAACTTTTAAAGGGGTTCAGTGGGAGAAAATTACTTACCAACTCCGCATTCTGAATTGTAATTTTCTTCTAGTTTTTTAACAAAATTGTCTATCACTGCTTTTGCTTTCGTTTGCATTGCCTTGCTGCCAAAAATTTTGACTAATGATTCTGGTTGTTCTTGTATTATCTAGGTACAAGGGGAAAAAGAGGTGAGACTTAAAAGTTCCCTAAAAAAAATAAAAAGTTCCCTAAGCCCCTAACCCCTTCCAACAATCACTCAACTTCAAAATCTATTACAGTATAAAGTAAATACAGTATTACCACCAATTAATGTCTAAATTTCTAGTTAGAGAGGAATACTACTTATATTTACTCTGGGATTTACCTCCTGGTCAGATGGAGAGGGGCAGGACAACCTGAACATTTAAAATTGGATAGCTAGGGAATAAACTCAGCAAATAGTGTAGAGAAATAATTAAGGCATTAACCTGACAGGTAATATTATTTTGATTCTGAGGTCTCCAACCTATAAAATGGTGTTTGTTTCGCTAATTTTACAGAATTGTAGGGCTGAAATGACATAATCTATGTGCTATATAGAGAGTTTATTGAACTGCCAGGTTACTTAGGTAAATTTTTAACTTGATGGGATTCTATCCTTAACTCATGTATACTGTTAGGGGCTTACGTTTACAAGACTGACACATTTTGTGAATAGAATCTACAAGTAACACCTATCAACATCCATAATTTCAAATACCCTAATGGATTCAATATTTATCTAGAAAATACTATACACCAAATTTTGTCTTAGGTTGGCAATTCAAACAATGTTTATCAACTACAGTATTTACAGGCACTACAACTCTGTATGAGTGCTGAAACGAGGCCATTATGGGATGCTATGGAAAGGGACAGCTACACAGAATGGGGGCCTTAGACTTCCCTGAAAGGTGAGAAGGAATTATTTATGAGGAAAAAGCTATGGTAGCAGCGTGTGTCAGGAAGTGGGTGGAGTACTCAAGGAATTAGGGGAGAGGACACTGGAGAGAGTGAACAGGCCAGAATCAAGTCAACAACTTTAAGGAGTCTAGACTTACAGCCCTGAGATACTATGAAAGGCTTTCACATAGGAAAGGGACACAAATAATTTGTGTTTTAAAATGATTGTTCTAGCCAAGCGCAGTGGCTCACACCTGTAATCCCAGCACTTTGGGAGGCTGAGGTGGGTGGATTATTTGAGGTCAGGAGTTTGAGACCAGCCTGGCCAACATAGTGAAACCCTGTCTCTACTGAAAGTACAAAAATTAGCCAGGCGAGCTGGAAGGGCACCTGTAATCCCAGCTACTCTGGAATCTGAGGCAGGAGAATCTCCTGAACCCAGGAGGCAGTGGTTGCGGTGAGCTAAGATCACACCAGTGCACTTCAGCCTGGGCGACAGAGCAAGACTCCGTCTCAAAAAAAATATAAAAAAATAAAATTATTGTTCTGACCACAGTGGAGAATGATTAGAGGATACAAATGGAAGCAGGACATACAGTTAGGGAGGAAGGCAAATGATGACATTCCCCTTGAGAAGTACAAGAAATAGTCAAGACCTAGCGGTGAATGAGAATAAGGAAATACCAATGGGGACAGTCAGATTACAAACTTGTAAACTCAGTGAATGTTGCTACCATTCACTAAGATTGAGAATACAAGAGCTAGCCAAAGTTTGAGGAAAGGGGTTCTCTCTGGAAGGAAGACCTTTTGGACATGATGAATATTCCAGTGATCTCATTCTTATGCAGATTATCTCTAACGATTTTTACCTCCGACTGGGCCTGGTGGCTCACGCCTGTAATCCCAGCACTTTGGGAGGCAGAGGTGGGCGGATCACCCGAGGTCAGGAGTTCGAGACTAGCCTGGCCAACATGGTGAAACCCCATTTCTACTAAAAATACAAAAATTAGCCAGATGTGGTGGCAGGGGCCTGTAATCCCAGCTACTCCAGAGGCTGAGGCAGGAGAATTGCTTCAACCCGGGAGGCAGAGGTTGCAGTGACCCAAGATCGTGCCACTGCACTCCAGCCTGGGCGACAGAGCGAGACTCTGTCTCAAAAAAATAAAAAAGATTTTTACCTCCAAGAGTCCCAAAACCTACACCTGGAACAGCTTAAAATTCAGGTGGCTTCTTGAGAATAAGGAGTATGAAGAACTTTGGCAACTTACCTAATTTACCTTAGTATGTTAATAACTCAGCAGAAATTAAGAGTTAAGGCCTGGTGCAGTGGCTCATGCCTGTAATCCCAACACTTTGGGAGGCCAAGGCAGGTGGATCACTTGAGGCCAGGAGTTGAGGGCAGCCTGGCCAACATGGTAAAACCCCGTCTCTACTAAAAATAAAAAAATAAAATAAAATAAATTAGCTGGGCTTGGTGGTGGGAACCTGTAATTCCAGCTACTCAGGAGGCTGAAGCAGGAGAATTGCTTGAACCCAGGAGGCAGAGGTTGTAGTGATATCATGTCACTGCACTCCAGCCTGGGAGACAGAATGAGGCTGTCTTAAAAAGAAAAGTAGAGTCAGGTGCTCCCTTAGAAATGCATGATGCTCTCTTAAGGGCCGAAGAACACAGATGGCTTACTTGGATTGTGGTGTTTGTTGTACTTTGTATATTCTTTATTTTTGACCCACCACGACCTGTTTTTAAAAATAAAGGAATATATTGTTATAAGTTAAAATTAGTAAGTTGAAAATTTACCCACTTTCCTCAACAAACATTCTCTAGTTCTTCCCCCCAAATGCTCCTAGGGTTCAACAATCATTTTTTTGTTTGGAAAGAGGGAAGTAAGAGGTTCTATTCCAAATTTTGGTGGGTTTTAGGAGACTCTTATCCCAGACAGGTGGAGACTATGGATTCTGTATCAGCTTGCACAAAACTTAATTGGGTCCAAACTGGTGGAGAGAATGTAGAAATTGGAACTCTTTCATACAACTCAACAAATAAGTTTTGAAAAATGGGCAAACACTTGAATAGACATTTCTCCAATGACATACAAATGGCCAACAGGCATGAGATGTTCAACATCACTAATCAGGTCCACGCAAATCGAAACCACAAAATGATTGTCACCTCACATCTGGTAGGATGACCATTATCAAAAACAGAAAAAAAGTGTTGGTAAGAATGTGGAGAAATTGGAACCCCTGTGTACTGTTGGTGGGATTGAAAATGGTGCTGCCACTATGGAAAACAGTATAGATTTCCTAAAAAATTAAAAACAGAATTAACATATGATCCAGCAGTCTCACTTGGGGTATACATCCAAAAGAATTTAAAGCTGAGTCTCAAAGATATATTGCACTCCCATTTTCATAATAACACTACTGAAATCAAAAGGTGGAAGCTACCCATTTATCATAGACTGATTAATAGATAAATAAGGTATATAGTTAATAATGGAATACCATTCAGTCTTAGTAAGGAAAAAAATCCTGTCTCATGCTACAAAATGGGTAAGCCTGGAGGATATTATTCTTAGAGAAATGAGCCAATTACAAAGACAATTACTGCATGATTCTACTTATATGGATTATCTAAAGTAATCTAACTCAGAAACAATGTAAATGGTGGGTCCCTGGGATGGGGCAGGAAAAAAATGGGGAGCTGTTCAATGAGTATACAGTTTTAGTCATGCAAGTTCCAGAGATCTGGGATACAACATTGTGCTTATTGTTAGTATTGTGATATACGTTTAAAAGAGGGTATTTCATTTTTTACAATAAAAAAGATGGATCCAGATCCAACATCAAGTGAGTGCTCTGTAGCACAGTGCCCTTTCATCTGCTAAGTATTAACTTAAGTGATTTTTATTGCAAACCTAGTGGCTTTCTTTCATGGAGCATCATTCTTCAGATCTTGAGCCCAAGCCTTCTGAAAGGCCAATGAGTCTCTGGGTAGTATAGCAATTAGTCTTACAATGCACTATTTTGTAGCAGCCTCCATCTATTCATTTTTCTCAGGTTTTAAAAAGGGTGAAATACACCTAATAGGTAAAATGTGGCAATTTATACTCGGGCTTAATGGCAATCAATGGGGTAATCATTCTAATCATTTTTAAATGCTTTTCAAAAAAATTCAGAAATGGGCCGGGCTTACGCCTGTAATCTCAGCACTTTGGGAGGCCGAGGTGGGTGGATCCACAGGAGTTCGAGACCATCCTGGGTAATATGGTGAAACCTCATCTTTACTAAAAACACAAAAATTAGCCAGGTGTGGTGGCGCACGTCTGTAATTTCAGCTACTAGGGAGGCTGAGGTGCTAGAATCGCTTGAGCCCGGGAGGTGGAAGTTGTAGTGAGCCGAGATCACGCCACACTGCACTCCAGCTGGGGCCACAGAGCTGCCTCAAAAAAAAAAAAAAAAAAAAAAAAAAAATCAAAAGAAAGAAAAAAATTAAAAATTCAGAATTGAATGTTAACACTCAAGATGTAGTAAACTTAGTTTTTAACTTTTTAAAAATTAAGGAAACTAAAAGCAAGATACAACTGCTCTAGGCAGCCCTACAATGACCTTATAGCTTTTCTTTGATTTCTGGCTCTAAATGGTACTCATAGAAAGACTGATTAAGTTTTGTTTTTCATTCTGGGGTTAGCTGTCTGTTAAAAGGCCTGTTCTAAGCATCCCTCTTCAGCCCTAAGATTTCATAAGTCTTCTAGGAGTTGCTCTCCCAAATACATTGTCTGTATAAACACCAAAAGGTGGATTAAATTACTTTTTTTTTTTTTTTAATTGAGACGGAGTCTTGCTCTGTCACCTAGGCTGGAGTGCAGTGGCGCGATCTCAGCTCACTGCCAACTTCTGTCCCGCCGGGTTCAAGCCATTCTCCTGCCTCAGCCTCCGGAGTATCTGGGATTACAGGCGCGCGCCACCACGCCCAGCTATTTTTTTTAATATATTTTTTTTTCAGTAGAGACAGGGTTTTGCCATGTTGGCCAAGCTGGTCTCGAATTCCTGACCTGGGGTGATCCGCCCGCCTCGGCCTCCCAAAATACTGGGATTACAGGCGTGAGCCAACGCGCCCGGCCAGATTAAATTATACTCTATCCCCAGGTTTTACAAATAGCTCTGGGAGAGACCTGAACCTCACTAGGTAGCAGCCGATTGGAGGTGAGGCAGTGGGGAGGAAATGCCTTCGCCCAGGCTCCGCCCCTGGCCCCACCTATCCTGCCCTGCCAGCCACTCCCATCCTCACCGATTACCGCGCCAACAAAGTGGCTCTTCAAAGCAAAACACAGCGGCAGTTCCTCGTGACCAGCGGCCACGGCCTCCGGGGGCCTAGAGGGGCCTCTCCAGCGACCACCTCTGCCGACACTATATCCCTCAGGACCTGTTCGATTCAACTCCTCCGCCGGCCTCCTCTCTGGCGCTCGGGACACCGTCGAGCTTCGCCGACTAGCAACGACCCACGTAGAGGCCTTGGGAGCTCCTCCGTGGTGGGACATTGTTCCAAGAAGGGGCGCGTCCGACGTCGTTGCCGTCCAGCTCTGCACCACCAGACCGTGCCGTCGTAAGACTAGCGTGCCAGGGAAGCCACGCAGCCGCTACTTAAGGAGCCCGCACGAGGCTAGCCCCCCCGCCCACGGCCTCTATCCCGCCCACTTCGCACTGATTTCACGCAGCCATTGGCCAGTGAGCGTTGTGGGCGGGACTTTCCCAGTTTTAGCCAATCGGTTTTCTGAACCGTGGGAGTGTGCCTTGAAGTAGTCGATGTGCCCCGCCCCCCTCCCCCACCGTGTATTCCTTTCCAGGCGTGGGACTTTTTCCAAACGCCCAATTTGCTCCCGCCCCTACTGGACACACACCTCGGGTTCCTGGCATCTCAGTGCCTTGGAAACTTTTTTTTTTCTTTTTAAATAGAGACGGGGTGTCGCCGTGTTGCCCAGGCAGGTCTTGAACTCTTGGCTTCTGGCTTCAAGTGATCTTCCAGCCTCGGCCTCCCAAAGTGCTGGGATTACAGTCAGCCACTGCACCAGAAATGTTTTCAACCGTGACCCATAAAGGTAAGTCACTGTTACAAGGTGACCCAATCCACACATAAAAAACTTGAAACAACAGATTGACAAAACAGCATTTATCCTCACTATGTAAGCTGCATTTTGATACATTTACGCTTATTTTAGTTTTTGAAATGGTTGTAATCCACAAAATTAAAAAAAAAATTTAATAGAGATGGGAGTTCCCAGTATGTTGCCCAAGGCTGGTCTTGAACTCCTGGACTCAAGTGATCCTCCCACCTCCACCTCCCATAGTGCTGGGGTTACAGGCCTGAGCCACTGCACTTGGCTCACAAAATGTATTTAATGGCCTACAGCTTAAAGATCACTGACTTGATCCTTTTGTAAGTCATAAGTGTGATTGGGTTTTCATGCTCTTGTGTCAAATGTGCCTCCCTCAAACCTTGTTACGAAGTGGGCACACTACCCACCTGATGTGAAAAATGAAGAGAAAAAGATCACTGGCTTGAGAGACATTCATTGCTCTACACAGTCTTCTGGATGTTTGCTATTTTTTTTTGTTTGTTTTCTTTTGTTTTGTTTTTGACCTCTGTCGCCTAGGCTGGAGTGCAGTGGTGCGATCACTCACTGCAGATTCGACCTGTTGGACTCAAGTGATACTCCCACCACAGCCTCCCGAATAGTTGGGACTACAGGTGTGCACCACCACGCCAGGCTAATTATTTTGTAAAGACAAGACCTCCCTATGTTGCCCGGGCTGGTATCCAACTCCTCCTGCCTTGGCCTCACACAGTTCAGGGATTACAGGTATGAGCCACAGTGCCTGGCCTGCCATAATTTTAGAGCTAAGGAAATAAATTGAATAGATTCCTGAAGCATTACCGTCACTGCAGCCTGGCTCTGTGGCTGGACATACTACTACTCCAGGGCTTCAAGCCAGCTGCAAGTGCACTCCTTTGATTAGGATCTTTGAATTATCTGAACAAATTTCAGTTTAGGCCAGCAGGGATAACTCATACCTGTAATCTCAACACTTTAGGAGGCCTAGGCGGAGGATCTCTTGAGCCCCAAGGTTCAACATCAGTCTGGGTAACATAGTGAGACCCTGCCAGGTGTGGTGGTACAGGCTGTAGTCCCAGCTACTCAGGAGGCTGAGGTGGGAGGATCACTGAGCCAGGGAGGTTGAGGCTACAGTGAGCCGAAATGCCGAAATGGTGTCACTGCACTCCAGTCTGGGCAACAGAGCAGAGACCCTGTCTCAAAAAAAAAAAATTTTTTTTTTTTTTTTTTTTCAGTTCAATCATCCATCAAACACAGTGGACACCAGGCCAGGCATGGTGTGGCTCATGCCTGTAATCCCAGCACCTTGGGAAGGTGAGGCAGGCAGATCACTTGAGGTCTGGAGCTCGTGACCAGCCTGGGCAACATGGTGAAACCCCATCTCTAATAAAAATGCAAAAAATATTGGCTGGATGTGGTGGCTCCTGCCTGTAATCCCAGCACTTTGGGAGGCAGAGGCGGGTGGATCACAAGGTCAAGAGATCGAGACCATCCTGGCCAACATGGTGAAACCCCATCTTTACTAAAAATACAAAAATTAGCTGGGCGTGGTGGTGTGCGCCTGTAGTCCCAGCTACTTGGGAGGCTGAGGCAGAATAATTGCTTGAACCCGGGAGGCAGAGGTTGCAGTGAGCCAAGATTGTGCCACTGCACTTCAGCCTGATGACAGAGCGAGAGACTCCATCTCAAAAAAAAAAAGATTACCTAGGAAATAGGCCAGGCACGGTGGCTCACACCTGTAATCTCAGCACCTTGGGAGGTTGAGGTGGGTAGATCACCTGAGGTCAGGAGTTCAAGACCAGCCTGACCAACGTGGTGAAACCCCATCTCTACTAAATACAAAAAATTAGCCAGGCATGGTGGCGAATGTCTGTAATCCCAGCTACTTGAGAAGCTGAGGTGAGAGAATTGCTTGAACCTGGGAGGCAGAAGTTGGCAGTGAGCCAAGATTGCGCCATTGCACTCCAGCCTGGGCAACAAGAGTGAAATTCCATCTCAGAAAAAAAAAAGATAAAAAACATTAAATAAATGATAGGCATTTAATCTCCATTCTCTAATCTTTAATCTGAAATGGGTAGTATTAACAATCTTTAGAAAGGAATTTTGTTGGATTCAACGTGCTGAGATTTTATTAAGGATTTTTGCATCTATGTTAGTCAGAAATATTGGTCTGTACTTTTCTTATAATGTCTTTGACTGGTTTTAGTATTAGGGTAATGCTGGCCTCATAGAATCTCTTCCAGAAAGTAGAAGCAGAGGGATACTTCCTAACTCATTCTATGAGGCCAAAATTATTCTAACACTGAGAGTGAACCTTCACGTAAACTAGGAACTTTCAACAGCCAGGAAGGACATACCCATCAAAGACAATAACCATGACTCATAAACAATGGCTTCCAGTGCTTTGAAGAAACCTCAGGTGCTTGTCACTGACCTGTGTTCGTGAACTAAGAAATGGGAATATGTGGGCTAAGAAATAGTTTCTCTTGATAAACAATTAACACTTATAAAAACCTCTCCTTTTCATGGTGCCTCAGAGACAATCAGCTGCTTCAAGATGAAGCTGAATGTCTCCTTCCCAGCCTCTGGCTGCCAGAATCTCTTTGAAGTGGATGAGGATTGCAAATGTCATACTTTTTCTGAGAAGCTGTAGTCACAGATGTTGATGCTGATGCTCTAGGTGAAGAATAGAAGGGTTATGTGGTCGGAATCAGTGGTGGGGACAACAGACGAGGCTTCCTCATGAAGCAGGGTATTTTGACCCAAGACTGTGTCTGCCTGCTACTGAGTAAGGGGTATTCCTCTCCTCCAAGGAGAACTGAAGAAAGAATGCACAAATCTGTTCAAGGTTGTATTGTGGATGCCAATCTGAGTATTCTCAACTCAGTTATTGTTAGAGAGAGAGAGAAGGCTAATCCTGAACTGCCTGATAATATACTGCCTCATCCCCCGGGACCCAAAAGAGCTAGCAGAATCCAAAAACTTCAATTTCTCTAAAAAGATGATGTCCACCAATATGTTATAAGAAAGCTCTTTGTTATAACAAAGATAAGACACACAGGGCCAAAGCACCCAAGACTCAGTGTCTTGTTACTCCTCATGTCCCGCAACACAAACACCTGGCTTATTGCTCTGAAGAAACAACCTACTAAAAAAAATAAGGAAGAGGCCACAGAATATGCTACACTTTTGGACAAGAGAATAAAGGAAGCCAAAGAAAAACACCAGGAACAAATTGCCAAGAGACACAGACTGTCCTCTCTGAGAGCTTCTGAGTCTAGCCAAAAATAAGAGTTTTGACTGAGTCCAGTCAAAAATAAGCCCGGCGGATTTAACATTTTGATACTGTGTTCTCACGTGGTGAGGAAAGATATCTAAGAAGGTAATTCCAGGTAACACGAATATTTTTAGTTCTGTATTTTATTTATTTATTTATTTTTATTATTATTATTATACTTTAAGTTTAAGGCACAGTGGCTCACGCCTGTAATCCCAGCACTTTGGAAGGCCAAGGCAGGCGGATTACCTGAGGTCAGGAGTTCGAGACCAGCCTGGCCAACATGGCGATACCCCCCTCTCTACTAAAAATACAAAAAAAAGAAAAAAAAATTAGCTGGGCATGGTGGTGCATGCTTATAGCTCCAGCTACGTGAGAGGCTGAGGCAGGAGAATCGTCTGAACCTGGGAGGCGGAGGTTGCAGTGACCCGAGATCGCACCATCACACTCCAGGCGACAAGAACGAAACTCCGTCTCAAAAAAAAAAAAAAAAAGTTTTTGGGTAACAAATAAGATCAAACCTCAAAAAATAAAACAAAAAAAGCAAAATAATAAAGTAGAATAACTATTTACCTAGTATTAGGTATTACAGGTAATCCAGAGATGATTTAAAGTATAAGGGAAGCTCTGCATAGGTTATATGCAAATACTATGCCATTTTACGTAAAGAATTTGAGCAACCCTGGTATTAAGTATCTTTGGAGGTCCTGGGACCAATACCCCCAAAATCCCAAGAGACGACAATACTTGCTCTGAACCTAAAATTGTTCTAAAAGATAAAGTCTAAAAAGGGAATTTTGTGTCTGTCAAGCTTTTCATTTTTGTTTTGTTTTTAATTGGATCAGCTATGTCCTTGAGTTTGGGCAGTGGATTAGTAAATTACTTTCTTTTCTTATTTCTTTTTTTCTTTCCCTGTGGGCCAGGCTGGAGTGCAGTGGCGGGATCTGGGCTCAGCACAACCTCCGCCTCCCGGATTCAAGTGATTCTCCTCCCTCAGCCTCCTGAGCTGCTGGGACCACAGGTGCGCCACACACCTGGCTAATTTTTGTATTTTCAGTAGAGACCGGGTTTCACTATGCCAACCAGGCTGGTCTCTAACTCCTGGCCTCAAGTGATCTGCGCCCGGCGGATTTAACATTTTGATACTGTGTTCTCACGTGGTGAGGAAAGATATCTAAAACGGTAATTCCAGGTAACACGAATATTTTTAGTTCTGTATTTTATTTATTATTATTATACTTTAAGTTTTATGGTACATGTGCACAACGTGCAGGTTTGTTACATATGTATACATGTGCCATGTTGGTGTGCTGCACCCATTAACTCGTCATTTAACATTAGGTATATCTCCTAATGCTATCCCTCCCCCCTCCCCCCACCCCACCACAGTCCCCGGTGTGTGATGTTCCCCTTCCTGTGTCCATGTGTTCTCATTGTTCAGTTCCCACCTATGAGTTCTGTTATTTTAAATTTTTTCACAACATAGAGCAAAATGAGTTGCTTTTTTAGACCTGTGACAGCCTAAGCTTAAGCCTTTTGCGATAAAAAGCGGTGGAATCTCTTATCCTAAATCCCAACTTGGTTAGAAAACCATTCACTAAGCAAGTAGAAATTGGATATGCCTGCGGGCCTTTCAAGTTCGTTCTACCACCTACTTTTCCCCACCAAAAAAAAAAAAAAAAAAAAGATAAAAAGGTGGAGTTCACGCCCAATTTTGACCTGAAGGCAGAAAATTTCCACAAGCTTGCATTTTTGCCTCGGGTGTGACCTGAGGGAGTTGACCGCCAGTTCCGGAGTAGGGCGGGGACTTCTGCTCCTGGGGTAGAAGCTGAATCAGTCGTCCCAGGTCCTCGGTGCCATTTCCCTCCGGCAAGCCTCAACCTCAGGAGGGAAGCCCTGGCCTTTCTCCTCCGCCTGCCAGGCGGTTTCTTCTGTCCGAAGCCTCTGGCTTCCTCAAAGCTCCCGGGTCTGCATTGGTGCTAAGTGGCCTGCCGTCTCGACGTAGCTCCCCTGGATAGCGACGCGCCAGAGGCACCGCCCCAGGTTCCAGCTCGCGTCGCGGCTTTCCTTCGCATTTGCACCTCTGCGGGATCCCTGAGCGAGTACCCCCAATGTGGGTTTGGCGGAGCTAGGAGAAGGAACGGTCCCTCTACCCTCCGAGAACTTATTCCTCCGACTCCGCCAGGCAAGGAGCCACATTCTCCCACAATGAGGCAGCAAACACCGCACCCTTGGCTCTCGGAGAAGCAGGCGCTGATTTTGGAAAATCCGCTCCTTAAGTTTTCACTTACCACCTGGACTAGAGAAGGTGGCAATATCTTATACTGGGCACCTACAACCTGCCAGACTCATTTAATTCTTAGAAAACTCCTGTGAGATGGATGTGGGTATCCCCATTTCACGATGAAGAAACCGAAGTCAGAGGAGCCCAGTACTTGGGAACCCAAGTGGAGGTGATGCCAAAGCTGAGCATTTTCTGTTCTGCCACTTTGCCTCTCAGGAACCCATGGGTGCAGTTCCCAGGAGGAAGGGGATTCCAGCCTCCAGCTGCCATCCCTTTTTCAAGAAAAAAGCTACGGTTACTGGCATTAGGATAAATAACTTTGGCTTTAAGATGATTTTAGAATTAACGTGTTCACTGCATACATTTGGAAAAATAAAAATAAAAGTATTACCCAGAGATAAATTTAGTCCGAGTTTTCTTCTAGGCAAACCTTTGAGATTCTACTATTCAATTTTGCACTCTGACTTTTCCCCTTAAATTTTATAATAAACATTATCCATGTTGTTAGACATATAATTTTTTGTTATACATTTTTTGCTGTTTATAATTTGTATTTTCATTTCACTTTGGGGGAGGGGGAGGCATAAGGATTTTTTTTCTCACTAAAAGAAATTTTAATTCCATTGTTGTCAGGCCCAGTGCGGTGGCTCACGCCTGTAATCCCAGCACTTTGGGAGGCCGAGGCGGACGGATCACCTGAGATCAGGAGTTTGGCACCAGCCTGGCCAACATGGCGAAATCTGTCTCTACTAAAAATACAAAAATTAGCTTGGTGTGGTGCCGCATGCCTGTCGTCCCAGGTAATCAGATGGCTGAGGCACTGAGGCATGAGAATCGCTGGAACACAGGAGGCGGAAGTTGCAGGTCAGCCCAGATTGCGCTACTGCGCTCCAGCATGGGCAACAGAGCAAGACCCTGTCTCAGAATATGTAAAATAAAATTCTAATGTTGTCAGAACTATCATCGTTCCCTTATGGTGGCAGCCTTTGGAACCATGATTTAGAAGGGTCTATTTTTACCCTCAAATTATATAAACATTAATACAAAAAATTAGCCGGGCGTGGTGGCACGTACCTGTAGTCCCAGCTACTCGGGAGGCTGAGGCAGGAGAATCATTTGAACCCAGGAGGTGGAGGTTGCAGTGAGCCAACACCACGCCACTACACTCCAGCCTGGGAGACAGAGTGAGACTCCGTCTCAATCAATCAATCAATCAATAGAATAAATAATTATATAAACATGAATACTCACATTAATCCAGCACTGATTTTATTTTTATATTATTTTATTTTGTTTTTGAGATGGAGTTTTGCTCTTGTCACTCAGGCTGGAGTGCAGTGGTGCTATCTCGGCTCACTGCAACCTCTGCCTCCCATGTTCAAGCGATTCTCCTGCCTTGGCCTCCCAAGTACCTGGGATTAAAGGCACCTGCCACCACACCCGGCTAATTTTTTTGTTGTATTTTTGGTAGAGACTGGGTTTCACCATGTTGGCCACGCTGGTCTCAAACTCCTGACCTCAAGTTATCCACCCACCTCGGCCTCCCAAAGTGCTGGGATTACAGGTGTGAGCCACCGTGCCTGGTGGTTATTTTTGCTTTCTTAATACTTCCAAAGTTTTGAATTTTGATGGACTCTGACTTACTAATTTTTAAAACCACTTTTGCATTTTACATTGTTTAAAAAAATATATATATATATATATAAACAAAGATATTTTAAGCTGTGAGCATGAAGGTTTACTTTTCTGTTTTCTGCTAAGAGTTTTGGTTTTAGCCCTTTCATTGAGCTCTGCTCTTTTTTTTTTTTTTTTTTTTTTTTCTGAGATGGAGTTTTGCCCTTCACTCTTGTTGCTCAGGCTGGACTGCAATGGCGCGATCTCGGCTCACTGCAACCTCCGCCTCCCGGGTTCAAGTGATTCTCCTGCCTCAGCATCCCGAGTAGCTGGGATTACAGGCGCCTGCCACCATGCCTGGCTAATTTTTTTGTATTTTTAATAGAGACAGGGTTTCACCACGTTGGCCATGCTGGTCCTGAACTCATGACCTCAGGTGATCCACCTGCCTTGGCCTCCCAAAGTGCTGGGATTACAGGCGTAAGCCACCGCGCCCGGCTGCAGTTCTTTTTCAAGTTAATTTTTGTGTATGTCGTGAGGTAAGGGTCTAAATTCATCTTCTGAGTCTTCTAGTCCATGAATGAAATAACTCTCCATTTATTTACATCTTTAATTCTTTCATCAACGTTTTGTAGTTTTCAAATTATACACTTACTAAACTTGTAAAAGTATTTAGACTTTGTGTATATTGATTTTGTATTCTGCAACCTTACTGAACTCATTCATTCTATTTGTTTGTTTATTTTTTGGTGGATTCCTTAGGATTTCCTACATAGAAAAGCATGTTGTTGGCCTGGTCTGGTGGCTCATGCCTGTAATCACAGCACTTTGGGAGGCCAAGGCAGGCAGATCACCTGAGGTTGGGAGTTCGAGAACAGCCTGATCAACATGGAGAAACCCCGTCCCTACTAAAAATACAAAACTAGCTGGGCATGGTGGCACATGCCTGTAATCCCCGCTACTCGGGCCACTGAGGCAGGAGAGTCGCTTGAACCCGGGAGGCAGAGGTTGCAGTGAGCCAACATCGCACCATTGCACTCCAGCCTGGGCAACAAGAGCGAAACTCTGTCTCAGGGAAAAAAAAAAAAAAAAAAAGAAAAGCATGTTGTTGGTATTCTTTAGTATGCATGCCTTCTATTTCTTGCCTGATTGCACTGGCTAGAACCTCCAGTACAATGTTGAATAAAAGTGAAAGTAGGTATCTTTGCCCTCTTCCTGATCTTTCAGGGGAAGGAATTCAGTCTTTTTACCATTAAGTATCTTATATAATGTTAGCTGTGGGCTTTTTGAAAATAGTTTTTGGCCGGGCACAGTGACTCACGCCCGTAATCCCAGCACTTTGGGAGGCCGAGGTGGGTGGATCACGAGGTCAGTAGTTCAAGACCAGCCTGGCCAACATGGTGAAACCCGTCTCTACCAAAAATACAAAAAACTAGCCGGGCATGGTGGCAGGCACCTATAATCCCAGCTACTCAGGAGGCTGAGATAGGAGAATCGCTTGAACTCAGAACGTGGAGGTTGCAGTGAGCCAAGACCACGCCACTGCACTCCAGCCTAGTCAATAGAGCGAGACTCCGAAAAAAAAAAAAAAAAGAGAGCTATTATTTAGGCTGGGGAAGAGACTTTGTATTCCTAGTAGTAGGTGTTGATTTTGTAAAATGCATTTGCTGCATCTCTTGAAATGTTCATGTAGTTGTTGTCCTTTATTCTATTAATATGGCATATTAATTGACTTTTGATTTAATCCAGCCTTGCATTCCTGGGATAAATCCCCTTAATCATGGTATATAATTTTTTTTTTAATAATGCTGAATTCCATTTGTCTTTTTTGTTGTTGTTGTTTGAGATGGAGTCTTGCTCTGTCGCCCAGGCTGGAGTGCAGTGGCGCGATCTTGGCTCACTGCAAGCTCCTCTCCTGGGTTCACGCCATTTTCCTGCCTCGGCCTCCCAAGTAGCTGGGACTACAGGCACCCGCCACCACACCCGGCTAATTTTTTTGTATTTTTAGTAGAGACGGGGTTTCACCATGTTAGCCAGGATGGTCTCAATCTCCTGACCTAGTGATCTGCCTGCCTTGGCCTCCCAAAGTGCTGGGATTACAGGCATGAGCCACCACGCCCAGCCTCCATTTGCCTTTTTTAAGACAGGTTTGAGGCTGGGTGTGGTGGCTACACCTGTAATCCCAGCACCTTGGGAGGCCGAGGTGAGTGGATCACCTGAGGTCAGGAGTTCGAGACCAGCCTAGCCAACATGATAAAACCCTGTCTCTACTAAAAATACAAAAATTAGCCAGGCGTGGTGGCACGTGCCTGTAATCCCAGCTACTCAGGAGGTTGAGACAGGAGAATCGCTTGAACCCGGGAGGCACAGGTTGCAGTGAGCCAAGATTGTGCCACTGCACTTCAGCCTGGGTGACAGAGCAAGACTCCATCTCAAAAAAAAAAAAAAAAAAAAAGCTTTGTTTGTCTTGTTGCCTATGCTGGGAGGTTGAGGCAGGCTGATCACTTGAGCCCAGGACTTCAAGTGATGGAGTGCAGTGGCACAATCATGGCTCAATACCTGGAACTCCTGGGTTCAAGTGATCCTCCCACCTAGGCCTCCTAAATGGCTGAGATTACCAGCATGAGCCACCATGCCCAACCAAATGTGCTCATTTTTTATTTAAGATTTTTGCATCTTTATTACTCAGGAATATTGGTCTGTGTTGTTTCTTTTCTTGTGATGTCTGTGGTTATGGTATTAAGGTGATGCTGATATAATTAGCTGGGAAGTGTTCTTTCATCTTCTGTTTTTTGGAAGAGTTTGAAAGATTGACATTATTTCTCCTTTAAATACTTGGTTGGATTCATCAGTAAAGCCATCTGGGCTTGAGCTTTTCTTTGTCGGAAATGTTGTCATTACTAATTCAATCTCTTATGACAGGTTTATTCAGATTTTCTATTTATTCTGAGTAGTTTATGTTTTTCTAGGAACTTATTCATTCCATCTAGGTTATCTAATTTATGTCATATAGTTGTTCTGTAGTATTACCTTATAATCCTTTTTATATCTGTAAGGCCAATAAGGTGAGTAGTAATGTCCTCCATTCATTCATTTTTTATTTTTATTATATTTATTTATTTAGAGACAGGGTCTCACTCTGTTGCCTGGGCTGGAGGGCACTGTCATGATTTTGGCTCACTGCATCCTTGACCTCCTTGGCTCAAGTGATCCTCCTGCCTCAGCCTCCGAAGTAGCTGGGATTACAGGCATGTGCCACCACACCTGGCTAATTGTTGTATTTTTTGTAAAGATGGGGTTTCATTATGTTGCCCAGGCTGGTCTTGAATTCCTGGGCTCAAGTGATCTGCCTGCCTCAGCCTCCCAAAGTGTGATTACAGGTGTGACCCACTGCACCAGGCTCTCACATTCATTTCTGATCTTAGTTATTCTATCTAAAGACTTGTCAGTTTTATCTTTTTAAAGAACCCAGTTTTGATTTTTCTCTATTTTCTACATAATTTTTACTCTAATCTTTATTACTTCCTTCTTGCACTGATTGCATTGATTTTATTTTATTCTGAGATGGAGTCTTGCTCTGTTACCCAGGCTGGAGTGCAGTGGTGCAATCTTGGCTCACTGCAACCTCCGCCTCCCAAGTTCAAGTTATTCTCCTGCCTCAGCCTTCTGAGCAGCTGAGACTACAGGCATGCGCCACCACACCCAGCTAATTTTGTATTTTTAGTAGAGATGGGGTTTCACCATATTGACCAGGCTGGTCTCAAACTCCTGACCTCAAGTGATCCACCCACCTCGGCCTCCCAAAGTGCTGGGATTACAAAGTGCTGGCCACTGTGCCCGGCCCCTGCATTGATTTTAGTTTGTTCTTCCTTCCTGGTCATTTTCCCTGTTGTTAGCCCACACTAAATAAGGCTATGTCTCCTGGCTCCTGGATGATTTTGCCAACTACTTGATCAAGAAACTAGAATCAGTTTCTACAATTCCCTTAGTGTTACCGGCCCTAAGAAATCTTTTAGGCGAACTGCTTGTATAGATGGTTTCTTCTACTTCAGATTTACAGCCAGGTGTGGTGGCTCACACATGTAATCCCAGCACTTCGGGAGGCCCAGGTGGGCAGATCCCTTGAGGCCAGAAGTTGAGACCAACCTGGCCAACAGGGGGAAACCCCATCTCTATTAAAAAAAATACAAAAATTAGACGTGCATGGTGGCGCATGCCTGTAGTTCCAGTTACTTGGAAGGCTGAGCCTGGGAGGTGGAGGCTGCGGTGAGCTGAGATTGTGCCACTGCACCCAACCCTGGGTGACAGAGTCAGACTCTGTCTCAAAAAAAAAAAAAAAAAAAAAGTTAAAAACCACTGAGCATATTGGCTCACCACACTTTGGGAGGCTGAGCCAGGAGGATTGCTTGAGGCCAGGAGTTCAAGCCTAGCCTGGGCAACATAGTGAGATCCCATCTCTATAAAAATAAAATTAAAAACTAGCAGGGCATGGTGGTGCATGCCTGTAGTCCTAGCTACAACAAACAAACATAGTAGGCTGGGCGTGGTGACTCATGCCTATAATCCTCACACTTTGGAAGGCTGGGGCAGGAGGATCATTTGAGCCCAGGAGTTTGAGACCAGTCTGGACAACATGGTGAGACCCGCTCTCTACAAAAAATTTAAAAATTAGCCAGGTGTGGCCAGGCACGGTGGCTCATGCTTGTAATCCCAGCACTTTGGGAGACTGAGGCAGGTGGATCACGAGGTCAGGAGTTCGAGACCAGCCTGGCCAACACAGTGAAACCCCATCTCTACTGAAAATACAAAAATTAGCTGGGCATGGTGGCACGTGCCTGTAATCCCAGCTACTCGGGAGGCTGAGGCAGGAGAATCACTTGAACCCGGGAGGCGGAGGTTGTGGTGAGCTGAGATCACGCCACTACACTCCAGCCTGGGCAACAGATCGAGACTCCATCTCAAAAAAAAAAAAAAAAAAAATTAGCCAGGTGTGGTAGTGCATGCCTGTGGTCGCAGGTACTAGGGAGGCTGAGGCGGGGGGATCACTTGAGCCTGGGAGGTTAAGGCTGCAGTGAGCCATGATCACACCACTGCACTGCAGCCTGAGTGACAGAGCAAATCCCTATCTCAAAAATAAAACAAACCAAAAAGAAAAACAAAAACAAAAACCCAAAGTTACAATCCTTTGTTTTTTGTTTGTTTTGTTTTGTTTTTGAGACAAAGTCTCGCTGTATCACCCAGGCTGGAATACAGTGGTGCAGTCTCAGTTCACTGCAACCTCTGCCTCCCAGGTTCAAGTGATTCTCCAGCCTCAGCCTCCCAAGTAGCTGGGTTTACAGGCACGGTGCCACCACTTCCAGCTAATTTTTGCCTTTTTAGTAGACATGGGTTTCGCCATGTTGGCCAGGCTGGTCTCGAACTCCTGACTTCAAGTGATCCACCCACCTCAGCCTTCCAAAGTGCTAGGATTACAGGTGTGAGCCACCGCGCCCAGCCTGGTTTTTTATATTAATTGTCCCCCCACGCCGGCCCACCTCTTTCCCTGGACATTCAGGCTACCAAGAAGAGTGTACTGGCCATCCTGAATTCCTCAGCCCATGCTTACCTTTAGTCCTATGCAAAGTAGTGTCTGTTCCTGCTTTACTGGAACACTGCAGTTTTTGGCAAAGTGAGGACTAACTTTCTCAACCTTTCCTTCCCCACCTAAAACACATTTTCTTCAACTAGCTTTCAATTTTGAGATTTGCCAACATATGGTCTTGGCCTTCAGCTCTTCCTCCGGGCTACTCTAGGTATCCAGAGTGAAGCTCTCTGGTGCCCGAAGGCATACCTCAAAGACTCAGCCTGAAATCCAAGTAGCCTGAATTCCAAATCTTGTGAGTGAACTTGGGCCTATCCACCTCCCTTCTCATTCACTGCTATTTTTATATTCTGGAACTTACTACATCTTCTTCTTCTTTTTCTTCTTTTTTTTTTTTTTTTTTTTTTAACACTTTTTTGTTTTGTTTCATCTTTTTGATTTTTTCTTCTTTTTGAAATGGAGTTTCACTCTTGTTGTCCAGGCTGGAGTGCAATGGTGCAATCTTGGTCCACTGCAACCTCCACCTCCCGGGTTCAAGCAATTCTCCTGCCTCAGCCTCCAAAGGAGCTGGGATTACAGGTGCCCGCCACCACGCCTAGCTAAATTTTTTTATTATTATTATTTTTAGTAGAGATAGGGTTTAGTCATGTTGGCCAGGCTGGTCTCGAACTCCTAACCCCAAGTGATCCACCCGCCTAGACCTCCCAAAGTGCTGGGATTACAAGCGTGAGCCACTGTGCCTGGCCTTGATTGTATTAATCAACATCCAAATGTGACTCAACTTACTTCATCTTCTCTAGCCTCTCTACCATATAGTTTCTAATGTGTAGATAAATCACAATCTGTTGAGACTAATCATATTTGGTGTCTAGATCTCTAAAGTCCTCTTTAAAAATAAAAAACAACTCAAAGTTTAATCTGCTTACTAAAAAGTATATAAATCATTAAGTGTCACGCTCAAGAAAATTTCAAAGTAATAGTGATGTAACAACCACCCACATCAAACTTGCTTACTTTCTGAACTTTATATAAATGGAATCCTATAGTGTCTTTTAGCTCACTCATGTTGGGAGTAGTTTATTAATTTTCAATGGTATATAACATTTCATTGTATGGATCTGCCGCAATTTATCCATTCTATTATAGATAGACATTTGGTCATTTCTGTTTATTTCCATGTTGAAAAACGCTGCTATGAACACTCATTAGCATTGTTATTGGTGCATTTCAATAACTGCTCAGGAGGCTGAGATGAGAGAATCGCTTAAGCCCAGGAGACAGAGGTTGCAGTGAGTGGAGATTGCACCACCACACTCCAGCCTGGGCAACAGAGTGAGACCCTGTCTCAAAAAAAAAAAAAAAAAAGAATTTTGGAAAACTTGTATCACCACTGTCTTGACACCTTCCCAATTATTACATTTTTCTGATGAGATTGGTGGTGGTACTAATCAATGTGATTTTTTATTATACTGTATAATGAAATGAGTCAGTATTTGGAAAATTAAATATTTCAATAAACCAATATTTTCCTAATGACTAATGAGTGATGCTACAAAATCATGCATGAATAAAAAAGCCATTCAAAGTGTAAGAAGCTACCGTTTGCTGAGTGTTGGTATAGTAGAAAGAATAGTGTCCACAATTATCTAAATATCTGTGTGAGGCTGGATTTTCTTCAATCAAAACAACATATTGCAACAGATTTAATTTGGAATAGGATATGAGGCTGGGCATGGTGGCTGATGCCTGTAATCCCAGCACTTTCGGAGTTGGAAGTGGGCAGACTGCTTGAGCTCAGAGCTCTGGAGTTTAAGACCAGGTTGGGCAACATAGCAAAACCCTGTCTCAATTTTTAAAAACCATTAAAAAACAAAAAAAGATATGAGAAACCAGCTGTTGTCTATTAGGCCAGACATTAAACAGATTTACAAACATGTAAAATAAGGCCACTTTTCTTTTCTTTCTTTCTTTTTTTTTTTTTTGAGATAGAGTCTCGCTCTGTTGCCCAGAGTGGAGTGCAGTGGCACAATCTTGACTCACTGCAACCTCCACCTCCTGGGTTCAAGTGATTCTCCTGCCTCAGCCTCCTAACTGGGATTACAGGTGCACACTACCATGCCCGGCTAATTTTGTATTTTTAGTAGAGACTAGGTTTCACCATGTTGGCCAGGTTGGTCTCAAACTTCTAACCTCAAGTGATCCACCCACCTTGGCCTCCAAAGTGCTGGGATTACAGGCGTGAGCCACCATGCCTGGCCAGGCCACTGAATTTGTTTTGAGAAACAAATTATTTTTCAGGCCAGGCATGGTGGCTCACACCTATAATCCTAGCGCTTTGGGAGGCTGAGGCAGGAGGATTGCTTGAGCCCAGGAGTTTGAGACCAGCCTGGACAACATGGTGAAACCCTGTCTCTACAAAAGCATAAAAATTAGCCGGACGTGGTGGCGCACGCCTGTAATCCCAGCTACTCAGGAGGCTGAGGCAGGATAATTGCTTGAACCCTGGAGGTAGAGGTTGCAGTGAGCCGAGATCGTGCCACTGCACTCCAGCCTGGGTGACAGAGACCCTGTCTCAAAAAATAATAATCATAATCATTTTTCATTAAAAGGTTATCCATGTTAATGTGAGTTATAGTCATTGAATTAGGTTTCTCAAAGTTTGAATTTCTAATATAGTAAATATCAGTATCTATACCTTACAAAACAAAAGCTCTTTAGGGTACTCAATAATTTTTTTTTTTTTTTCTGGAGACAGTATCTGGCTCTGTTGCCCAGGCTGGCTGGAGTGCAGTGGTGAAATCTCGGCCCACTTTAAACTCCACCTCCTGGGCTCAAGCAATTCTCCTACCTCAGCCTCCCAAGTAGCTGGGACCACAGGCATATGTCACCACGCTCAGCTAATTTTTGGATTTTTTAGTAGAGATGGGGTTTCATCATGTTGGCCAGGCTGGTCTCAAACTCCTGACCTCAAGGGATCCACTTGCCTTGGCCACCCAAAGTGCTGGGATTACAGGCCTGAGCCACTGCGCCCTGCTGGTACTCAACATATATATAGATTTTCTTTCTGAGTTGGAGTTTCATTCTGTCACCTTGGCTGGAGTACAGTGGTGTGATCAGGCATGAGCCACCATGCCTGGCTTCAATGATTTTTAAGAGCAGGGGGACCCAAACATTTGAGAACTGCTGGCTCAGATGATCTTAGAGTTTGTAGCTGGGCCCGGTGGCTCAGGCCTATAATCCCAGCATTTTGGGAGGCTGAGGTGGGTGGATTGCTCGAGCTCAGGAGTTCAAGACCAGTCTGGCCAACATGGAGAAACCCCATCTTTACAACAAAATACAAAAACATTAGCTGGGCATGGTGCACACACCTGTCATCCCAGCTACTCTAGAGGCTGAGGTGGGAGGATCGCTTGAGCCCTGGAAGTGGAGGTTGTGGTGAGCCAAGATCATGCCACTGCACTCCAGTCTGGGTGTCAGAGTGAGATACTATCTCAAAAAAAAAAAAAAAAAAATAGAAGAAGAAGAAGAATTTGTAACAATAATATATGCAGGCTGGAGCATTTGGCATAAATTAAATAGGGTTACTTGGTGAAAACTCAGGTTTTTAACTTGAAAGCTGCCTGGTACAGCTATAGGTTGTAGGTGCGGTGGTGGCTCACACCCATAATCCTAGCACTTCAGGAAGGCCAAGGTAGAAGGCTCGCTTGCGGCCAAGAGTTCAAGACCAACCTTGGCAACATAGCAAGAACTTGTTTCTACAAAACATAATTTTAAAAAATATTAGCTAGGTGTGGTTGCACTCACCTGTAGTTCCAGCTCCTCAGGAGACTGAGGCAGGAGAATTGCTTGAGTCCAGACGGTCGAGGCTACAGTGAGCTGTGATTATGCCACTGCACTCCCGTCTAGGTGACAGAGTAAGACTCTGTCAATGAATGAATGAATCAATACAAGTAAATATAAATAAATACATAAAAATATTGCTGGCTTTTTACAGTATGTTGTTCAAAACCAGACCCAACAAACTCACTTACGTGAGTTAATTTTGAGGCCACAAATACCTATCACATCTTGGGTGATATCAGAGAAACATTTGAGTAGAGAGGAAGTTGCATAGCACAGTTCACTCATAAAGTAGAAATGGTATATTCACAAGAACTTGAGAAAGTTCGAGGTGTGGTGACTCTTGCATGCATGAGCAGGTTGTTTATCTACTCCTGAGGCAGATAATAAAGCTGTCCCAGAAACTACTCACCCCTATTGCTTTGTGAGCAGAGCCCTATAGTTCTCTCTCAGCTGAAGCAAAACATGCTGCCTACATTTAAAAGGGGTCTTGAGGTTTTGGCTCCAGTTTCTGTCTCATCTTTACAGTTTTCACAGGATTATATTTTCAGCAAATAGAACAGCTCTAGAAACTTCCTTGGATGTGCCTTTAAAGTTTACACCAAGGCTGGCTTAAGATTGTAGTCAGTTTCTCTCTCCCATGGTAATAAGACCACATATGTCTGGCTAATTGTGTTAACTGGCAATGGCAGAATGAAAGAAAATGGAATTCTAATGGTAAAACACAATTATATAAGGATGTAGCCAAAGAACCATAGGGCATCTCACCAACAATACATTTTTTTACAATTTTAGGGAAGAGAGAAATAAACTCTAAATAAAATCATGGGCTGGGTGCAGTGGCTCACGCCTGTAATCTCAGCACTTTGGGAGGCCAAAGCGGGTGGATCACCTGAGGTCAGGAGTTCGAGACCAGCCTGGCCAAAATGGTGAAACCTCTTCTCTACTAAAAATACAAAAATTAGCCAGGCATGGTGGCAGGCACCAGTAATCCCAGCTACTTGGGAGGCTGAGGCAGGAGAATCGCTTGAACGTGTTAGGTGGAGGTTGCGGTGAGCCGAGATCGCACCAGTGCACTCTAGCCTGGGTGACAGAGTGAGACTCCATCTCAAACAAACAAACAAACAAACAAACAAACAAAAACCACAAAAATCAGCCAGGCTTGGTGGTGGGCACCTGTAATCCCAGCTACTCTGGAGGCTGAGGCAGGAGAATTGCTTGAACTCGGGAGGTGGAGGTTGCAGTAAGCTGAGATCTTGCCATTGCACTCCAGCCTGAACAACAGACTCCATCTCAAATAAATAAATAAATAAAATCATGTTTCGTTGGGCTGTATGTATAAGGATCAGCATCAGATCTTGACAGTGAAGTGAACCCAGGGTCCTTAATTGAGATAGATGTGGAATGTTGTATTAAAAAAACAAACAAACAAACAAACAAAAACCCTTGTCCGAAACAGCTGCGACTGAGTTGTCAATTAAGGCTGTTTCTCTGTATCAGAGTGACTTAGAAAAACAAACGAAAAAAGAAAAACAAAATTAAAAAATAAAGTGACTTAGATCCTCCAGGCAAGAATGGATGTTTCATTGTTACTGATAAATAAATTTAAATAGTACATTTTCTGATAGTCTGTAATTTTAGAGAATAATGTTTCTCACTGAGTAAGAACATAATAGTCATTCAAAAATGTCTCGGCTGGGTGCGGTGGCTCACACCTGTAATCACAACACTTTTGGAGGCTGAGGTGGGTGGATTACTTGAGGTCAGGAGTTCGAGACCAGCCTGGCCAACATGGTAAAACCCCGTTTTTACAAAAATTCACCTGGCCGTGGTGGCGGGTGCCTGTAATCCCAGCTACTCGGGAGGCTGAGGCAGGAGAATCACTTGAACCTGGGAGGCAGAGGTTGCAGTGAGCAGAGATCGTGCCACTGCACTCCAGCCTAGGCAACAAAGCAAGACTCCATCTCAAAAAAAAAAAAAAAAAAAAAAAAAGGGAGATCATTATGACAATTTACAGCTGCAGCATGTCTTTGGGAGAAACTTAGTTTTGCAGCTGGTTTTATCTGTGTCTGTCTCAACTTGCTATAAATGATGGCAGATTTCTCTTTTCTCTCATGGATATAGTTATATAATATAAAACTTAATTTTATATAAATATATACTGCATATAATATATAAGTTATATATATTATATATAAGCATATATATGTTTTATATATAAGGAAAAAAGAGAGAGTCCAGGCTGGAGTGCAATGGTGCCATCATAGCTCATTGCAGCCTCTGACTCCTCGACTAAAGGGATCCTCCTGCCTGCAGCTCCCAGAGTAGTTGGGACTACAAGGCATGAGACACCACACCGGGTTAATTTTTAATTTTTTTGTAGAAACAGGGCCTCCTTATGCTGCCCAGGCTGGTCTACAACTCCTGGCCTCAGGCAGTCCTCCTATCTCCCACAGTGCTGGGATTACAGGCCTGAGCCATCCCTCTAGGCTCACTAATCTAATTTTTACTTTCTCTTAGCTGGGAAAAGGTTAGTTCTCTTAGTAAAGAGGTGCCTTGGAGGGGATTCTAGAAATGGTTAGAAAGCTCAGCTTCACCTTAAATACAACCAAAGCTACTCAAGTATGTCAGCAAAGAAAGTCTGTTTTTTAAAAGAAGAGTTGGCTGGGTGTGGTGGCTCATGCCTGTAATCCCAGCACTTTGGGAGGCTGAAGTGGGTGGATCACCTGAGGTCAGGAGTTTGAGACCAGCCTGGCCAACATGGCGAAACCCCGTCTCTACTAAAAGTACAAAAATTAGCCGGGCATGGATGGCAGGAGCCTGTAATCCCAGCTACTCAGGAGGCTGTGGCAGGAGAATAGCTTGAACCTGGGAGGTGGAGGTTGCAGTGGCCCAAGATCCCGCCACTGCACTCCAGCCTGGGCGACAAGAGCAAGACTCCGTCTCAAAAATAAATAAAAAAATAAGTAAATAAATAGTTAAGTATGAGATCAGTCTCCCTTCCCCCATCAGTAAATCAAAACAACGATTAGGAGACATATTTTAATAGTTCCAGTAAAAACTCCAGGCTAGGCTGGGCACGGCTCATGTCGTAATCCCAGCACTTTGGGAGACCAAGGCAGGAGGGTTGCTGGAGCCTAGGAGTTCCAGACCAGCTTGGACAATATGGTGAAACCACATCTCAAAAAACAAAAACAAAAAACTCCAGACTATGATCACACAGGCAAATATACAGAGAAGGTAAGGTGAAAGGAGAAGTATGTGTTTGACTACAATTTCAGGGCTGGGGGCAGGCCTGGAATCTAAGCCTTCTTTACCATCTCTGCAACCATCATCATTTGTTGCTGGTAGGATTGGGGTTGGCTTCAAGTTTTGGTCCTGTAGATCTGATTGGCTCTGTACCACAGAAGTGGAAAGCTGGGCAAACACATGGGAGTGGGTCCTGGAAAGGGCCTAGTCATACTGGGGCCTCTGGGGTTCCACATCACTGGATGAAGGCAGCCAGGCATTACGACTTTCATAGACTCCAGGTACTTTTAATGGAGCCCCTTTCCTCCATTAAAAAAATACATAAAATTGTACGTTATCTTTATTTTATTTTTTTAGAGATGGGGTCTCTGTCACCCAGGCTAGAGTGCAGTGGTGCAATCATAGCTCACTGCAGCCTCGACCTTGTGCACTCAGGCTATCCTTCCTCAGCTTCCCGAGTAGCTGGGACTACAGGCGCATGTCACCACAACCAGCTAATTATTTTATTTTTTGTAGAGACAGGTCCTCTCTATGTTGCCCAGGGTGGTCTCAAACTCCTAAGCTCAAGTGATCCTCCCGCCTCAGCCTCCCAAAGTGATGGGATTACAGGCATGTATATATATTTTTAAAATATATTTTAAAAATATATTTTTGGCAAAGTGCAGTGGCTCAAGGCTGTAATCTCAGCACTTTGGGAGGCCGAGGTGGGTAGATCACCTGAGGTCAGGAGTTCGAGACCAGCCTGGACAACATGGTGAAACTCCACCTCTAGTAAAAATACAAAATTAGCTGGGTGTGGTGGTGCATGCCTGTAATCCCAGCTACTTGGGAGGCCTAGGCAGGAGAATCACTTGAACCCAGGAGGCGGAGGTTGCAGTGAGCCAAGATTCGCCATTGCACTCCAGCCTGAGCAAAAGAGCAAAACTCCGTCTCTAAATAAATAAATAAATAAAAAATAATTGCATACTTAAAATCTTCTGGCCCTGGCCAGTTGCAGTGGCTCATGCCTGTAGTCCAACATTTTGGGAGGCCAAGGCAGGAGGACTGCTTGAGCCCAGGAGTTCGAGACCAGCCTGGGCAACATAGGGAGACCTCTGTCTCTACAGTGGGTGTGATGGCATGCACCTGCCTCAGCTACCCAGTGAGCTGAGATCGTGCCACTGCACTCCAGCCTGGGTGACAGAGTGAGACCCTGTCTCAAAAAAGAAAACAAAAGAGAAGGAGCCCTCTTCCTTTCTCCGCCATCGTGGTGTGTTCTTGACTCCGCTGCTTGCCATGTCTTCTCACAAGACTTTCAGGATTAAGCGATTCCTGGCCAAGAAACAAAAGCAAAATCATCCCATTCCCCAGTGGATTCGGATGAAAACTGGAAATAAAATCAGGTACAACTCCAAAAGGAGACATTGGAGAAGAACCAAGCTGGGTCTATAAGGAATTGCACATGAGATGGCACACATATTTATGCTGTCTGAAGGTCACGATCATGTTACCATATCAAGCTGAAAATGTCACCACTATCTGGAGATTTCGACGTGTTTTCCTCTCTGAATCTGTTATGAACACGTTGGTTGGCTGGATTCAGTAATAAATATGTGAGGCCTTTCATTTAAAAAAAAAAAAAAAAAAGAGAAGGAAAGAAAAAGAGAAAGTGAGAAAGAATCTTCCAGCCCTTAAGAGCTCTGTGAAACGTCAGTTTGCTCTGGCCGCTTTCCCATTTTGATCTCGGGCTGGCGTCAGGCCCACTGCAGGATCCCTGGCACCCCAAGAAGCTAACCCAGATGGCGGGAGAAGTGTTCTATTAACCCAGCCAAGCTGGCTCAGTGCATCTCTCCACCTCAGTCTCTGGTGTTGGCTTCCATGCACTCGGGAAAACTGCCCACTTGTCCCCAGGCTTCCAAGGAGGCCCACGTGACTGTCTGAGCTCCCAAAAGGTTTTCTTGCACAATAGCCCTCCTGTTTTGGCAGGCTCAGGTGCAAAGGCATATCGGTCTCCCCAAAGCTGAGAGGCGCGAAACCAATACTTGCGAATCAGATTCTGGCCTCTCACTGAGCAGGGAGGTTCTTTCCTCAGGGGAGAGCAGTAATCCCACAGGATCATTTCTTCCTTGAGGAAGAAATAACTGAACTAGCCACTGTTGGGCTACACCTGAGACTGAGTTGTGTCTGAGACTAACTGCTTCACGGTGTCCAGCATGCTGGGGATTTATGTGGGGTTTATGGCAGAAGATCCCCACAAGATAATGGGGTGCCATCTTTTCCACACCAGGAAGTGGAATTTGAGAGAAGTTAACTTATTCCTATGTGGCTCAGATCACCACAGTCCCCCTAAAGAAGCTGTTAAAATTCTATACATGCTGGGTAAAATATTCTTTGTCTACAGTAATGTAAGTGCGTCTCATGATTAGATTAAGGCTTTAATTTTTTTAGGTTTATTTTTAGGGTCTCGCTCTGTCACCCAAGCAGGAGTGCAGTGGTGTGATCATGGCTCACTGCACCCTCAAACCCCTTGGCTTAAGCGATCTGCTAGCCTCTACCTCCTAAAGGGCTGGGATTACAGGCACGAGCCACAGTATCTGGCCTTGATTAGGTTAAGGGGTTTTTGTTTGTTTTTTGAGATGGAGTCTCACTCTGTAGCCCAGGCT